>NC_136065.1:1589268123-1589868123 GCF_964261635.1 Lissotriton helveticus
AAGATCTGCAGGCTCATTTCACCAGAGCCGAAGCTGCTACCACCATGCTGGCGCCCTAAGTGCCTGCTTTGGACATCTTTCAGGCAGTGACATGGGTGTCAGTTCATACGCTTATGAAGCATTACTGCCTGGATAGCCTGGTCCAGCAGGAGAGGGACTTTGCCTGTTCTGTAGGATTATTGTTTACCTTGTAACATTTGGCTTTGTGATACCCTCTTGCAGTAGGACTTGCATGACTGAGCTGTGTGGAGCCCATTTTCTTTTGTCAATACGATCATGAGTTGCTATGCGAGTGTCAATGACTTGCATGACTAGTGTGAGTGTTAATCTGAGTGTGAGTTGAAAGATGCTTGGATGAATTAGTCTAAGTTTTTATAGTGCTGTTATCCTTTTAACATGGTTCGTGTGCTGAAATATATGGTTTAGTTGTTTGGAGAGTAGTTATGGTCCTGCTTGGAATTGTATTTTATTTGGTTGGTGGTGTGGCTATGTGGTTTTATATATGTGTGGTGGTTTGGTGAATGCTCCTCTTTGGCTATATGTACACTGTATAGTAGTATACTGAATTATTTGTTGCTACCTTTGGTGTTGGCCATTCACACATGGTCATTGCTTCAGTCATTGGTTGTTACCTTGTCTATAAAGAAGAGAGAGGTGTTAGATCTTACCTAGTTCTGTGTTACAGATGTTGTTGATTTGCATGAAGTATCATTCTGCTTTCAAGTGTTTGTGGGCAAGTATATTTTGAACTGGCAGATAATGGCAGTTGATTTGTGAGGCAGAACAGATGGATATCCTATATTTTTTGTTTTTGGGAGTAGAGTAGAGGTGCTGGGTGAAGCACAGTCCCTACTGTGAGAGCAACACAAAAGGCTATACCCAGTCACGTATAATGGTGTAGGACCGAGTTTAGTCAAAGTCCAAGCCATGTGCTTAGAACCCGCTGGTTATGGCCAACGCGGCTCTTGGCGCACCAGCCTCGAGTATTCAGCTGTGCCTCTGCAAAACTAGTACCTGCTACGAGAACCTGGATCGTATAGCATCACAGTAGATTCTAGCGTGTAGATGTTTTAATTGGTGCCGGTGCGGCAATTGGCGTACTAAGTGCTAGTTTTTCTATATCTAATACTACCTCCTCCCTTCCTCCCCGCCCTCCCCTTTCCGCAGGATTTCTCGGTGCTAAGCATAAGTAGAGATGTCCAACTGTAGGATTAAAATAACCAGGTCTTCAGGTTCTTACGAAAAGCCAGTAGTGAAGTGCAGTTTCTCAAGGATTCTGAGAGAGCATTCCATAACTTTGGGACAAGATCTGTAAAGGAACGAGCTCCCATGTGAGCCAAGCCGATTCTGGGGATAGTGCACAAGGCCTGATTAAGCGATCTCAGTATCTGCGTAGGCTGGTAGAGTACCACCAAATCCTGGATATACGGAGGGCCTAATCCAGCTCTGGCCTTGTACGTATAGTACAAGATTTTAAATTGTATTTTGTTTTCAACAGCAAGCCAATACAGCTCACTTAAGAGGCGCGAAGCGGAAGCATGTTTTGGGACCAACGGTGGAAGAAGGCCTTGTCAATTCCTAAATACAGAATAGTGCCATAGTCTACTCTTGAGAGTATTCGAGCTTGGGTTACTGTTCTTTGTGCTGAGTTGGGAATCATCCAAATAATCTTTCTCTCCCGCTTAAGTACAATAAAGCAAGAGGAGGCCACCTTGACTACCTGAGGTTTCAAGGAAACTTTTACGTCCAACCAAAAGCCCAGATTTTTTCCTTTCAAGGTCCGCTCTAGATGGGGCCCCATGGACTCCGGCCAATGTTGCGGTCGCCAAAGCTGTGGGTTGTTGCTCAGCACCATAACCTTGGTCTTAACACCGTTTGTGAGTTGTTATTCATCCAAGTGGCGATTTAATCAATAAGGGGGTTTAAGGAGCGCTACTCACCGGTGAGGGTCTCAAGGCACCAGGGGATAGAGGGGCATAGCTCCGGATCAGCTGAAGAGCCAGGTCTTGAGGCTCCTCCTGAAGGTGTGCAGAGTGGAGGGAGCGTCTGATGTTGACTGGGAGCTCGTTCCATGCTTTGGCTGCATTGTAGGAGAAGGCTGTTCCACCCGCTCTGGCTCTGCTGATGAGCGAGAGCTCTGCTATGAGACTCTTTGGTTGAGGAATTTGGCTCCGCTGTTGTGGGGGGATTTGTAGGCGTGGTTGAGTAGCTTGAAGGTTACTCTCTTCTCGACGGGGAGCCAGTGGAGGCCTCGTAGGTGTTGGGTGATGTGCTCATGCCGTGGGATGCTGAGGACGAGTCTGGCCGAGGTGTTCCGGATAGTCTGGAGTTATTTTGTACAGCAGAAATAGTGAACTTGCATATTTGAAGGTGCTCTCTTATGGGATAACAAGGAATAATATTTGCCTAGGATCCCACAATTTGAGACCAGTTAGGTCGAGTAGATTATTCCAGTTACAAGACCTGCAGGTCTAGCAACATATCCAGTGAATATTCGAGCCCTGCGTTCGAATAAGTCAACGTGTTTTGTTGTTGTGAGATGCAAAGGGTGCCAGCAGAAGGACACAATTCTTAGGTGATAGAAAAACCCATAAGTTGAGGTAGGTTACAGGATTTTGTCGCAGAGGGAACACCTACGCTGAACAGAATTAGATAGTATAAAGCCTCCCCTCGACTCCGCAAGTAAGGCTAGTATGGTGGGGTTAGGGGCAGCATTCGATCGTAGCCCTCTGGTCTGAAATGTAGCCTCTAGACTTCATTCTTCGAACTGGGTGTTTGACTTAACTTGGAGTTTCTGTGAGGCAGTCATTTGGTGAGGAGAGTTCTGCATTTTGTCAAGTTACTATGTGCTGCTTTCCTGTAGGGTGGGTGACCCTTCTCCTTGGTGAAGTGCTTCCTGTCTGGATACTGCTGGGCTGCGGTTTCTGTAGGGGATAAAATACTCACTGTAGTGATCTTGCAACATGCGAAAATATACAAGATTAAATCAAATTATTATTTTATGAACCGAAAAATGGGTATGCTGAGCAAGGAGCTACAGCTAAATCAAAGAATGAACTACAGATTATTCTTTAGGTGATAGGGATTTAAGCCTCGCCTAGACCTTCCTACTCCCGAAATCTGGAAAAGATCTGGCAATCCTATTGCACTTTCCCCCATTACATATGTTGCCAACAATGCAACAATGAATTTTGCTGATGAAGTTAGAACTAGTGGTATCAGAAAAAAATTAATTAGAATACCTGAAAGGTTGTATATCTTCTATTTGTTATAGGTTATAAGGATAGGAATGTATCCCCATCAAGCATTGCACAACAAAAGGAAGCATTTCCTTTGTACACAACTGTGGCTGTCTTGGTTCCCGTGATAGCATAGCATCTGCCACCTGAAGCAATTCGTAGTGCTGCTTAAGGAGCGACCTCGTCTTTGCTCACTCAAGTAGGCATTAGCTCTGAATTGGCAAAAATAGAACATTAAAGGACTTGGGTTTGTTTACTCATGCAGTGGATGAGCGCTGCCCATACAGGAAGTGATTCTCAGAGTGGACTGTTATCGGTGTCGGATTTGTGTCCTTACTACAAGGATTGCTTTGGAATCTGAGGAGGTGTGCTGACTGGATCGCCCTCCCATAGTTCCATGTCTACAACTTGGCTCAAGAACTTAAAGCATTGTGTCCCTAAAAGTGCTGTGAATACACTCCACCCAATGCTTTTGTGTTTTGAAACTCACATTTGCTTACTTTAATTGCTAGCTTTATGTGTTGTCTGTCCAGCTAGAGTTTGTCTCTTCCGTAGCCCCACCCCCTGGTTACTGTATTCTTCTGAGTGCTCGCTTTCTTTAAACAGGCCTTTGAATCTTGTTCTTATCTTGTCACATTTGCTGTGTATTCAAAAAGGAAGGCAAAATATCAGGCTGTATCTTCCAAGGGAGCTTGGTGTTTATTTTTTTTCTGTGACTTTAAAATGAGAGAATTTATCTGACAATCATGCATGCTACTGGGGGGGATGTTGAGGAATGCTGTGCAATGTTAATTTTTCTCCAGCACACAACAAAATGTAAGTGTCTGTAAAACAATTGTGCAGATATTTCAGAAAATATCTACGAATTAAAGAAGTACACATGAAGCTCTTTTTTTGGTAATTCTGAAGTGCAGTGAAAACCAATATTTTAATATGATCAAAACAAATCAATACACTGGGTGATGACATTTCCACACATTGTTTGTGCACTGTATATTTTTATCAGTTAAACGGTATGTTTGTGCCAATATAATGGTCATTTTAATAGAAAATGTGTTTTCTGTAATGGCATGCATGCATATGGCGCTACCACACCATGCATACTCCACTTTACGCCACTCCACACCTCTCCATGGCACTGATGTCTACTCTGCACCTCTCCACTCAACTATGACACTTTATGCCACACCACTCCACTCCGATACTCTACTCAGCCATTCCACTCTACTACACTACTCTAATCGACTCCACTGTATGATAATTTACTCCGCTCTATGCCACTCTGCTCTACAACACTCTATTCCACTCCACGCAACACCCTCAATGCCACACCATGCCACTCTACTCTGCGACATTCTGTCACCACACTCTAAGACACTGTGCTCCCTCCATGACACTCTACAATACTCTGATTACCAAAAAAGGGGACACTGTTCCTAATGCAGGGTGCAAAAAGTCACCATTGCATAAGGGTGCTAATGTCACCCATATATGGAAAAAAAAAAAAAAAAAAAAAAAAAAAGGGGAGAAGGAACAGAATCCCTAGGTAAGGGGACACAGGGAAAACATTTTGTGTCCTCTGTTGCCCTCACACACCTCGAAAGGTGTCATGCTTCATCATCAGGCAGTTGCTCCTCGTAGGGCCGGCGCTGCAATTCCCTACGGGTCCCCCGAAGGGTCTCTTTATCGGAGATCTTTTGTAGGACTGCCGGATGGTGCATGTGGGTGTGCGGGGAGGGTTGTGTGTGGTGGGTCAATAGGGTAATAAAATGCGTGCTAGTGTGGATTGCCAATTTAAACCGTATCTGTGTTCATTTGGCAACCTTTTTGGGTATTTGATTTCCAAATTATATGGGTGAGGCAGGAGATACAATTGCACCGTGAGTGACATTTCCACTCTAGCCCTTTGTACCCGATTACTTTGACACGATGTAGTGTATAGTAGTAATTTTCTTATTCCTTTTTACAGGCATTAACAATTGGGACGCCCACCACACTCACGGAGTAGACGCACAGTAAAGCGGGACTCGCACCCATTTGAGCAGCTCTTACTATTGCACCTTTGGTTTTTAACACGAGTAACATTTGAAGTTAATTTTTATATGGAACCATTGGTTTGTGATTACCGGGTTGAGCTTCCACATTATTTATGAGTGTACTGCTTGCTTAAGTATTTTTGAAAGAGTACACGACCAAAAAGAGCATATAAACTGCACATGCGTGGGGGATTAGTTAACTCGAGTTTTTGCACATGCGCGGTACGTTGGAGCTTCCAAGCTTGCGCAATGACGTAATTTACCGAATAGGATGTCCCGGATAGGGTAGACGCCCAGCACACCTGACCCTTGTGATCTGGTTATAAGGTTACTAGGGAGCGCCACGACTTTCCCTGGCCGATGCAATGATGGGGTAGGTGAGGAGGAGGCAGCACCCAAACTAAGATGTGAGTAAATCCCTTTATAGGGACTCTGGTACCGTGACTTTTTGAGCGCTCGATATTGGGCGTCCCGTGTCTGTTTGTTAACTCCCGTTGGTTGGTTATTTCCACAGCCCGGTTTGTGGGTGAATCCATTGCCTGGCGCCAACGGCTCGTTCCCCTCAATATAACGAGGTGAGCTTGTTTCAAGGCAATACATCTGTAGGGCACTGACTCCTTGATAAGATTTGCAGAGCACTATGACATAGAGTGTTTGAGATACTTTGTTATAGAATATAGGGATACAAGTGGGTCCCACAACATCCCCACACCCCAATATTTTCCTGGTGTGAATTTGTGTCTCATGCGCCTGTTATCTTTGATAATTTCATGTTTGCATGTGCACACAGTGGTGGCACATGATGTGGCATCAAGGTGTTCCTGGTGCTCAAATTTGGATTTGATTTGAATTCAAATTTAATTTAAATGTATATTCTATTTTGTTCTTTCCTAGGTACTGACCAGGAGCGGTTACAAACATGCAGCTGTAGCCAGATGTTGGGCATACAGGTTACTGCCCGCCCTGATCGATTATGAGGGTATTTTCAATCCATTTATCACGTGCACTTTACAACTTTTAATTCTGGTCCTGACGAAGCGCCAACGACCCTTAAGGCGACGCAGGCGTGAAACATGTTGACCTATGTCTCTATACCCAGGCATAGTATGCCACTGGGGCTAGATTTTATTTAGCAGTTAAGTCTGCTCAGGGTACATGACTAGAACAATTGCTGCATTGTTACCCATTATAAATTTCACTTCACACTAGCACGCATTTTATTACCCTATTGACCCACCACACACAACCCTCCCCGCACACCCACATGCACCATCCGGCAGTCCTACAAAAGATCTCCGATAAAGAGACCCTTCGGGGGACCCGTAGGGAATTGCAGCGCCGGCCCTACGAGGAGCAACTGCCTGATGATGAAGCATGACACCTTTCCAGGTGTGTGAGGGCAACAGAGGACACAAAATGTTTTCCCTGTTTTCTGTGGGTCCCCTTACCTAGGGATTCTGTTCCTTCTCCCCTTTTCTATCTTTTTTTTTCTTCTTTTTTCATATATGGGTGACATTAGCACCCTTATGCAATGGTGACTTTTTGCACCCTGCATTAGGAACAGTGTCCCCTTTTTTGGTAATCAGTTTAAAATAGGAGCATGGACACTGGACCTTATAATAGCTCCTTGGTCCCCCACCTCTCCCTTTTGTATAGTACTCTACAATACTCTGTCACTCCATTTTACGACACTCCACTCCCCGGTAGTCTCCTTTACGCCACTAACTTTTAGCCATGCTGCACAGCAGCCACTATGGTGAACAACATGGCTAAAGCATATTGGCCAAAGCCCAGAGTTCTTGCGTAGGCGAGACCAATTGGTTTTTACTAATGCTTATTCGCCATGCTGTGAAGTAGCATCCGTGAATATAAAGTAAAACAAGCATTGGAAATGCAATAGGTCTCGGATTTATTTGAGTTAGAGCTAAAGGCATTGTAAATGGCAATGTCTTTTAGCAATGTGTTATGGAGTGTATGCATGTGGTGTGTAGTGGAATTATGTGGGTTGGATTGGAATTGTAGCAATGGTGGAATGCTGCACTTTAGATGAATAAGTTTAAAAGTAAATTGCACCATACTGCGATTGCTACAATAGTTAATTGTGGATGCGTTTACAATTGATGTGTGGACTGATGGCTGGTGGTGTGTGTGCCTGTAGAAATTGTGCACTGATGGCTGGTGGTGTGTGTGCCTGGTGGAAGCGTGCACTGCTGGCTGGTGGTGTGTGTGCCTGGTGGAAGCGTGCACTGACGGGTGGTGTTGTGTGTGCATGGTGAAAGTGTGCACTGATGGCTGGTGGTGTGTGTGTGTTTGGTGAAAGCGTGCACTGACGTCTGGTGGTGTGTGCCTGGTGGAAGCCTGCACTGACAACTGGTGGTGTTTGCGCCTGGTGAAAGCGTGCACTGACAGCTGGTGGTGTTTGTGCCCGGTGAAAGCGTGCACTGACGGCTGGTGGTGTTTGTGCCCGGTGAAAGCATGCACTGACGGCTGATGGTGTGTGTGTGTGGTTGTGTGTGTGATTGCGTGTGTGGTGGTGAGTGTGTAATGGTGAGTGTGTAATGGTGAGTGTGTAATGGTGAGTGTGTAATGGTGAGTGTGTGGTGGTGAGTGTGTGGTGGTGAGAGTGTGGTGTGAGTGTGTGTGTGTGTGTGGGTGTGTGTGATCTTATGTGTGATCTTATGTGTGTGGTCTTATGTGTGTGTGTGTGTGTGGTGGACTTAGTTCGAGTTTTCGTACCCTGCACACTCACACACTGCCCCTACACACTCACACACTGCTCACCCTACACACTCACACAATGTTCACCCTGCACACTCACACACTGCTCACCCTGCACACTCACTCACTGTCCACCCAGCACACTAACACAATGTTCACCCTGCACACTCACACACTGCTCACTCTACACACACACACTGCTCACCCTACACACTCTCATACTGCTCACCCTACGCACTCACACACTGCTCACCCTACACACTCACACACTGCTCACCCTACAAACTCACATAATGTTCACCCTGCACACTCACACACTGCTCACCCTACACACTCACACAATGTTCAACCTGCACGCTCACACACACAGTGTAAGCGCACAAGCATACACTGCTCTCTCTGGAACACTCACACTGCTGAGTCACTCTCACTCATGCAGTCACTCTCACTCATGCAGTCACTCTCACTCATGCAGTCACACTCACTCATGCAGTCACACTCACTCATGCAGTCACACTCACTCATGCAGTCACTCTCACTCATGCAGTCACTCTCACTCATGCAGTCACTCTCACTCATGCAGTCACTCTCACTCATGCAGTCACTCTCACTCATGCAGTCACTCTCACTCATGCAGTCACTCTCACTCATGCAGTCACACTCACTCATGCAGTCACACTCACTCATGCAGTCACACTCACTCATGCAGTCACACTCACTCATGCAGTCACACTCACTCTGCAGTCACACTCACTCTGCAGTCACACTCACTCATGCAGTCACACTCACTCTGCAGTCACACTCACTCTGCAGTCACACTCACTCTGCAGTCACACTCACTCTGCAGTCACACTCACTCTGCAGTCACACTCACTCTGCAGTCACACTCACTCTGCAGTCACACTCACTCTGCAGTCACACTCACTCATGCTGTCACTCTGCTGTCACTCTCACTCTGCTGTCACTCTGCAGTCACTCTCACTCTGCTGTCACTCTGCAACCACTCTCACTCTGCTGTCACTCTGCAGTCACTCTTACTCTGCTATCACTCTCACTCTGCTGTCACTCTCACTCTGCTGTCACTCTCACTCTGCACATGATCATGACAGATATCACACAAACTCCTGTAGTTGCACTCATGGGCTACACGGCAGATATACCCTAGGCATGCCAAAGATTCACGGCACTGAGCCTTTTATTAGCTAAGCGGAGGGTGGGGTGCAGAATGCAGGTGGGACGGAGGGAGGGCGCCCAAATGTGAAGTTTGGATCGGAGATCTCCTCCTATGGCAAGAACAGATATTGATATATGCAGAACTACTGCCCACAGGTCGAGGCCAAGAGATATTAGGACCCACTGCACGCATGCCGGTTTACAAATCCAGAGGCGACTAGTGATACTATGAAGCTCCTCACCTCCAGCGATTAGATCGAGACGAAACTCGGAACATATACACGCTCCTGGAAACTTGGGGCTAGAGGGTAGTAGGAGAAGACACCCCTGGACGACATCACTATTGCAGCACGTATTTTGTTCTATAAAAATCAAAACCTATACCCAGAGGGCTTGTAGAGCAGCTCAGTACTGAAGTACGATATACAATAAAACAAGTGGCAAGCAATTCTAAAAACTCAAACTGACCTTTGATGAAAGTCAGGACGCAGCGGGGTTAGGATCAGCTAGTTACATCGCGGCTATATGCTGGATTGCCGGAGAAAATCGCCTTCGCCCCCCCCCCCCTGAGTTCTCGGAGCAAAACATGGAGGCGGGGCTGTGCTGAGCTTCGTTGCTGGAAGACGTGCGGGGAATTGCTGGTACGCTGCTTGCCTTCCGATTTATGAGACCCGCTGGCTCTTGCACCGAGAGAGCGGACCCCGTTGCAGACTGAGGAGGTGCTGCAAGACGTTCCTGTCGGCTGTGGGACCCGCAGCCGGAGAGACGACTGTGACGCTGCGGTGGATCGCCTAGAAGTAGGAGGGCACTGGAGTCCTTGTCTGGTGACGTGGAGGCGGCGGGCATCTGTGGCGGTAAGATTAGGAGCCCCGGGGCTGGCAAAGTTACTGGCGAGGTGGCGGGAGCAGCATACTGCAGCACCGCCTGAAAACCTGTGGACTGGCGTGTGTGCGCGGGCCTTAATATCGGCCGGCTGGGCTGAGGAGACACCCTGGGGAGAGTGAAGGCGGGGCGGTGCTGCGGCGAGGCGGCAGATGAGCCGCAGGAAGGTGCGCTGGCCCCATTGCTTGAGAGGAGGACGGATACCAGGGGCACCATATTACAGATAGCAGGAGAAGCAGAGGAGTGCAACAGCGACTGGCCTGCTCTCCCACGAAAAGGTGTGCGCCCTCTAAATAAAAATAATAAAACCCTCAATGGTGAAAATGAAAGCGGGCGTGCAGTTAAAAGGCGGTCGGTATCCAGCAATCTGGCTCCGACTTTCCGGTTTGGCCGGCAATGATTCCGGGTCGCCGCAGGCAGCGCGGCGGCCCGCCCTGCACGGGGAAGGGAGGCAGCTTTCGAGGAGGACAGCACTGGCCGCGAGCGCGTTCTCGTGCGCGTGACCTTAACAGATCGCCGCGCGCGGCCAGTGCTGTCCTCCTGGAAAGCAGACACGGTAACTATAGGCCTTGCGTCACGAGCAAATCACTTAATCTCACCGTGCCTAACAAAACAAGGAAGCTGCGCGCTGAGCGCTGCAGAATTGTGAACGCGCCCGGCCATCTGTATTCACTAACGGAGGCACCCTGACAGCTCCTAATTATAATTTATGTACTTCTTTGCGCGAGCACGCACGAAATATGCCCAAAATGGCGGAACAAAACTACATTTACCCTATCACTTCAAGCCTATTAAAACGAAAACACAAGGAAGACGAATCACTGACCAGATGACAGAAAACGCTAAGGAATGTGTGGAATTTCTCTCTCCAAGGCCCTAGGAGATACTACTTTTTTTCTCCTTTAACATTAGTTCTCGAAACTCCTCCCAGTTTCACTGGGAAGGAGTCCGAGCCCTAAAAAGAGTGCTTCAGTGCATTGTTTGCCAACATGGATTGCATGCCCGCAAAATGAGGCGAGCACTATTTTCTTTTAATTTACCAATCCATGTTGGGTTTGTTAATAAAGTTACACAAAATCATATAGCGCTTATGTACTTTTTTTTATTTTAAAGAAATAATAAAACAAATGGAGGAGGGGAGTGGGCAAGGGCCGAGGCAACACGGAGGAAGGGGAGAATGCCAATGGGAAGAGAGAAGGACGAGTGAGAGACAACAGTGGAGACGCAAACAGACACTGGTGGGTGGGGTATCAGGAAGCACATGGACAGCGGTGAGTGGGCAGGTGAGGCTAGCGAAGCACATGGGGATGCACATGGACGATTGAGGCTGGCTGGATGGGAAAGCAACCGAACAATGGAGGGAGAATTGGGAAGCACACTGACAACTGGCTGAGATTAGGAAGTAAGAACGACAAAGGAAGGTGGGTGGGGAGGAAGCAAAAACTGCAACTTGGAGGGAAGGGAGCAAAAGAGTAACACAAAATACATAAGTGATATAGCTGTATAACGCATACACTCGTAGAGTGCTTAAATTAAAAGAAAAAAGTAGCACTTGAAAAAGCCAGAAGTGTAAGGACATTGTCATGTGCCAATGCTCCAGGGGCGGGATGAACACAAGAAGAGGAAGGAAAGCCCACACAAGCTAATGAAGAATTGCAAGGAAATGAGTAACAATGAAGCCAGCCAGTGGTAAGCAATGGCTAGGCCCACTGTTGCTAACAATATGTCTCACATCAGCCAGCACATGCCCTGTATAGTAGCTGACACTTAAAATGGTCACTTGTCTTAGTATGTTAAAAAGATTTTTAGTGCAATAGCCTGCCTCGAAGACCTAGGTATTACAATACAATTGCTAGTCAGAGTTAATGCCTTGCTGGTAAGTTCTCTGCTGAAAAGTTAATTCCTCCTTAGCTATGTGTTGTAATCTCACTTGGTTCCTTCCGTTTCCCCCCCTTCCCCAGCCCCCTGTTGGTATTGCCCACTCAAGAATGCATGAACATTCCACAGCTGCCTTCAGCTGACTGGAACCCGTGATGGTGTTAAGATGCAATAAAGAAGACTCCTTTTCAACTACAGTGTACCTCGTTATTTTATTACACTATGTTTATCGTTTTGAAAGCCATCCTTATCCTACTACTAGAAGGGTATGCTTTTTCACATGGTATAATTTCCTTTTAAGGGGCAAGATGATTTGAGATCTCTCACAAGTAAAGTGATATAAATTCAGATAACTCTTTATGTGTAGCGGGTAAGTGGATGATGATCAGCTTGTCGGAAGAAGCTCAAGGGCGGGTCACTCTTTTTGTTTCTTCTACAGCATCATCCTGATAGCAATATAGATCTCTCTCTCTCTTTTCCAGGGCACTTTGATATTACAGAACGAGCTGCAGACGCTTGTGTGACCCCTTCCTCCTGCAATACTGAAAGCGCTGGCACACATACAGCTCCAGCGCTTTCTCAAGAGGGCATTCCCACATTTGCATGGTTGTGTGGCCCTCTCTCTCCCCTCTTAAAAGTACAGATGAGTTGATGCCTGCACAGTGAAACACTGAGCGGCTGCTTCAGAGCCGCATTCTTTGTAATAGGGTGCATTTCCCTGTTTACACCGGATGCACCTGTTTTAAGGTGTAAGTGCGCCCTTTACGTATTAGGGCCCTTGTTGCCAAGAATCCAGTCCCAAGGTGGTAGGAGCTGGAGGACTGACAAGAAGAAACTTTTTCAATAGTTGGAGGCTAAGTGTGAAAGTAAAACCATTGATTGGGACAACCTTCTTGGTGTATCTGAACACTGCTCCTTTGCAGTCTGCCTGAAATTGTGCCTAAGTCCTGATTCACCACGAACTGTTGTTTTTCAGTAGAACTTGACTTTTCTCTCTCTAGGTGCTTTTGCCTTGAAACTGTTTTTAACAAAAATAGATATCTCTGGTTCCTCTTTGATGACCTCGGCGTCTTTTTGCTGTTCAAATGATCTATTTTTCTACATTTTTGGGTGAAATGTTATTGCCCTATGTTCTATAGTTTGAAATTGCTTGTAATGCTTGAACTTGGCACACACTACTCTGGTGATTGCCCGCTGCTTCTGCCATAGCTTCTGGGTTTGAGCATAGATTTTCTAAGAACTGTGTTTTGACCTAACAGGAGTCGGGTTATTGAGTTGACATGGATGCCCTCTCTCCTAAACTAATAACACATTTCTGACACTGATGTTTTGCACCCTGCCTTTAGCTCCGACAAGCAAAATTCTTATTTTACTGTCATTAAGTTGTAAGGAGTCTTGTTTCATTTAGACTAATTTAATCTAAAGGTTGGTGGAGGAAATCTAGTGATGAGCTGTTTTCAATGGTATTTCCAGAATCAGTCTCGTCAGCGTAATCCAATAGGTTTTATTTCAAAATATTAAGGCGTTGTTCCAAATAACTATTAAACGGTCATAGTGACTGTGTCCCATGTGGGATCCTACATGTCACAATGGAGGCAGAAGAGCCGAAACTAGACTTTCTGCACTTTTCCTTGAAGGAAAGATGTAAGCCATTTAACGTAAAAAAACTCACTATTTTTATATCCATCAAACTTCAGGACGGGAATCTCATGGCAAATGTCAGATGGGTCCAAGAGTATTACTAAACCAAATTTTGGTTGATTGATTAATTCTAGTTCCTTGTCAACCACATTGGCCAGTGCTGTTTGTCCCATGTCATTTCGGACACGCATGGATTTGTAGGAGTGATGGACAGTGGCTCTCGTTGTTTCAGTTCCTTCTAGCCCCTACCCTGCACAGCACGACAGCCGAAGCACATGTTGGTAAAGGCTCTTTACAAACGTGAAACATGGCTTATTTACACGAGTCAGCACCTTGTATTGTTGGGCACCCTTTGTTAATTTCTTTGCTTAAGGAAGGCAGTGTAGAGTGCCCACTGCTCTTGTAACTTGGTGGCCAACGACTTGCATGCTGGCCACCTTTGTTTGCTCGCCACCTTGCTTCTCAGATTCACCGTAGCGTCGGGGAAGGAATGATGATACACGCTGTCTTCTCCCCCAAGTGTTTTCTAATTGCTGGTTTCTTCTAAGCAGTGTGGGCGACTCGTGGTCTTTCGCATTAATTTGTGCGGATTTCGGGATCAGAGTGTTGCTCTGAGTAGCAGATTAAGGCTTTGTGCGAACTTCCTTTGACGGCCAGCCATTACAGAAACACATATGTTGATTACAAATCATATTAAAAATGATCTCTCCCGTCGTCTGTGCTGCCGCCATGAAAAGACTTATCTGAGGTTTGTGGATGGACGTGACTGCCCTCGAGCTGGATTGTGAGCGTAGTCACTTTCGTGGGAATTTTTTCTAGAAATGTAAATATTGTGTGCTCTGTGCCAGATTGTGCCCTTATAGCCAACTCGGGGCTTGCGTGCACAGTGCGTGGTGTTGGGCATTATTTCTAAATGCGTACTTGCATGGTAGGAACACAGTGTGTTACTATGGAAACTTTTCCACCGACCTCTGAGTCAAACTGCTGCTTGGTTTGTATCCTCACTTTTGTTCAGTTCTGTTTTTGTTGCAGTTTACTTTTACCTAACTTTTGAGCAAGAGTCATATTGCGGAGTCTGAAGCGGAAATTGTAACGGAGATAGAAAAGGAAGCAACGTTAATGCTACTTCTGTACCCAGCAGTGCAGAATTAAAAAAGTTTGCATCTCCGTTCTCTTTGCCCGTCAGAGTTCACAAACGGATAACAGTGTCGGAAGTACCTTTGGTTTTGACTAAAGCCAGAATTGTTGAGAACCATTTCTAAATGGGCTTCTCAAAGTATTGTAAAATAAATCCACAGATGGCTCGCTGCTTAGTCATTAGGGTCGAGGGTCCCACCCTTGCCAAGCACACTATGTGGAAGTGCCCCAAAGTAAACACCTAAAGAACTTGATCCCTCTGGAGCATGTGAAAGATGATGTGCGTCCTTTGGTTTCTGGTTGGAAATGAAAAGTTTCCTTCCACATGGATAATCTTTTAATGAATTTCTTCATCTGTGTTGGGTCTTTTGTTGCATATCACTAAGTCGCCTGCTGCTTGCATGCCTGTTTGGGGTCGCCCCCTTGGTTGCCGACTGCTGTTTGGGGTCGCCCCCTTGGTTGCTGACTGCTGTTTGGGGTCGCCGACTGCTGTTTAGGGTTGCCCCCTTGGTTGCCGACTGCTGTTTGGGGTCGCCCCCTTGGTTGCCGACTGCTGTTTGGGGTCGCCCCCTTGGTTGCCGACTGCTGTTTGGGGTCGCCCCCTTGGTTGCCGACTGCTGTTTGGGGTCGCCCCCTTGGTTGCCGACTGCTGTTTGGGGTCGCCCCCTTGGTTGCCGACTGCTGTTTGGGGTCGCCCCCTTGGTTGCCGACTGCTGTTTGGGGTCGCCCCCTTGGTTGCCGACTGCTGTTTGGGGTCGCCCCCTTGGCTGGCGACTGCTGTTTGGGGTCGCCCCCTTGGCTGGCGACTGCTGTTTGGGGTCGCCCCCTTGGCTGGCGACTGCTGTTTGGGGTCGCCCCCTTGGCTGGCGACTGCTGTTTGGGGTCGCCCCCTTGGCTGGCGACTGCTGTTTGGCATCGTCCCCTTGGCTGGCGACTGCTGTTTGGCATCGTCCCCTTGGCTGGCGACTGCTGTTTGGAGTCTCCCCATGGTGCACCCTTTTGGTTTCCGGCTGCTTTTTGGGATAACCCCCTAGTTTGATAACTACTCTTTGTGGTCTCCTCCTTGGTTCCTGATGGCTGTTTAAGGGGGAGGGGGCATCATCCACTCTTTGGGTCTGCTCCTTGTGTGCTGAACGAGTGTGAGTGTGCTGCTGTCTTGGTTTCTGACCACTGATTGGGTCGTCTCCCACTAATTGCGGCAGGAAGAACGCATTATGGTTTATTTTTTTCTACTAATTTCTCAAAAGCATATTACCAGGCCATTCTCATTAAAAAAAACAAGTAATTTGAAAGCCTGTTTTGTTGCATTTTTATAATCTTATTTAGAATATAATTATAATTTTGCCTCTTATCTTTGTTTCGGATAAATCACGTCAGAGTGGCTTGACTTGTGTTGCATTTTGAGACCTTAGCGCACTTTTTGTTGCTAAACTTTTGCTCTCATCTGCCATCACCCATCTATCCATAAAAAGCACTCAGAAGCTGGTGTCACTTTTGAGAACTAAATAAAAGCAAAACCTACCTTACACATGCCACAAAGATTGTAGTTTATATACGTTGTCATCCTATATCTGGTTGACGATCATCTCATAATACCAACCATGGCATTACTTGAGCTTCGAGGTCGTCAAGTTAGGCATTGAAGGGTTTATCATTATTTCACTGAAAGAGGTCTGCTCCACTCCTGGCTCTGGTGGTCCGTGGGTGTGCATCTATGAATGTGTCGAAACAAGAAGCACTGAAATACCCATTGTTAGTACATGAGACAGTGGAGGCCATGGGACGAAGCTGCAGGTAAACTGCAGCAGCATTGAGTTGCTTGTACTCACTGGGATAATGTTGATAGGCTTGTTAATCTGTCACAACTGCAGGGTGCAGTTGACCTATTGGTCAGTTATTCAATTGGTGCACTCTGCTTGTTTAATTGGACAGGAGTTATCCCACATTTGTCCGGTTGTTCATCTAGAGCCTGGTTAGGATGGGCTTGACAGCACCGCTGTCACCTTACCATATAATATCAGCAGCTAAAGCTTTAGGAATCACTTCAAAGAGCAGCGCTTTGACTGTTCTCAAATGGTGATATAACTAAGTGCAAGCTGTGATGCACCCTCTGTGCTTCCTCTGAGAGAGTTCTGGTGTTGCACTTTTTGTCTTGTGGGAAAGCTTATACTTAAAACAGCAGGAAAAAATTGGTTACTGTGACAAACCACTGATCAACACTATAATCCTTTTTAGGTCTCGCCTTTTCCATTCCGCAGGAATGGAAAATGGAGAGAATGCGGTTTTCTTTGAGTTCACGTGAAATCACGTGACCACAAGCACGCGCATTTCCCCACCTCAAAGCCATCAGCGTCCCTCCCACAGGCTTACCCAGCGTGCGCTGGCTTCCCTTCTCCTCCCTCTAATTGCTTGTTTCCACGGCCGCGCTACATCAAAGGGCTCGGCTCCCCGCCCCCTGCTTCACGGACGCTTCTCAGGCCATCTGTTTTTCTCCTCTAAGCAGGCTCGTTCCCCGCCATATCATGGGTTATAAGAGTGCGCTTCTGTCTGCCTGTGCCTCGTCACCCCATCTCTCCCTCTCTCCTTCTCTCTCACCTTACCCACTCACCACTGTGTCTTCATCTCTTTCCCCTTTTTTCTTTCTTTCTCATCTTGCACACTCATCTCTCTCTCTCTCTCGCCTTCCTCTCTTGCACTCTCTCATTACCCATGGTGCCTCATCACACTCTGTCCTTACTATCTCTTGCTTCTTCACATCTGTTCCTCTGTTTCTCCCGTCTGTGTCGCTCTACACTGTCTCTCACACTCATCTCTGTCTTTTATTCCTGTCTTCCGCCATATCTGCCTTTTATCTCCATCTGTTCATCTGTCTCTTGTTTCTATGTCTGCCACCCTATCTGCCTCGTATCTGCATCTGTCTGCTGCCCCTGTCGGAGCACTTCAAATGCTTACATTTTCCAAACATGTAAATTGAATATTTCATTCAAGGCATCTCACAGGGGTGAGACAAAAAAAGTGTGGGCATGTATATGTGCACATGCGTGCCTGCATGCATATGTGTCTAAGTGTGCACATATTCTTAGGAGTGCCTGTGTGCGTGTTCTTGTATATATGTGCATGGACATGTGTGTGTGTGTAAATGTATCTCCGGTTGGTAATGCTGTGTATGAATGTGCATGCTGCCTTATGTGGATGTCTGCAGCTACCAATTAAAGCGATCTGCAGCGAAACAGTTTATCATCATAGGAGGGTCTTCAAATACGTGCATTCTGGATATGCGCTGAACCAAAACCTCTCTCATATTTGATTTTATAACACATTGCTCCAACTATAATACTAATAATGTGATGCACTAAGATGAAACACGTGTGTGTGTTACAGAAATAAACACATACTTAAATTTTCAAAAACACCTTTGCTGCAATGATTTAAAGCCCAGCTGTTTTCATGGGTCCGCACGTGGACGGACTCTTAACACCCGCGCCTCAACTTTTACACTTAATTTGTTGACTCTCCCTCCAGACAGGAATGATAAATCTAGCCCAGGGCTTTCCTTTTAAAACGCTCGCTGTCGGGTGTTAGTGCAATTGAAATAAAACAAGACTATACTTCCCAGAATGCATTGCGTCATAAAATCAAAGTCAAGGGATTTGATATGGATAACCAAACAGTCTGGTTCCCAAGACTAAAGGGGTGACTCTAAGTATGGTGGCTTGTACGAGGATCAGCCTCCCTCCCACCTCCCCCCTAATTGCATTAACTTTCACTGCTTTGTGCTCGCCCTCAGGCCGGCATTTCTCCTCCCCTAATTATTCACTGCATGGCCGGCCGGCACATCAAAGCCTGCTGCTCCCCATGCGTCTCGTCACCCTTCCTCCCTTGTTTTGTTTGCACGGATAGGGCAGGCTCTGAGACTTTTTCTTTTGTTTCTGCCCTTGTTTTCGAAATGTTGGCTTTTCTAACTATACATGTTCATCCAGCGGGAGTTCAGAAAAGATAACCGTAGTGGTAATAACCCTACATATCGGCATTTGTTTATCCTTTTGTTTCCGTTGCGTTTTTTGTTTCCAATCTGCTTTTTTTTGTTTTTGTTTCTGAGCTTCTCCATTGTTTTACTTATTCCGATCGGCATGTCTCTGTAATGTTTTTTTTTAATAGGCACGGGAAGAGCCGAGACTAAAACCAGTTTCCAAACTTTGCAGCTCTGGATATTACATCACATCCTCTCTCTAAATCAATCTGCATTTTTGAGGGTGAGTGTAGCAGTTTATTTCTTCTTCTGATCAGCATGTCTACATTTCTTTTTTTGTTTGCACGGATAGGGCAGGCTCTGAGACTCGAACCCTGTCCCCCAGTTTCAAAGTCGGAAACTCTAAATGTTACGCGACATCCTTTTTTCAGGCATTGCTGGGCACAGGCATCACCCTGAATACTGTTTCATTGTGTTTGGCTTCCCAGAATGCATTGCGTCATAAAATCAAAGTCATGGGATTTGATATGGATAACCAAACAGTCTCGTTCCCAAGACTAAAGGGGTGACTCTAAGTATGGTGGCTTGTACGAGGCTTGAAAAAATTATTGCAAAGAAAAGCTCAGTTCTCAGAGCGCGCTCCAAAGTGTTCTGAATTAGGTCCAGCATGTGTTTAATTTTATTTATTAGCACACAGCACCACCACAGCACCACCACAGCATCACTCGGCACCACCACAGCATCACTCGGCACCCCCACAGCGTCACTCGGCACCCCCACAGCGTCACACGGCACCCCCACAGCGTCACACAGCACCCCCACAGCGTCACTCAGCATCCCCACAGCATCACTCAGCACCCCCACAGCGTCACTCAGCACCCCCACAGCGTCACTCAGCACCCCCACAGCGTCACTCAGCACCCCCACAGCGTCACTCAGCACCCCCACAGCGTCACTCAGCACCCCCACAGCGTCACTCAGCACCCCCACAGCGTCACTCAGCACCCCCACAGCACCACTCAGCACCACCACAGCACCACTCAGCACCACCACAGCACCACTCAGCACCACTTAGCACCACCACAGCATCACTCAGCACCACCAGAGCATCACTCAGCACCACCACAGCGTCACTCAGCACCACCACAGCGTCACTCAGCACCACCACAGCGTCACTCAGCACCACCACAGCGTCACTCAGCACCACCACAGCGTCACTCAGCACCACCACAGCGTCACTCAGCACCACCACAGCGTCACTCAGCACCACCACAGCGTCACTCAGCACCACCACAGCGTCACTCGGCACCACCACAGCGTCACTCGGCACCACCACAGCGTCACTCGGCAGCACCACTCGGCACCACCACAGCACCACTCGGCACCACCACAGCACCACTCGGCACCACCACAGCACCACTCGGCACCACCACAGCACCACTCGGCACCACCACAGCACCACTCGGCACCACCACAGCTTCACTCGGCACCACCACAGCAACACTCGGCACCACCACAGCATCCCTCAGCACCACCACAGCATCCCTCGGCACCACCACAGCATCCCTCGGCACCACCACAGCATCCCTCGGCACCACCACAGCATCCCTCGGCGCAACCACAGCATCCCTCAGCGCAACTACAGCATCCCTCAGCGCAACCACAGCATCCCTCAGCGCAACCACAGCATCCCTCAGCGCAACCACAGCATCCCTCAGCGCAACCACAGCATCCCTCAGCGCAACCACAGCATCACTCAGCGCAACCACAGCATCACTCAGCGCAACCACAGCATCACTCAGCGCAACCACAGCATCACTCAGCACCACCACAGCTTCACTAGTTCAAATATGTTCTCTCAATGTTTGAAGCTTTATTGCAAATATCACAAAAAAAGTTAATATTTCACTTCTGTTCTTGGATTTTAGTTACTGAACATAATCTTCACAACAGTTATTTACAAAAGTTTAAGCTATTGCCATTAAAAATTACAATCACTTTTATTTAAGTATTAATTATTTAAAAAAATTAAAAGCCAATGTTAATTGTAATATCAATACATCTAAGTCAAGTCAATACAAAACATGTGACATTACAAATACTAAAAGTGTCACATATGCTAAAGTTAAAAGTATTGGCATTGTAAATCGCAAAACATAAATATAAAATGTCATTTACAAAACCAATAGCTCCAACTTTCCTACTGCGAGACCTATTGGCAACGCCAGTGCTTGTTCTGTTTTATTGTGCAAAGTTAAGGCAAAGGCAGTAGGCTGTGCCTGTTTATTGTGAAAAGCCTATTTTAAAGCCAATAGGCTTTTAAAGGTGTATTGTTATTTTGCGTTTAAGCTTGTAGACAGGTATTTTGTAACTGTCAGGGCAGTAGATTTGCATTTTAAGAATCTGTTATGCCGTTTTAAGAAGGGTTGTATGTTGTTTTTCCTAGTGTGATTTTGTAAGTCTTTCTAATTTTATGACTGTATACCAATTTTTGCCTTCTGGGAAATCCTGTTTGTAGTACAGTAGGAATTAGTTGGTTATGGTGGCAAGCCAGTGATTTAGGCTATAGGCCTGATTTGGTTCATTGAAAAAAGTTCAGTTGGACGCCATTGATCTGATCCATTTTCTTTTGAAAATGTATTACAAATGGGGCAGGCCCGACTTACTTACTGTGAAAATCATATGTTAAAACTGATGGGCCTTTTAAGGGTGGATTTTTATTGAAATGTGTTAAAGCCTGTGTACTGGTATTGTGCTACATACCTTCTCACAAATTACTATAGCGGGCAAGGGTTTTGATGTTGGTTTCCACATATAGTGCCCCCTCTGGCAAACCCTGCAGGTAGAAGATTTGCACTTTTGTAATCCCTGTTTTTCCCCTAAGGAAGAGTTTTCAACTGTTTTCCAACTGTAATTTTGTGTATTTATAATTTCTGACTGTGTGCCTGCAGGTAGGCTTGTGGGAAAGATTATCCAGAATTCACTCGAGTTAGTTATGGTGACAAGCCAGTGACGAAGGCATTTGGCTTGACTGGTTCTTTGGGAAGAATGTTAGGTCCCATAGGTCTAATATGTTAATTATGAAAAGCTGCTTAAAGGTGGAGGCCTGACCAATTTATTTTTAAAAGACATTTATGAAAGCTAATAGTCATTTACAGTAGTGTTCTTGCTTCGCGTTGAAGGCTGTAGACTGACAGTTATTTTGTTAAACCTAGTCACAAGTTAGCATAGTAGACAAGGGTTTTGGTGTTGGCTGGCTTCTCTGAAAACACTTGGAGTTTAAGATTTGCAGTGATAATTCTTGTTTGGGTCTTTTTTAGATGTGTTGTATAATGCTTTGCAACCTGTAATTTTCATATATCTGTAGCTTTGTGGTTGTATCTGACAGCAGCCAGTTTATGTGCAGTAGTGGAGGTCTCTGTTAATTATGGCGACAGCCCAATGATTAAGGGTATGTAGGCATGGTTCATTAGGAAAAGTTATGTCAGATGGCATAGATCTGATCATTGTGAAAAGCTATGACAAACGCAGTTGGCCTGATAAATTTATTGTGAAAATCATGTGTTAAAGCAAACAGGCTTTAACAGGTGGATTGTTGTTAGACTATGGTAAAGCTTCTAGACGGCTATTGTTTTACCTAGATTCTTCTAGATTGTTTTAATAAGCAAGGGTCTGGTGTTGGTTAGCTTTCTGACGATCGCTGGTGGTAGAGAATGTGCAATGTGAGAACTATTGTTAGACTCTCTTAGGAAGGGTTATATATTATTTTACCACCTCTAACTTTGTATATCTTTCAAATTTTATGACTTCATAGTTGAAGTTTACTTTGTGCGAAAGCTTATGCTTACTAGGAGGCCTGAGTTGGTTCTGGTGATGAGCCATTGATAACTGGTTTATATATCCGGTGCAATATATCTGATCTGTTGTTTATCATTAAAGATTGCAGCAAAGGCTGTAGGCCTGACCTATTTATTTGAAAATCTTATGTTTCCATTAACAGACATGTTGTGATTGTGATTCAGTGTCTAGGCTGGTGGACAGTCATTGTATTGTTTTTGTTTCTTTTATAGACCCAATTTATTGTTATGTTTTTTAAAGAGACCCTGCAGCTCCCTAGAGAGTCCTACCTGGCTACTCGCTTTACCTCATTTCACCTGCTGTTTCCTGTGCAGCCAGTGTTTCTAAACTCTGTGACCATTTTGAATAGTATTGTCTATAATAGATCATTGCATTAGCGTTCCAAAAATGGCCATTATGTTTAGAAACTTTAATTGGCCACCTTGGAGCAGTACAACAGCGATGCACTATACTTAAGTATTCAAAGAGGGCCACCCTATGTGAGATTTACTGAGTGGCCATCTTAGAATGGTATTGTGCATAGTGTATCTTTGTTTTTACAGCTCCACCGTGGTTACCAGGTTGACTGTTAAATTGGCAGCTATATTGGAACTCTAAAACAAAGATAATATACATTATTAAAAAACCGGCACCTGCTGCTTAGGTTTTTATTTTATATTAAAAGCATATGCCTGCCAAGCTAAGGTGGTGGTACATTTTTTTTGTCATGCTTGTAGATGTTCAGTTATTGACTCTGTCTTCTTGTATAAGCATAATTTGCATAATTGGGTGAATTTAAGTGAGTGGATGAATGTATGAAGTGAGAGAGTGATGTATAGTGACTTACAGAGTGCTGAAACTCATCAGTGACTGAAGAGGCACAGTCAGTTATAAGCCAGAACCGGTGGCATTGCCAGCATTGTTGACATTGCCAGGTCTTGTTAAAGACAGTGTTTCAGGTCTTATTGCCTGCAGACATGACCTTCACACAGTTTACAGCCACAGCACAGTTTCGATAGTTTGTGGTTTAACTTTTTCAGTATGAATGTTTCTGCTCTTGGTTATAAAATTAGCATGTCACTGTGCTAAAAGGTGATCTTGAGGTAAGATTTGTTTTTCCCAGTCTTCTATGGGATCTAGGCGCTTCTGGTAAGTTGGCATGGAAGAAGTGCAATTGTTTCAGGCCATTAAATAATTTAAGTTGTTTTCTTAGTAACTTAGGTTTTACCTTTCAGTCTCCTGGGTTTTTCCAATAGCTGAGTGTGTTGTGTTCATATATGCGCATGCTTAAACTTCTGCAGAGGAGGCCTTCCTGCTGCCGGTGTTAATGAACTTGCTTTTGATTATGCTTCACAGGAATCTGGTAGCAGTAACACCATGCTTTCACTTATTGTACCAAATTTGTTCCTTTCACCTGGTTATGGTACCAGTGAACATTGCCTTCAAAGTTATGAGGGTGCCAGAATTTTTGTCCAAAACAGAGATGGTACCTGAAATTGTGCTCAGTGGGGTCATTGGTCCATACGATTGTGACCTACGTTCGATGGCACTTGAGATCATTCCACTTGTGATCCTGCCTCACATGATCATGGTTGCTGTGATCGTGTCCTGTAGAGTCTCACAGGTTCATGGTACTTGTAATTGTGTCTGTGTCTTTTACTGTCTCATGTTGCCTGTGATCTTGCCCTACCAGGTCGTGATACCACTGATAGTTTCTCGCAGGTTTATTGGGCATGAGATCATGTCTGAAATAAACAAAAACAAAAAAATCTTACTGTGTATCATCTGAGAGACATTTGTTAGAAAGTATACCTCTTCTTAGTTCCAGTGCCTTGTTAGGTCTCGCCTAGCGTTGCAGCTCTTGCGCTGCTTGCTCGCCCGCCAAGACATATAGTTAGAGACGAGATTTCTGAAGGAGGCTCGAAGCCTCATCCCTCATTTTCATTGGCTGGCATCACCATTTATGCTAAACGGTGGCCTGCCATGGGAAATGAGATATTTTTGTTGCTGCCCTTTCCCCGTTTCGTCCGGCCCATCCGGACCGGATTGTCTGCTTTGCGGCTGTTGCAAAGCAATTTCTTATCTTTAGGGGGGCTATCTCTTTATAATTAACAGTATCAGGTTACTTGTCTTGTTTTCGTTGCGCCTCTGAGTCTGCGCGCGCAGGGGCCATCTGTTTTTTCGCGTCCGTGTAATGCTTGTTTTGGGTAGTGATCCAGCGAGTTTACCAGCTTGGGTTACTCATAAACTACCATATTTGCCTGGGCCCAAAAACATTCACACATAAGCCTGTATTAACTGCTGAGATCAATTTCGATACTCCTGCGTGATGAATTTACCTTTACCAATTCTTACCAACCCTATCACCTTGGGTCTTAATTTCCTCTGGTCAATAGATCAGGTTGTTGGCAGAATAGGTAGAACTGTCATTAACTTTATTTTGAATGACCACAGACTCAAGAGAGTTGTAAAAATGTTCTCTACATAATTTTGTGAGTCAGACACCAATACATTGTCATACACCAATTTCTTTAGGAGATAATCAAGACTAGAATAAAATGACTTGGTTAAAATTTCATGATGATAGGACCTGGAAAGGGTGGAAACAGATAGCAGTACAAGGACATACTACACAGAATGATATTTACTTAAAATGGTGTGAGGACCAACCCTTGGCCAAGGAGCTGGATAGGGACCCCTGAGTCAGTCAGGAGCCAAAGGATTAGGACAGTTTCAGGACAGGATAGGTGACCTCTTCTAAATTCAATGCCTGCTTCGCACCCCTCTCTGGCACTACTCTCTTCAATTCTTCCCCTTCCTTGGTTGTGCTTCCTCGATCTTCTTCCGCGTTCCCCTTCTAATTGATCAGATTCTTCTCCAGCAGTAACTTCCGTCTCTTCTTTCTTGGATCTTTTATCAGAGTGCTCGGACAGCTTCTCTGACCTCTGTGGCATCCGCCATCATCTGCGTCTGTGATGGGTCTGTGACATCTAACTTACTAAGCCTACCTTAGTTATACTATTCTATGTGTATGTACCACCCCCCAATGTTTCAATATTCGTGAAAACCCCTACTTCTGATTGGACAAGAAGATGGGGAGAAGTCATCACACCATACTAACGTAATGCTTTTCTTTAGTTCATTGTTCCATATTCCCTCCCCTAAGTTTTACTTTCCCAAGCTTTTTTCCCCACCCGTGTTTCACATTAGGATCAAATACAATGTGAGGTGAGGTTCCCAAGCGCTTCTTGCTAGAGCGACCTTGGCTGAGTTTCAGCTTGTCTCATCATGGTTCCGGAAGGGTTTGGATGCGCTTGCGCACAAGTCAGGTGGGAAGGGATTTCAGTCACCCTCCAGGCCCAAATAGGAGCTAATAATAAAATTAGAGAAAGACATGATAGAATTCAAAATAAAATGAAAACACTCTATACCACTTATTTCTACTCTAATCCCATTAGCTTATTTAATCATTTGCATTAGCAGTTTAGTAAAACGTAAGTGGTTTAGTTTAAGCATAGCATGTGCATTAACATGTGAATGTCAAGCGGCCATCTTAATATCTATTGCGCAGCTGCAAAGTTTTCCCACCAAAAGCAAAGATGCAGTAAATGCATAATCAAAGAATCCCGCGTTTTCTGCAGCCATTTGAAGTCACTCTGGTTACTTATTAGTACTACAGATGGGCAAGCTTCCCCTAGATTCAATATAGAGAATGTAATGCAATATTAGTATTTCCGAACATGTTGGTTACAGTATTGCATATTTGAGAGGATTGCATCCGAGCAAGTCTTTTATACGAAACCTTGCTCCATCAGTAGGCAGCGCGGCAGCTTGTTATAAGTGTTATGGAGCAAATATAAAATAAAATGGTGCCTCGTCGTATTTATGGCCTTAGTAAATATGTTTGCTCTTTAGTAGCACAGCCCAGAAATATAAGAAACATTGGCATATCCAAGAGGTCTTGCTTTGGGACCTTATAAGTATTTAGTTATGCAGCACAATATCCTTTGTGCAACAACATCAACTGTTGCATGGCTAAACACTTATAAGGTCCCAAAGGTGAGACCTATTGGCTATGCCAATGCTTGTTTATTTTTAGTTACCAAACCGAGCAATAAATAAATTGCCTGCATCATGGTGTGCATGCCTACGAAATTACGCTAGTGGCCGCGTCATAGGCTTTTTTTTTAATTCTTCTCTAGCAATGCTGCACAGTTTCATAGATGCTGCACAGCATGGCTAAAAACCATTCGCAAGTCTAATAGGTCCCAAATGCAAAAACTATTGACTTTGCCAGTGCTTGTTGTTACAGCAGCATAAAATAATGACTTACCTTTGTTAATACTGTACTACTTAATAGAGAGTTCTTGTTTTCCTATAGTTTCCATTCAAGTAGCCTGTGAAAAAGGTAAATCGGCCCAGGGTCTGTCCCTAAAGTACACAATCCTAGTTGAAGCAAAGTCACTTTCCAAGAAGAGATTACATAACATACATTGAAACATTTATGCCAGACAAAGGGGAAGCTGCCCTGATTTCACCAGATTTCAACCTGAAACTAAAGCTATTGCATTATTATTTCATTAGAAGTGCACATATGCGCAGAACAGTAGCCCGGACATGAATTCTTGCAGACCATAAAATGGACTGAAACGGATTCAGCTACAGATGTGTCCATCAAACTAAATCCCCCAAAATGTTCTAAAGTATATGGGGTTGCAAAACCTAGAACGGGCGACCCAACGCCGCCATGCACACCACACGAGATATGATTCCAGCAGGATGCATTTATTTACTGCATTTCTCGACTGAAGCCCAAGCCATAGCCTAGTAGCTAGGCATCTAAATGTTTATAGCAAAGTGTGTCTACATCAGTCGCCTGTTAACCAGTTCATGGCTGCCAATTGTGAGAAGTTGGCCTGGAATATGATGTCCACAGTTCTGTGGGCACCTTGTATCAGTCCAAACAATCCCTTATGGTGATGGTTGTAAGTCAACCTTATAGACAAGCTATCCTAGGGGTAGCATGGACTAAGCAGCCTTAAAGGCTTAACTCAAGAGGGCATGTGAAGCCAGCCGTTTTACCATATGCAATCCTGTAATACCAAATGAAAGGACACCACACAAGTTATATATTATAAAAATATATGTATTTATTCTCAGAATAATCCCCACTACTCTTTATGAGCAATGAAGCACAAGCGTTTAAACAAAAGCACAATATTACATATGAAAGTTGCACGTTTATGGATGAGGTCGGTGGCCACTCAAACCATATATCAAAAAAGTGGTATAACAATCACTATTCGATCAGTGGTAAGGCCTAGGGCCTTGGGAATCGCTTGGACTACAGTGGACTAACAATAGTTAGGACGGGAGTAGCACGCGGGATTCGGGTGCAGTGCCTAAAGCACAAGCATGCACCAATTTAAAGTCAATGGTGCGTAAAAGTTATCGAGTTACAGTTTTAAGAGTCTTCCAACTGGACTAGAAGGACAAAACTTTAGACTTAGACACTAGAGGTGTAAACCTCTACAGGAGCATCGGCGTTCAAGAGTTAATTCCCCCACAGCAAGCGGGTGCACATGTGCAAAGATGTGTCGGGTTTCGTCACGCAGTTCTATGGTGCCTGGAGATGAAGATGCTGCAGGCGTCCAGAAGAGAAGTGTCCGGTGCGATCCAAGGGTGGATCGAAGTTGAAGAGTACCTGAAAGCAGAGGGGACAGAGTCTGGGTCACTAGCCAGTGACCAGGAAGGAACCAGGCAATGTCGGGCGCAATCAGGTCGATGTCGTGAAGCTTGTCTCCGCTGCCACGTGGACTCTGGGGCACCGAGGATGTCCTGGAGTGGATCACGAGCTGTCCCACGAAGGCTCTCGCTGTCGGCGGTGTCGGCTTCCGGATCGGAGTCAACAAACCTTGGCAAAGGCAACCCACGCAGGATTCGAAGATCGCTTAACACTCGGACCAGCAAGGTCCGAGCGGGTGCTCCTTTTCAGGGGAGCGAGGGCCAGTCTGGAGCAACCAGACCAGCTGTGTAAATTCAAAGGTTCGTCGGTTCTGGGGCCACTAGCCAACGGGCAAGCGACCGGACCAACGCGTCGAGCAGGAAAATGCAAAAGGGCCCCACGCAGCACTCGTCGAGTATGGAGGGGTGAGCTTCAGTGCAAAAGCTGCTCGGGGCTGGAGCTTCTCACGCTCCAATGCACAGCTTCGAGGGAGCCTCGGATGCTGCATGGTCAGCGCTTCGTGGTTTTTCCAAGATGGCCGGTCCCACGCTTCAGGTCGCCTCCACGGGTCTCAGCTCTGCATAGACTGTGGATCGGGCTGTTGGAAGGCAGGATCGCTGGCTCTTGTCGATCTCTGTCGCTCGAGTTCCGGCGGGAACTGCAACAAAGCAAACGTCGAGGTGCTGGATGGTGCCTGTTTGCACAGGGTGGTTACTCCTTGACCACAAGGGAGATTCTTCAGTCTTCCACGTCGAGTGGGATGTCAAAGGGTCCAGAGTTTCATTTCATAAGTTTCAGTCAGGATAATCTGATGTGCATTGGCACTGCTCCCACCTATATTCCAAATCTGGGGGCTGGATTACCTGCTAGGTCCCTCCTATGGGTGGGACCCAGGAAGGGGGTGGTTACACCCCTATCCCTTTGTCCAGTTTGCTGCCAGGACTGGGGCAGGATGGCCCCAGAACCGGTTTGACTGGAATCTGCCCAGGGACACCTTGTGCGCCCCAGGCAGTGTCTAGTTTCTTTCAACCCTCCCTGCTACAATCCACTATCTCCTGTCTGGGGTGGTGTGACACCTCCCTGTGACAGGAGATCCTTTGATCAAGCGTCCTCTGCCGAGTTTCGGTCAGCAGCAGGAGGCCAGACTCGTGTCTGTGGCAGCAGCATCCATTTTGTGATGCTGGGGCTCTGTTTAGGATTAACCGCATTTGCAGTAAGTAACATGTCTTCCCCTCCTAGAGGGGTGAGATGCTGCCCCCCTTGTCAGAACTGGCGAGGGGGTAATATTCCACGTTGTATGACACCAAACACGACATGTTTTGATAAAGCCAAACCGGAGTTGCAATAACCGTAAGGATTATAATGCACTTAAGAGTATATGGTATGGCAGTATCACAGGAACAGCTATAAGGAAATGGTTCCGAAAGCTGCAGACCGGCTCAGCTCATGCTAGAGCACCATCTCACATAAAACCAAGCACTCAGCCTCCAGGATTGTTAAGGCCTGCCATAGGAGTGACTGATAGGTATATATGTGTCCAGATATAGGTTTAGATATAGGTATACTATATCTAAGCAAGGGGTGATTACACCACCTTGGCCCAGCTGAGTGATCAGCCAGTTGTGTCAATTTAAGAACCAGCCAGGGGTGGCAAAAGATATGCTGCAGCCCCTGGTAGGCTTTGGATGCACCTATGCCCTGGGCACCTATAGTGCACTGTACAGGGGCTGATAAGGTGTCCAGTACCAAATTGGTGATGTACCTAGGGTACATGGAGTACATTTAAAGAGAGAGCAGATAGCCTGGGACCCTGATTAGCAGGATCCCAGGCCAACTAAGTCGAAAACCAGCTAAACACTAGGCAAAAAATCTGGGGTAACCATAGTCAGGTGTCCACCCTCCTACACCAATGTTAACTGCTGTCCTCTGTTTTGTCGCCTGCAGACCGCCCCCTGCGGAGTGCAGCTCGTGCTGCTCGTTCACACCACCGTATTTGCTTTCCTTGACATTTCCCCGAGCACTCTTACTTGCAGACCTCTCATGCCCGTGTATACCAGAAGAACGCACGCGCTCATGGGTTTCTGTAGGTATATGCAAATATGTGAAGACCCTGCTTGCTCAGTTTAAAGCAGAAAAGTCAGATGGGAACCAAGATATATTGAATAATACCATTGGGAGAACACGGTCTACGGAATATAAATCGGAGCATCTACCAGACTGTAAGAGAGAAACAGTTGTACAAAAACAGAAAATAACAGTAATCAAAGGATTAAGGTTTATGTTCGGTTAAAACTAACAAATGCCACCCGAGTTTAGAGTTGCGCCAGATTCTTTGCTACTGTAAACTCTGAAAAGCTGCACACGAGCCGTGCTTGCGTTCAAATGCAAACAAGCCCGCGTTGTTGTGTGCACGCGCTAAAATGAAATAAAACCAGAACAAATTCTCCTGAAAAGCTGCACGCGAGCCATGCTTGCATTCAAATGCAAACAAGCCCGCATTGTTGTGTGCACACACTAAAATGAAATAAAACACGAACAAATTCTCCTGTGAAGTGTTTTCAAAAAGGTGAGGCTGTATGTTTATAGATGAGGCAGAAGGTTTTCAAAAATGCACCTGCTCAGGTGCGTAGCTATAATTAGGGAAGCTGGTCCATGGCACCAGGGCCCAGAGGTGAGAGAGGCTCTCAGCTTCGCGTCACGGATGTCTTTTATGGCTGTTTATTTTTTGATCAGCAGGTTTTAGGCAACAACAAAAGGTAACAAGGGGGATTAATGTTCCTGTTGGAGATAGATCGAGTTTTGTCTAGTGGCAGTTTTGACTCATCATATGGTAGTGCAGAGGGTTAGTATGACTGTTGCAAAGATCGTGTACCATGAGATCACAGAACGGTATTTATGTGGATAGCTCAGTGGATTACTGTTTTTGTCACAGAGATCCTTTTGCTACCTTCAGTTCATAAGTTAAAATGCTAATAAAATAAAATGATCTATGAACTGTTAAAGAGCTGCATGCAAACTGCATGGTATAGGTTGGAACATTATGATTTTTCCCAGTCTTTCATCCTACTGGTGCTAAAAAAAAAAAAGGGTTGGTTTGGATAGAAATGCATTCATTAGTAAAGAAGCCAAATGCAACCACTGTGGTATGTATTAAATCCTAAATGTGTACTTCATCAGACGAAACACTTTTAAAATAGACTGCCTACTATTATGGATTGCGTGATCCTGATTGTTTTAGTAACATTTCCTATAGACTGATTGACACACATAGGATTCATTGTCTATGTATACTTTGTGTGATGTAAAGTGCTCAGATACCCTACTCTAGTATAAATAGCGCTCTAAAACAAATGAAATGCATTTGCGAGAGGGGGTGAAAAAGACTGTTACACCAGGAACCAACAGGGCTAAAGCCGGCCCTGAATACAGAGTGGTGTTGACACTGAACAGCAGTCTCTGTTCTTGTGTAAGCTACACCTCAGCTAGGATGGGTGTGGTGTGGTTTTGTATGATTAAGAGAAAGGCGCCACCATACCAAATAGGGCACCTCACAACCTCTCCAGCACAGATATTCTATCCTGCATTAATTTGTGTTACGTGTACGTTTGTGGTATTTGTAGGACGCAAATCTAGCCAAAGGGAAGCTGTTCCCGGACACAATCGGATCTGTGCAAGAACACAACCGCACACCTGCAAAGAAAAAAAAAACCATCTGCCGACTTCAATTTTCCAGGTACCGCACTACAGGAGCTTTTCCAATGCCTAATTTTCCAACCTGATTTGCAAATACTGGTTAAAATCATATGATGCCCTAGGTACCGAGTGCATTTATTTATTTAGAAAAATAACTTTTCTCCCTTTTTGATCTGCCTGCTCGATCTTGGATTCACACAGGCACTGCTGCTGCTCTAAGAATCGTGTGCTTCTAACATGTACAGAGTAAGGGCACTCATTCTTTGAGAAGTGTGCCCAGTATGAGGACATCTTTCCTGAAACGCTTGATGTTATCGCCTCATGCTATATTGTGCCTCATTGTCTGGTCTGCCTATCACTGAGGTCAGGCATCTGAACCTTTCTACAAAATGATATAGAATACAAAAATAATGGCCACAATTCTATTTCCAAAGGTTTGATGAAGCCTCCATTATATGACGCCCGGTGTTTCCTGTGTATAAAGTCCCTTCAACACAATAGCAGCGGAAGAATGCCTTTCTTTAGTTGCTAAGGAGCTGGGTGGGGCGATAATCAACTTTCTGGAACTAATTTAGTTTCCCACGCTTCCCTCCCAAAGCTTGACCCTTTAAAAAGACATGAAGGTGTGTAATACCGCCACAGAAAAGGTTGTTGGACCAACCCTTACAAGGTCAGAGGTATCTGCCTGCCTCCCGCGCCCACCTCCTGTCAGGAAATCTGTTAGGAGACAGCCACACCCGCTTCCGCCCCTCAGCACCTCCACTAAGTGGCTTCCTCTAATCCCGGCATATTGAAGTTTGCAAAATGTAGCATCAGAGTCAGTACGATTTCAGAGCAAGGCGACTCCGGCAGATCTAAAAATGACACTCATTAAAGTGCAACAGGAGATGGAGCATGCAGGAGTGTCTGCCATGAGGAAAGGGCTCCCCGCGTCCTTGGAAAAGGCGCCACTGTGGGGACCTGCTGCTTGACTTTTCTCTAAATGGACCTCCTTTTCCACGTGCTGTAAGGATTTTCCCTCAACGTGCAACTTTTTAAAAATGTGCTACTTCGTTTTTCTCCACTCTCACACTATTTTCGTGCTGGATGGATTTCACTGAATATGTATCTTTTTTCAGTTTGCTGCTTGGTTTATCGCTAATTCCAGTGTTGATCGTCTTGTTACAGTAAGTTGTATCTGTCTGGTTAGGGTTGCTGCTTTAGAAAAAGAAAAACAAATACCAGCCATTGGTTTATGTTTTGGTATTCTGGAAAAGCCAAGAACTGGTAGGTAAACAAGAACTTGTGTAAATATTTACCAGCCTGAACATAAAAATACAGGCCAGGCCGGTAAAAAAACAGGCGTTGGCCGCGCGGCTGTAAAGTGACGCTGCCCCGAAAGTGATTGCGATGCACTTAATGACCCGTGAAAGGAGGAAAGACAGATGGGGGCAGCGTGCGTGCGTAACCGCAAGCTTGAGGCAAGCAAAAGCCTGTGGTAGAACTTTCAAAACCCACTAACTAAATGTCTCGCAGAGCAGTGAATGGCCTGGCTCAGGCGTGACCTAAAAAGGACCCCACGCTTGCCTGATGGAAAAGTTTCACATTTTGATACCTGGTTGCTTTGTAATGTTCAGTAACATGTTTTAAAACTAGCTTGTGTGACTTTTTTCTAATGTTTAATATTTTTGAAGGCACATATGCGATTCGTGTAAGAAACATTTTTAAACGAGTGGACCTGTGCAGTACTCGCTTGTGAATTCGCTGTGCTGGGCACGGCTGCTAGCCCCTCGCTCACTGTGGGGGTGCCTGTCAGCCCCTCCAGGCAGCAGCCGTGCTCTCTGTTTGCTGGCTACTCTCAGACCAGACATCAGCAGCTCCTGCAGCTAATGATCGGGCGCGCAAGGCAGATGGGTGGCTGGGCGGAGCGGAGCCAGGGCACGCGCGGAGGGCTGATCTTTATACACACACTCATAATTTGGAAGCCTGCCTTTTATTTCCCGCGTCCTTCTCTGGCACTTATGCACTGATATGTGCACATACACGTGTCCTAGTTAGTTAACTTTACTTGTTTGCACACGTTGGTGAATTGTACAGAAACCGCCTTATTTGGAAACGTGCCCTCTCGTGCTCATACAATAGTACTCCCCCCCACACACACACACACACACACACACACACACACACACACACACACAACCCTCTTTCCTTCTTTTCCACACTTGCTCCACATTTCTGCACAGCTCTCACATTATCCATATGTAGTTACCTGCACATGCCTTGCGTACACAAATTTCCGTCATTCACACACATGCCCACGTGTGCACAGGGGCGTAGCTTTGTCAGTATGAGGAGGGGAGTGGGGGGGGTGCGCTTAAGATTACCTATCAATCACTCTGTGTAAAATATATGTAAAGTAGGGAAGGAGGGGGTCTTAAGAAACAGTAGAAAGTGAGAGGAGTGCGAATTGTGAGGGGGTATCACAATGTTTTGTAAAATAACCAATTTGTCACTTCTGAAAACAGAAACTAGGGTGTGTTTGAGTTTAAAGCACTTGTATTTCACTATTTACTACAGGATACATTTATTAGCGGGGTGCAACCCCCCCCACCCCAAGCTACGCCCCTGAATGTTTTTCACCTGTGCACGGTATAGTTAGCTGGCATGTTCTTAATTTTCCCAATTGACTCTTCTTTTTACGCATGACCCTGGTGTTCTCAAGTGTCTCATTTGCACTCACGTCCCTCACTGTTTTCTCAACTTTTCCATTTTGTAACTATGGTACTTGTGATAGTTTTGGGGTATCGGACCAGCCAGAAAGTGGACATTTTTGGCTATTTAAGAAATGAAGTGAGACCCTCAAAAGGTGCCGCTCTTTAGCTACGCCACACCCTTGTTTAGGTACATATCTCGCATCAGACGTATGTCTCTCGTTTTAGACATGGTACTTCATTCGCACAAATGTCCTTCATTTCACTTGGGCGCTGACTTATCGTTTGGAAACATTCCTCTCAGTTTGATGCACGTCCCCTCATTTGTCATCTCTCTCATGTGCACACTTGCCCCCCCATTTGCACATGTGCCTCCCCCATTTGCACATGTGCCTCCTTTCTGCGCTCTGACCTAATTTGCTATATATGATCATGATTCCATCCAATGATAATCGTTTTCTAAAATGCAGGGTGGGTTCATCATCGGTGCTCAGTATTCCTAGTGACACCACTTTCCCACAAGTCTCTAATTTGTATCACTCATTTGCATACGTGCCCCAAGGTGCATGCATCCCCGATAAGACTAAGTCTCGTGGTGCACAACCTACTGGCTCCTTACACGCTTACTAGAGCCCTGCGTTCCCAAGGCGCAGGACTGGTGAAAGTCCAAGTTATAAAAAGAACGAGAATGGGAGGCCCATCTTTTTGCTACTTGGCCGTCAAGCAATGAAACGCTCTTCCCCTTGACCTCCGTATGGAACAGTCAGAGAACATCTTTAAAAAAAAATTGAAAACTTGGCTTTTCCAGGATTAAAACACTGTTTTCCCATGAGCTTTACTGGACCATTCTTCGATTTCTCTCTGTAGCTCTTTCTGACCGCAGCGCGGGGACACACTAGTCAGTGTAATCAGGCACTCTACAAACTCTCTTTATTATTATTATTATAGGCGGCATGCAGCGTGACCGTGCACAAAGTACTGCAATGAAAGAAAATACATTTTACAAACCCGCCTTTTGACCCCATGTCTTCAGGGTCTCTCACAGACAGGATTGACATTTTACAGCACCATGGATTCCGGGACTTGAAGTTTCAATTTTCATATTACAATTATTAAACTACAGATGCAGTGCTAATATCTGCAGATTTTATAAGGGAGCATGTGTCTCTTCAGATGCATTTCCAGTTGCCTGGTACACCCTGTGGCATATATTACTAATTACTATTATTGCCTGCGTGTTTGATTCCATGCACCCGTGCGCCTCTATGTATTAGTGTGTCTGTCTCACGGGGTGCCTGTGTTTCTCAGCATGTGCATGCATGTGTGCCCATTTGTAGTGCGGTTTCTATGTATGTCTGTATGGGGGAGTCAACATGGGGTGAAAGACAGTCATTTACAACGACATTACTTGATTAATGCTTCACGAAGGGGTAAAAACAATAATATTTTCAATGCCAATAGCTCAAAACAATGTAATTGCTAGATCTATTGCATTGTAAATGCTTCTATTTTTAAGACATAGAAGGCACAGCCAAGTAGCCGAGCAAACACAAGGCGATGATGTACTGAGCTCTGAAACTTTTCAGACACTCACCCGCAGTCACAGATCTGAGTTGAATCCATCATTTTTATTTCGAAGGTTTTATTTATTTCGAAGGTTTTATATAGCGCTACTGGACCCAGGAGTATCAGAGCGCTTTACAGGCAGATAAACATCGAGAAGCAAGTAAACATCGAGAAGCAAGTAAAATGTACACATCATTGCGCGGCGAGTAACAATTCACAAAGGGAGAAATTGTCTGTCAGTTAGATGAGGGAATTGAGGAAAGAGAAGAAGAAAGAAGGGATAGAGAGGGGTAGAAGGAGAGGGGGGAGAAAAGGAAAGTGAAAAAGAAGGAGTGTTATGATGAGAATAAAAACAGAGGAAAAACATCGAAATAGAGGTGTTGGGTACACCAATACTTGTTGAGAAGAAGCAACTTGAGTCTTTTTTTGAAGAGAGGGAAGGATGGGTTACAGCGAAGATCTTTGGTGAGAGAGTTCCAGATCGTCGGGCATTACCAGAGAAAGCACGTGATTGAGTCTTTTTGCATTTGAGTTTCGGGGGGATGAGGACAAGGCCATTAGTGTTTCTCAAGGACCTGGAGCAGCCCGCTTTTTGTAGTTTGTCCGAGAGATAGGAGGGGGTGTTTTGGTGGAGGGCTTTGTGAGTAATACAAGCCATCTTGAAGGTAGATCTACCTTCGATTGGGAGCCAGTAAAGGTTTTTGAGGATAGGAGAAATGTGATCAAATCGTTTACAATCAGAGATAAGTCTGGCAGCCAAGTTGAGGACAGATTTAATAGGGGCAAGGTGGATTTTTGGGGTGCCTACAAGGGTGGCATTGCCATAGTAAATCCTGGAAAGTACAAGAGACTGGACAACAATTTTGAAGTCATCCGCTGGAATGAAAGGTTTGATTTTTTTAAGGTGGAGAAGGGAGATGAGAGCACCTTTTGCAGCGTTTTTAATGTGAGGGATGAGAGTAAGATTTTTATCAATACTGATGCCCAAGGATTTGACAGAGTTCGAGGTGGAGAGGGTGCAGTTGAGTGCTTTTATGTCATTGATCCAGAGTTGAATCGGCAGGGGACTATTTTTGGGAGTGAAAAGGTGATTTCAGTTTTCATCATTCTTTAGCTCACTTTGCCACCCCAAATCAACCAAGGAGCTGGACATGGCAAGACAAAAATAGGGGGGAAATGTAGAACAGTCCCTTTTGTTGTGGCAAAAGATTATACTACCAGTAAATTTGCTGTCCCTCGATTATGGCACTGACTGTTATGTCTGCCTAATTCCATAATAGACTCTCCGGGATTTCCTGATTTGCAATTAAAAAAATGTATTTTGGGATTTCTGTAAAAATCCAGCTAATTTGTTTATTTCGAAAGACCCGCAACATCTTACAACATTTTTGTTCCTCCATTTATTGAGTGTGTACTGTCATGCTGGGTCAATAAAATGAGGGTGTGCGGGAGAGAGGTGTTTTCGTTCTCTCTCCTGCACTGTTAGCTTTCTGGAGGCAGAGCCTGCCTCCAAGAACCACAAAAAAGCTTTGCCAGGTCTGTACAAATAGACTGCTGGAGGCCGTCACACGGCAAGTGTACAGGTCTCCCAGCTCCCTTGGCAGTCTTTCTCCTGGTCGCCACATTCTTATTTTTTTCCCATATCCCTGCCTAGCAGGTGTCTTCTGTCCTCATCCCACCACCCACTTGCTCGTGGTCCATCTTTCCTTTTTGGTCCTCACCTCTGTCTCCTTTTTGTTCCGCCCTCTCTATAGTGGTGTAGTATTCCTGCCCCTCCTCTGTCATCTTTCTACTTTCCCTCCAACCCCCACCTTCACATCACCGAGAACCCCAGTAGCCCTCTCCTCTCATTAGATTAAGGTGAGAGGAAGGTGCAGTGGGAACTTTTAACAGATCCAACCAGCAGCATGCATGGCACGCAGGGTAGCAAAGTGTCTGGAAAGTGGTTACATTTTAATGCATTCTGCACTCTCTCTGGCATGAAAAATCTCGTTCTGCAGCTCGCGCTTGCTACACGGTGCTCGTTTGCCGTATGGGACACAGTATGTTTGTGACTGGCACAAAATGAGCCTGTCATAAAAATACCACAAATGTTGCTTTTTTTGGCTGCAGTTTTGTTTAGGCACATCAACCCACAGTGTTCGGGGGTCAGAGGGGGAAGACTTCTGCCTGAGTTGTGGTGCGAGTAGACTTCCTCACAGTTATTGCCCTTGTGGGTTCTTTTTAGGTCTTGTAGGCCTAGCGCTGGAGCACACATGCGCTCCTCGCTCTGCGAGGCTTATTGTCATCGATACGCTTTCAAAAGGGGACGTGAAGCCACGCCCCTTCTTCCCATTGGCTTGCGTCATAGCTCAGGCTAAACGCTGGCTTTCTATTGTGAAGGCGGCTTTTTACTCTCCTTGTTAACGCCCTGTCCACTTTTGGCCCTGCCCACCCAAACTGGATCCTTTACTTGCGGTGTGATACTGTCTCCTTTTTTTTGTCATTCGCACAATGGCGACAGCTTTTTTTAAAATTTGTATGCTGTTTTTTTTAGTTAGTACTTGTTGGGGAGGCCTTGGACTTTTAATTTGCGTTATTTCTGAGTACTCTGTGAACGACTGTTAAGTTGAGTTCTACGGCTTTTGAGAAAGAAGGAGCGAAGTTCAGAGAGGAGGTGTACGTTTGGCAGCGTTGTTGGTAAGTTTAAAAAGAAATGGTATGTTGTGGGGGTTGGTATGAATTTTAGCGCTAATGATTTTCACATAGATTAGATGGTATGTTTAGCGCATGATCTTTAATTATTTTTAGTTATTGAAAATGAAATCTAACGTATTTCTTTCCGGTTGCGAAAGTCAAGATGCGTGTAAAACCGTTTTTCGAAGACTCTTTTGAACACGCTTTGAGCCACTGCCGATTGTGGGCCTGCTGTTTGGTCTGGAGTCTATTTTGATTTGAGCTGCAGCCGAGTACATTTTATTTGTGAAGTGTTGTTTTTTGTTGGTATGCTGTGTTTTTTTGTTTGTATAGCGTGGGACTTTATTTCCATGTACTTTGCGAACAGGGGATGAGATGGCTGTTTGTGAGTAGACCCTTACGGCTGTTAAGTGGGTTCCTCGGTTTTTGGGAAGAAGGTGCAAAGTTTAGAGAGGATGTGTACGTTCGGCAGCGTTGTCGGTAAGTTTGTGTTTGTAGTGTTAGTGTTGTAGTATGTTTCCCTGCCTCAGCGCCACACATGGTTTGTCTGCCTCGCTTTGCATTTGTATAAAACAGTATTTTAAACAAACCTCTTTGTCATACTGGCCTATACAAAGTCCATAAATGACAGGGAAATAATTTAATTTATAATAATGACTTTGTAAACAGCATAGCGCACGCGTATGGCCGCTACTTTGTTAGTTCACTATATTGGCATTGCTTTAATATTGTGGGCGTAGTCCGTGGTACTTTGCGGTGACTACACTATCGAGATGGTTGGCTGCCGGCATGGAAGAGAGACACCATGGCTGTTTCTTTTTCCATGTGAAAGTGTTCCTGAGGGCAATGGTGGGCTACGTAAATATTTCATTTTTTTTGCTCCCTCAACTTTGTCAACTAGTATTTTTAGGTCTCGGCTAAAGACGCGCGGAAGCGCGTCTCCGCCGAGATCTTATGTCACCGAGCGTGCTTCCCAGGAGACAGTCCCGGCCGCGCGCATCCTTCGAGGCGATTTGTAACTGGAACGCGCGCTGTGGCCAGGCGCTGTCTCCTGGGAAGCGCAAGCACCACACACGCATGCGCATACACACACACACACAAGCGCCCATGCACGCACGCACATACATACATACAGACACCACCCCTGACACATACACACACGCGCGCACATACACAAGTGCACCCAGGCCCCCCCCGCCCCCTGCCGTCACCGTCGCACACATACATACACACACACATACATACACACACACACACGAGCATACACACACACACACAAGTGCACCAATCCCGCTCCAGCCTTTTGGAACTTACCTTACCTCAGCACGCGGCACCCAAACTCCTGCTGGCGCGGCCCAGGGGCTCTACACCGCTCACAGGAGCCCCGGGCCGCGAGACGCAACGACTCCGCCTGCCTCCTCTTCCGGTCTGAACGTGGCCCCGCCCCCGTCACAGGCGACCGTGCCTGACTTCCGGGGCGGCCGCGATACTAAGAGACTGCTGGGGACAAAGTGTGGTCTGTGGAGTTACAATGGTTGCATGCAAGGGGTGAGTGTGAAAGTGCCGACCTTATTTATGTTGGCGTCGTGCGGCGCAGCCAGCTGTAGCATTTGATTAGTGCCTAAACAATAGCGATGCGGGCCACGAGCGGTTATTTCGCAGAACAAAGATGCATTGCAGATTGCTTTATGTCGCGTCCATTGGCGCTTATTATGAGAAGTGTACGGTCCTGACGGAAAGTAATTGCTTTCCGCCGGTGTTTTGGTTGGCTGCCGTACATCAGGTAGTCTGTGTTCTCTTTGTATTCACGGGCGGCTTGTACAAGAGAATGGGCTGATTTCCCACAAGGGCATTCACACTAATTAATTTAGTTATCTCAAGAGCTTAACAAGTTGGAGCCCATGCTGGCCGAGTAGCGGCGTTCTTCCACAGTACAATCACTTCATGGTATTTAAGATTAAGCGATGTTCCTTCCCCATGCGAACGAGCTCACGTGGTCATCTCTGGGCGCGTCTTCGCTTCCCTAGGATTCTAACAGGGAGGTGTCCGCTTTCTGTATTTTTAGTGGTGAGTGGTGAGGGCAGAGTGGTGAGGGCAGAGTGGTGAGTGCAGAGTGCAGAGTGCAGAGTGCAGAGTGGTGAGTGCAGAGTGCAGAGTGGTGAGTGCGCAGAGTGGTGAGTGCGCAGAGTGGTGAGTGCGCAGAGTGGTGAGTGCGCAGAGTGGTGAGTGCGCAGAGTGGTGAGTGCGCAGAGTGGTGGTGAGTGCGCAGAGTGGTGGTGAGTGCGCAGAGTGGTGGTGAGTGCGCAGAGTGGTGGTGAGTGCGCAGAGTGGTGGTGAGTGCGCAGAGTGGTGGTGAGTGCGCAGAGTGGTGGTGAGTGCGCAGAGTGGTGGTGAGTGCGCAGAGTGGTGGTGAGTGCGCAGAGTGGTGGTGAGTGCGCAGAGTGGTGGTGAGTGCGCAGAGTGGTGGTGAGTGCGCAGAGTGGTGGTGAGTGCGCAGAGTGGTGGTGAGTGCGCAGAGTGGTGGTGAGTGCGCAGAGTGGTGGTGAGTGCGCAGAGTGGTGGTGAGTGCGCAGAGTGGTGGTGAGTGCGCAGAGTGGTGGTGAGTGCGCAGAGTGGTGGTGAGTGCGCAGAGTGGTGGTGAGTGCGCAGAGTGGTGGTGAGTGCGCAGAGTGGTGGTGAGTGCGCAGAGTGGTGGTGAGTGCGCAGAGTGGTGGTGAGTGCGCAGAGTGGTGGTGAGTGCGCAGAGTGGTGGTGAGTGCGCAGAGTGGTGCAGAGTGCTGTGTGCTGTGGAGTGCAGAGTGGTGCAGAGTGCTGTGTGCTGTGGAGTGCAGAGTGGTGCAGAGTGCTGTGTGCTGTGGAGTGCAGAGTGGTGCAGAGTGCTGTGTGCTGTGGAGTGCAGAGTGGTGCAGAGTGCTGTGGAGTGCTGTGGAGTGCAGAGTGCAGAGTGCTGTGGAGTGCAGAGTGCAGAGTGCTGTGGAGTGCAGAGTGCAGAGTGCTGTGGAGTGCAGAGTGCAGAGTGCTGTGGAGTGCAGAGTGCTGTGGAGTGCAGAGTGCTGTGGAGTGCAGAGTGCTGTGGAGTGCAGAGTGCAGAGTGCTGTGGAGTGCAGAGTGCTGTGGAGTGCAGAGTGCTGTGGAGTGCAGAGTGCTGTGGAGTGCAGAGTGCAGAGTGCTGTTGAGTGCAGAGTGCAGAGTGCTGTGGAGTGCAGAGTGCTGTGGAGTGCAGAGTGCGGAGTGCGGAGTGCTGTGGAGTGCAGAGTGCTGAGTGCTGTGGAGTGCAGAGTGCTGTGGAGTGCGGAGTGCGGAGTGCAGAGTGCTGAGTGCTGTGGAGTGCAGAGTGCTGTGGAGTGCGGAGTGCAGAGTGCAGAGTGCGGAGTGCGGAGTGCTGTTGAGTGCAGAGTGCTGTGTGCTGTGGAGTGCAGAGTGCTGTGTGCTGTTGAGTGCAGAGTGCTGTGTGCTGTGTGCTGTTGAGTGCAGAGTGCTGTGTGCTGTGTGCTGTTGAGTGCAGAGTGCTGTGTGCAGAGTGCAGAGTGCAGAGTGCAGAGTGCAGAGTGCAGAGTGCAGAGTGCAGAGTGCAGAGTGCAGAGTGCAGAGTGCAGAGTGCAGTGTGCTGTTGAGTGCAGAGTGCAGAGTGCAGAGTGCAGAGTGCAGAGTGCAGAGTGCAGAGTGCTGTGTGCTGTGTGCTGTTGAGTGCAGAGTGCTGTGTGCTGTGTGCTGTTGAGTGCAGAGTGCTGTGTGCTGTTGAGTGCAGAGTGCTGTGTGCTGTGTGCTGTTGAGTGCAGAGTGCAGAGTGCTGTGTGCTGTTGAGTGCAGAGTGCTGTGTGCTGTTGAGTGCAGAGTGCAGAGTGCAGAGTGCAGAGTGCTGTGTGCTGTGTGCTGTTGAGTGCAGAGTGCTGTGTGCTGTGTGCTGTAGAGTGCAGAGTGCTGTGTGCTGTGTGCTGTTGAGTGCAGAGTGCAGAGTGCTGTGTGCTGTTGAGTGCAGAGTGCTGTGTGCTGTAGAGTGCAGAGTGCTGTGTGCTGTGTGCTGTTGAGTGCAGAGTGCAGAGTGCTGTGTGCTGTTGAGTGCAGAGTGCAGAGTGCAGAGTGCAGAGTGCAGAGTGCTGTGTGCTGTGTGCTGTTGAGTGCAGAGTGCTGTGTGCTGTGTGCTGTAGAGTGCAGAGTGCTGTGTGCTGTGTGCTGTTGAGTGCAGAGTGCAGAGTGCTGTGTGCTGTTGAGTGCAGAGTGCTGTGTGCTGTAGAGTGCAGAGTGCTGTTGAGTGCAGAGTGCAGAGTGCTGTGTGCTGTTGAGTGCAGAGTGCAGAGTGCTGTGTGCTGTAGAGTGCAGAGTGCTGTGTGCTGTAGAGTGCAGAGTGCTGTGTGCTGTAGAGTGCAGAGTGCTGTGTGCTGTTGAGTGCAGAGTGCTGTGTGCTGTTGAGTGCAGAGCGCTGTGTGCTGTGTGCTGTTGAGTGCAGAGTGCTGTGTGCTGTGTGCTGTTGAGTGCAGAGCGCTGTGTGCTGTTGAGTGCAGAGCGCTGTGTGCTGTTGAGTGCAGAGCGCTGTGTGCTGTTGAGTGCAGAGCGCTGTGTGCTGTTGAGTGCAGAGCGCTGTGTGCTGTTGAGTGCAGAGCGCTGTGTGCTGTTGAGTGCAGAGCGCTGTGTGCTGTTGAGTGCAGAGCGCTGTGTGCTGTTGAGTGCAGAGCGCTGCGTGCTGTTGAGTGCAGAGCGCTGCGTGCTGTTGAGTGCAGAGCGCTGCGTGCTGTTGAGTGCAGAGCGCTGCGTGCTGTTGAGTGCAGAGCGCTGCGTGCTGTTGAGTGCAGAGCGCTGCGTGCTGTTGAGTGCAGAGCGCTGCGTGCTGTTGAGTGCAGAGCGCTGCGTGCTGTTGAGTGCAGAGCGCTGCGTGCTGTTGAGTGCAGAGCGCTGCGTGCTGTTGAGTGCAGAGCGCTGCGTGCTGTTGAGTGCAGAGCGCTGCGTGCTGTTGAGTGCAGAGCGCTGCGTGCTGTTGAGTGCAGAGCGCTGCGTGCTGTTGAGTGCAGAGCGCTGTGTGCTGTTGAGTGCAGAGCGCTGTGTATTGGCAATGTTAATGACAATGCCCATTTATTTTTGATTTAAAGAAAAAAAATGTCATGAGCAATGACAATAGCTCTACCTTTAATGATGCCGAGACCATTGCATTGCAAATGCTTGTTTTATTTACCCGTTGCCCACTCAGGATAGCTCTGGCGGTGACCTCACACTCACTAGCGCTGCGCGTTGTGTCTCAGCATGGCGCCCGCTTCTATTTCAACTTCAGTGGCACACACACTCAACAACGGCGCCTATGGCTCACAGCCACTCATCCCCGGGTACCCTGCTGAATGTCTCAACACGGCGTCTGTTTTTACTTTGCAAACTCCATCTATTTCACTCACTGAGCTGCGCACGTAAACAAAAATGGTAAAGTCTTTACAGAAGAAACATTTCTACAGTGAATTGTAATTGCATGTAAAATCCAAACATTGCACTGCTGCTCCATGCACCAGATCAGTTTTTGGTATGTTTTCTAGTGCCCGACTGTCTGCCTCTCTGCATGCTACAGAATATCGTTGTGTACATTTACACGCCTGGGGTATTAGGGGTGGTTGAAGAGAGTCTCTCACTACTTCAAGCAGGAAATATTGGAGCGAACGTGACGCTCTGCAGCCCTCTTCTTCAGAAGCAGTTTACATTTTGTAGGAAAACCTTCTTTGGAGACTTGCATGTGCCGACAATCATTACGTTTTATATTTGAAATTCTTTGAGGTCGGATGTCATTCGGTGCTGTAAAGATACAAGATAAGGTTTCTCCACAGTACCGTAATCGCCAGTACAAACGCAATGCTTAATAGTGTCTAATAATTCCGTCTGCCCGTTTGTCTATAATGATTGCATTTGATTATGGGGCCTTAACGTTTCTCACTGCCTGCAAGGATCCTTTAAAGTCCGAGAGCTTCTAAAAGGCTGGAACACTTTGGCATATTAAGCATCTGCTGCTTGTTTATTTTCCATGTGTGCTTATTTGCATAGTGCATAAACCTCCAAGTGCACATCTAAACGTTTTTGAGTTATGTTGCTAGCTGGTGAAGGCTTCTTCCGCGGTAACTCCTTGTAGATCATGGAAATATGTGTTGTCTGTAAAACTACGCAGGTTCTAATCCCTGTAGCAATTCAGGTGATCAGTGAAATTTGCCTGCAGGTTGCATGTTTACATCAGCGAGTTAATGCGCCCGCTGCAAAGATCTGCTTGGTACCCTGCAGATCGCACGTTGTACCCTGAGGTAGCTGATTTAGGCTTTCATCCTTCAGCAGTGGATAACTTGTATCATTTTTTTATTTTTATTTATTTATTGAAGTTTTGTATAGCGCTAGCTGGACCCGAGGGTATCCGAGCGCTTGACAGCAAATACAGATATGCAGCAAATGAGAATAAGCAAGACAGGAATCAAGAACAACAAGCAGGAAATAGTCTGTACGACAGTAATATGGACTTCGACCGTCAGGCGTGGGGTTCTCCTTAGGCACCAGTGTGTTCAAGGAAGAGGGCTTTGAGTAGCGATTTGAATTGCGGGAAGGAGGCGGTCATTCTGATGTAGGGGGGGGGGTGGCGTTCCAGATCCTGGGGGCAATCCCCGCAAAGGATTTATTTGAGGTTTTGCGTTTGTGATTTCAGAGGGATGAGTAGTAGTGTGTTGGAGCTTCTGAGGTTCCTGGACTGACCCGCCCTTTTGAGTTTGGAGGCCAGGTATTCCGGTTTGCCTGTATGCAGGGCTTTGTGTGAGGCAAGCTGTGCGGAAGTTGGCTCGTTGGTCAATCGGGAGCCATTTCAGTTCTTTGAGTGCTGGAGAGATGTGGTCAAATTTCTTAGTTCCTGTGACCATTCTTGCTGCTGCGTTGAGGGTGGAGGTGAGAGGTCCTAGGTGCGCCTTGGCAGTTCCAGTCAGCACTGCGATGCCATAGTCAATTCTGGAGAGCACAAGTGCCTGCGTGGCCTGTTTCAAGTCTTTGGGGGGGGAGGAAGGGTTTGATTTTCCATAGGAGTTTCAGGTTCAGGAACGCGCTTTTGGCGGTTTTAGAGATGTGTTTGTTCATGTCCAGTTTGGGATCGAGAGTGAATCCTAGGGATTTAGCGGAATCCGTTGGCGTTAAAGAGACGTTGAGGGCATTTAAGGCTTTGAGCCATTCCACTGTTTGTGGGTTTTCATCTTTGTTCGAAATTAAGAGCACTTCTGTTTTTTCTTCATTCAGTTTGAGGTGATTGGCTGCGAGCCACTGTTGGACCTCCACGAGTTTCGCATTAAGTCTGTGAATGTCTGCGATCGAAGTAGTTTTCAAATAGAGTTGTGTGTCATCCGCGTAAAGGTGGAACGGGATGTTGGAGTTCCTTAGAAGTGAGGTGAGGGGTTCCATGTAGATGTTGAAGAGTTGTGGAGATAGTACTGACCCTTGAGGGACTCCTCTACTGATGGGGAGGGGGTCAGATTCGAAGCTGTTGATCTTTATTTTTTGAGTGCGGTTGTTCAGAAAAGAGGAGAACCATTTTAAGACTGTCTTTTCGATGCCCGCTCTCTCTCGGAGGGCGTTGAGTAGGAGGGTATGATCCGCTGTGTCGAACGCAGCCGAGAGGTCAAGGAGGATGAGAAGGCTACATTGGTTGGAGTCGAGTGACATGTGCAGATCATCTAGGACATTTAGGATTGCGGTTTCAGTACTGCAGCCTTTCCTGAACCCTGATTGGTGTGGGTCCAATAGATTAGAATCCTCAAGATGTTGAGTTAATTGTGAAAGCACGCATCTTTCAAGAATTTTGGCTAGGAACGGAAGGTTCGAGACCGGTCTAAAGTTGTTTAAGTCCGTGAGATCAAGGCCAGGTTTTTTCAGACGTGGTGTGACTTGACCTAGTTTAAGGCAGTCGGGGATGAAGCCCTCGTTCAAGGAGCTGTTGATGATCTTGGCCCAGATAGGGGCTAGAGTGCTCTTCAAATCCTTAGTCAGTCTCGAGGGAAGTTGATCGAGGGAGTGATATGAGGATTTAGCAGCGGCGATAAGATTGCTTATCATTTCTTCCTTAATCGTCTGGAAGGATGCCCAGAGGATAGACAGGGTTACTGGGGGGTTGTGGTTGGGTGCAGGGCTCGTGCTGAATGAGCGATCAATTTTGGCGATTTTTTTCATTGAAAAAGCTTGCAAAGTTTTCGCATTGGGTCTTGGATGCCACCAAGTTGGCTGCCTTAGGGATGGAAGTTTGGTTCCTAATGATGAAGAGTTCTTTGGGGCGGTTTTTGGCATTGTCTAGTGCGGAGCAGAAGAAGGATGACTTTTTTCTCTTGATGTGGGTACAATAGTTTTTGCGTGCTGTCTTGAGTTGGTCTCGATGGAGGGCGGTGGGGTTGGTCCTCTAGGTTCTTTCCACGGCTCTTAGATGTCTTCTTTCCTCATTGATGTCAGTAGAGAACCAAGACCTAGAGGGGATGCTTCTGGATTTTTTTAGTTTCAGAGGTGTCAGCTGATCCAGGGCGAGCTCCAGGTTGGAATGGTAGAGCGAGGTGAGTTCCGAGGTTGAGAGGGACTCCGTCGTGTTCAGGAGGAGTGTGCTGAGACCTTCTTCTAGCTTGTCTTGGGGGATTCTGGAAGTGTTCCTAACCCACTTAGGGGGGGCTTGGGTGGGAGGGAGGGATAGGGCCGGCTGAAGGATATGAAAGAGAATGATGTGGTGATCTGGCCAGTCCACCGGGATGATGTGATCAATCCAGATTGCATTTTTGTTCGCAATGATGGCATCCAGGGTCGCTCCTCTGTAATGCGTTTCCTCTGAGCAGTGTTGGATCAAATCATTGTCTTGTAGAAGGGTGTTGAGAGATTGAATCAGCGGGTTATTGGATTCATTCCATCTTAGGTTGAGGTCGCCTAGAATTAAACTGTTGTCGCTGTTAAGTGCTGATTGGGTGATGCGGTCCGAGAGCTGAGCTCTAAATTCGTTGGAATTGCCTGGGGGATGGTAAAGGAGATAGCATTGCCCTGAGCTCTGACAGTGAGATTTGATGTTGACCGACAGGCATTCAAAGGAACTGTATAGGCAGGAGGGAGCTTCGGAGATGGAGAGGTCATTTTTGTGGATAATTGCTATGCCTTCACGTTTGTGTAAGGGCCTGTCTTTGCGGATAATTGAGAAGCTGGGTGGCACCAGCATGTCCAGAATGGGGAGGGATAGGGTGTTGAGCCATGTTTCTGTGATGAAGGCTACATCCAGGTCATGAGAGAGGATGGCTTCTGCTATTTCCGTAGCATGTTTGACTGCGGACCGGCTGTTAATAAGCATACAGTTCATGGGGGGGGGTCTTCTTTCGCTTTTAACTTGTCAAGCTTGTCTCTGGGTATGGATGAAAGAAACAGTGGAGGTCTAGTTGCTCTACGTGGGGGGAGGTCTCTACCCACTCCGGTGATGACTTGTATCGAGGAGGTGAGATTCGAGTTCGTGAGCGGATCCTGGGCTGACTGGTTCGGGGGGAGTTTGTGCAAGGCGACGGGAGCGCTCACTTCCTGGGCGGAGAGGGAGGTTATAGTTCTTCTGGGATTGACTGTTTGCGGTTCCGTCTGGCCTTTAGTGCGATGAGGCCGGGAGCCTGGGTGCGGATGAGCCCAGTTGGTAGTGGGATAGTCATTCCTGGGGGCGGGGGGGGATGTGGAGTGGAGGGGATGGAGGGAAGGGCAACTGGAGATTCCCTAGAGCAGATAGGGTTTCCTTCAGGTCAATGGTCAGGGTCGCGATCTGAGCATCAATAAGGTCGAGGCGAAGTGACAGCTCGGGTGAGGGGGAGAGGAGGGGAGGATCTCTGTGGGGGGAGGATCTCTCATGGGGGGGGTTGAGGGCTAGTGGTGTATCGGAAACTGGGGAAAGGGTGGGTGGGGGTCCTTTGGGGATGAGTGGGGGGCTGACTACTGGGAGTTTGGGAGTGATGTGAGGAGGACGGGGGTGGAGGGAGAGGGGGAGCTGGGGCGGGAGAGGACGTCGGATTAACAGAGTGGAAGAGCAAGGAAGGGTGGGGATATTGGGGTGGATCTCTAATGGCGGAGGATAGGTAGCTAGGGGTGCTTCCGGGGGTGGGGAGAGAGGAGTTGGAGGTCCTCCGGGGATGAGAGGGTGGCTGAATAGTGGGAGGTTGGGGGTGGGGGATGGGAGTTGAGTGATAGGGGGAGCTAGGGCTGAAAGTGTCGTCTGATTGGCGGAGTGACTAAGTAGAGTAGAAAGGGGACGTTGGGGTGGCGGGGACATCTGAGGGCTGGGAATTTGTAATGAGCTAATATATGTGGGGGGGGGGGTTTGTGGGGGTAATGGATAGTGGACCTCTTAAGTGTGGGGAAGAGAGAGTCGAAGAACTCTAGGTTCTCGTCTTTCGCCTGAATTAGAATGGTGCCATTCTCATAGATGGTGATGGAGATGTCTCCAGTCAGAGACTGTTGGGTCAGAGGGGCGAAAGTTAGTCTGCGATTATGTTCTGTGAAGGTGGTTTTGGAGACGGGGAGGGATGAGTAAAAGATTGTTGTCCAAACGACAGGTCTGTTGGTGTGGAAAATGAAGTCCATTTTCCTCTGACCTCTAGTTGTGCAGTGGTAGGTGTCAACAACTAGCGTTTCGGGGTGTAGCCTAATTATATTCTGTTTAAAGCGTTTATTTGCTTTGAAGGAGAGGCTGTGTGGGAATGTTATGGCGAAGGTGTTCTGCCCTTGGGGAGATAGGTGGTTAGAGGAGGGGCAAAGATGTGTGTCCAATTGTGTGGTCGGGGGCATCTTAGCTGGGTTGAGGGGGAGGCGAGACCTCCTGGGCAGGTAAGGGGGGAGAATAGGACGGAGGAGTGGAGGGTTTATAGAATCACTGTAGAGGTAGAATCGGTGTGGAGGTAGCAGGTAAGCGCTAGGGGAATAGTGGATCGGGGAAGATTGCGAGGGGTGGGTCGGTGTTCACGAGGGGGGTAGGGGAGGGCTGTCCAGTGATGTATGGGGTTAGCGCCGGGGTCCTGGGGACATTAGGAGTCAGATGCAGTCTGCTCTGGCAAGAACGGTGGTCAGCGTGTTACGGGGCGAGCTCTGGCATCGAAAGTCGGGCGAGGTGTTGAGTGAGGAGGGGGACAGGTGTCCCTAGTAGAGAGAAGCCAGGTGAGGGTTGTAGGTGAGTGGTCTGCTGCGGGTACTGGTGGAGGCGCGCTGTCAATTAGGGCCTATGAAGTCCCTTGGCTGTGAGAAGTTGAAACGCCGGTGTTAGTGCATTTATCCGATCGGTTTCCCTGCCCGATTAGGTGACCTGAGTGATCTAGCTCACCAGCGTTAAAGTCTTAGGGCTAGCGAAGCAGGCGGTCTAGGTGTATGAAATAGGCAGAGTCGGTCCAAGAGCCCTGCTCAAATAATAAGGTCGAGATAAGTCAAGTTTTTCTGTTACAGTGATGTTCCGGGTGGCGGCCATATTAAGGTCCGGCAGCCCTTATTGAGGGCGAGTGTTAGGTACTGGGGTGGAGGGCGGGGGGAGGCGCCCCAGTGGGATGTCACTATGGTCCACTAGCTGTGGCAACGATCTCGCGGAGCGGGGGCCTTTATTTCTCGTTTAGTGCTCACCCTTGGCTGTAGTAGGACTTTCAGTTGTGGGCGGTCGGCCATCTTGGGGCCAGGCAGCCCTGTCAGTGAGGATCGTCGGGACCGGGGCGAGGTCTGCCTTCTGCTTCGAGATCTGCCGCCTCTCGCCGAAATTAAACAGTGGAGCTTGTGTGGAGAGATGAGAAGGCGTCCCTTCGTTGTCGTTGCCTACGGGCACTTACGCTCGGGGCTCGGGACCGCTCCTGAGTGTCCCGGTGGAGCCGTCTGTGTGGCTCTTCGATGTTGTATTGACCCCCAGGTAAGCGAGGGGTGGGGCACACACTGCTTGTGGGGTGGGGGTGCGGGGCTGTGCTCCGAGCAGGGACCAGGAGATCATGAAGGACTCTTGCGTCCTTCTGTACGGTCCTTCTCGCCGGATCACGCTGCCCCTTCCGACGGTGATTCTGGGTCCCGGAGGCAGCCGGGGGTAGCCACCGTCGATGTACCGGGGGGGGTTGCAATGGGGTCGCTCCGGTCGGGATTTACACATATAGTGATCCCTTGACCCGGAGCTCGCCCCTCTTACTCCCTCCGTGCGGCCATCTTAGCAGATTTTATCATAAGTTATTTTCATCATTTATTATCATCATTTTATCATAAGTTAGGTAATGATAACAAACTATCTGCAAAGGAATTCAGTTTCTGGTGTTCGCTCTAAAAATTAATTTTATTCGTTTTTGTGTAACACTTTTAAATAACTCCATGTGTTTCATCTAGAAAGGGGAGCACCTTTCCAAAAGGCTAGGAGGGTCGAAATATGCGATTGGCTAAGCGTATTGACGGGAACCAGTAGTTGATAGTTTGCCATTAAATTGTCAAACATTGCACAGCTCTACAAATAAATCTTAAACCAGGAACTTCACTACACACCACATACACTCCATAACACATGGTTAAAAAACATTGTCATTAACAACGCCATTTACAAAGCCAATAGCTCTACCTTAAGCAAAAGCAAGACCTATTGCATTTCCAATGCTTGTTTCTTTTGTCCATTCCTTCCATGTGTATTGAACCTGTCCATGGCTCGACGTCCGACGGCCGGTAAATGCTTTCCCGCTGAAAATGGAAAAGGTGGACGTTAAGAAGCAACAGATGCTTTAGTTTGACTAAGGCTTGATCAGGCTGCTTGGAAAGGGCAGACAGCTTCTTAATGCAGTGTAATTCCAGTGCCAGCCGGGCTGGACACCTCACTGCTTATTTGTTGTCTTTGTGCTCCAGCTGCCTCAGCCACTTGAATTAGATTGTAGTTGGTTGGTATTCCATTTGTTAAAAATGCCACGTATGGCTTTTTAAACATCCACGGAACATTCCTGTACTTGTGCTGCATCATACGTATAAGTAATTTCAGCCGTGCTTCCTGAGAAGATGATGTTTTCCTGCCTGAGAATAGGATTCTTAGTAACAGTGCTGTGTGTTTGCTTAAGCCTTTTATTTGATAAACGTTCAGCATCCCTGATGGAAATGTTTCCTTTCTGCAGGGTCACTTGAACTCTTTGCCTTTTTTGCTGAACCATATTTTTGATGGCTGTAGAGCTCTGTGCACTTTACCCCTGCTGACAAGGGGTGACGTTTTCTTCTCCTTTTCAACATGATACAATTGGTATGCTCTTTATTGGCATATTTAACTTGCCTAAAAGTATCTGGTACCAAGGTTTACCCAGGACATGTAAGTTAAATTTCACCAGTGGACTGCAGCAACCATTGTGCCATACACTACTGCGACAATGGAAACATGACTGCAGAGCTGCTGCCAGTAGCTTGGCTGTGCAATTTAACTTTTCAAAATAACCCCTTTTGACAGGTCTAAACCTGTTTAAATCACCCCTAAGTAGGCCTTATTCCCCGTAAAGGCAGAGTCCATGGTATTTAAAAGGAGGACACGTAAAAGTATTATATTAAACAGGTCCTTACAGTGAAAGTGCCCCGGAAGGTACTTTCACTGTAGTGTAGTTCCTATATTCCCAATAGGCTCTGCGCATTGGAATAATATAAACAGCAGTGTAGACGTAGGACTGAAGTCATCTAGGTCTCTACTGACTATATTAGACTTAAGGTTTGCCAGCTAGCTCAGATGTCACTAGAAACTTTCTCGAATAAAAGAGGAGTTTAACCTCCCTGGATAGACAAGAAGGGATTAGCTTCTGACAACCAAAAAACATGACAACTTTGCTCCCTCAGAATAAGAGTGTATCTCTAGAGTCGTGTGAAAACAATAGACAGCTATTTCACTCAGTCAAGTGTGCATACTTAATTTCACCAGATTGCAGAGAATAAAAGGTGTAATTTATTGAGCAGTCTTCTTTCGCATGTAAGAGAAATGAATTGCCACAATTACAATACTCATAGTAAAGTAAAGTGCGTACAGTAAAAGGAGGATTATGAAATAATACTGTAAAAGCATTGATATGGTTTCTTAGCCATGATACTTTAAAATAGATACAATATATACATACATATATACATTGACTAACGTACTCAACTGGTGCTTCTAAATACGCCTACCCCGGGGTACCTGACCTAAGCCTAATACGTGGGAAGGAGTAAGTAAGTAGCAGTTTAAGTTAAGTTGGTTTTGCCAAGAATCTGACTCAAGAATTCTCTTTAAGGGTTTAGTCAGCTCCGTACCTGGGTAATAGAAAGCAGGAGGTCTGGTATCTCTCTCTCAGGACTCGATATCCCAGTAACCCGCGAGGGTATCTGGAAACACCGGGGCTGGATTTCTCGGCAGGAGAAAAGGCAGCGTCTCTCTCAGTGCATCAAAAGGGGAGGGGCGGCGTCCGTGGGCTCTCGCATCAGCTGGGCTCTCGGGCAAGTAGATAGCCGCTCTGCTCCAAAACCACCGTGTGTTTGCTTAAGGCAACGTTGGTATATTTATACCTGAAAGGTGCCGGGTTTGACGTAAGGTTGGACATAAGACGTCAATAAAGATGTCACTAAGAACTGGCCGTTCTTACAGTGCTCACAGTGCTCACAGGAGTTCTAGGACGAAATCAAAACAAAAGCAATGGGTATTTCCCAGGTTGCTGGAGGTTTGGTTTGTTTAGAGAACTCGTTGTGCTTTCTAGGAGTCCGGGGAAGTAGCCTTGCTTAATGTGGACTGCATGGGCTACGACTAAATATGGATATGATTCCTATGCCTTTATAAGGATATTATTTATTATAACCGTATAAGGGCATAACTTAGGAATATTGAATTAGGGTCCTAGATAGAAACACAATACCCACTCCACGATCTAATGTCCATCGTTACTAAAACTAAGCAATAGTTAACATATAAAAGTGCATGTGTTTTCCAACCCACCCCAAAATACATATTTTGCATTTGAAATGGTATATGGTAAATACACGAAAATGATTGGTACTGTACCTTTTTCAAGCAGTGTTATCATTCAGTGAGAAAGATGCATATATTTATCGGCTGAATGAATTTGCAAAAATTACACATGAAATGGCTCTTAATACAGAAAAGAAGGTCGAGACCATTCCATCACATATAAATACAGTTACTGTAAATGTGCTAGAGGCTGAGGTAATATATTGTCTCTAGAGTTCCTAAAATAGAAGCTCTGTTCTCTAAGAATAGTTCTACTTTAAGCAGAGTACATGTGCCAAAAAAGAGGTAATTATTTTGAAATTGGAAAAAATAATTTTGCTTTCAGGGAAAAAAAAAAATAGTTCCAAATATTTTCAGTAGCTTTGTTTATCAAAGCTGAAGGCCGAATTCAGAGTTCAGGGAACGCTGTGTGCTCGTTGCTTAAAAAGTTATTCTTTCTGTTCAGGGGAGAACATCATTTCAGACAGACTCTCAAAAAATTGGTCTACGGCTTCAGGTGAAAGTTCGACCAAGTTCGAAAATGCCGCAACAGTGCAGTCGTGAGAATGATTGCTATCATCGATGTCAGGATCAGCAATGCTCACAGAAGGTCGTACCTGGGTGATGCTGCTCTCATCTCGTACTTCACTACCACCTAATCGTAGTGGTGAAGTCTCAACGAATGCCGTTATCAGAATGGGTAGCCGCTGGGGACTACAGGATGCATGAGCCGTTACAGGACTTAGCAAAGTATCTGTATCCAATGGTACTGCTGATGGTAGTGTAAGACAGACGTCCAACACGCATTCTTGTCCGCATAGCATACATCGAAGCACAGGTAAGATGCAATTCTGCCAGATGGGTCTGAATGAAAGAAACCAGGTCATATTCAGATCTCTTAGCCGGGCTAATCCAAGGACTTTAGTTATGCGGTCCCGATAGCGTATAGCTAGGATCGTTTCTTCCATCGTTGCTGGAGTCTTGTCTGCGACTTGGCTTGCCATATCGGAGCAGAACGATCAAAAATAAAATTCCTGCTACGAGTCTCAAAAGAAGTGGTAGGCCGCCAAAGACAGAATGGACAAAATTAGGAAAAATGCGCAGAACTGTTTCGAAGGGTGTTAACAGTCCCGAAAAAATTGTCTTAAATACATGTGGGATACCACTGGTATCTGACATATTTAGGATTTGGCTTAGCATTTCTACAAAATGCACTGGGCAATTTGTAGATAAAAGGGAATGTATATCTGCCGTTGTCCTTGCAACTTGCAGATCATACCTTTCTTTAGATGACGTTAAGGGCACAGTTGTCTGTAAAAGAACAGACTTTATTCTGCTTAAAGTATCAATTCGAATAGAAGAGATATTCAAAGAAGGCCAAATTGTCGCCTCCATATCTGGAGTGCTGTTTGGATACAATACTTGCATACAGCAAGTGACCATGGAACTCACGCTCACGAGATAGGCTTTCCCTGGCAACATGCCACAACAGCTGTGGTCCACTATTAGAATATAACTCCCGTTAGAAAGCCGTCTAAAGAATGGCTCTATCAGTGTTGCAGGAGTGCCATGCAGGTGACATGAAAGGTTATTTGAAAACCCATCGCAGGCTCCGTGCAAGTTAATGCCTTCACAAAGAAGTGTACCGCTCCGTGATCTTTTACATTTGTTACCACTAAGAAATACATTCTTTTTCTTTTCACTGTAGCATGTGTGTGTATAAGGTAATTTACATGATGACTTGATGTACCCTTTACCCAACCTTTCATACTGGCCCGCTGGTATATACTCTTGGCAGTATTTTAATTGGAAAGTTGTTACCGGAATAGTAATTATTCCCTGTATGATCCATTCAATGTCAGGTTTTTCTTACATTGTCAATGGTAATCTCTCAAGTTTTTCAGTGCTCAGAATCGTATAGTCTGCTCCTTTTTGTGCCAAACTGATTTGTTTATCAGTAAGGTTAAAGAGAGAGAATAATGACGTGTTGATTAAACGCCATGGTACGTAGCCTGAACGCAGATTTTGCAACGTCCAGCCAAGCTGTACAATAGAACGTAATTAGGACTGACCATGTTGTAACATTAGTAAGTCCTGCTCTATTATATCAATAGCAGATGATACAATACTGTCCAGTGAATATATTCTGGAGGACAGAGTCATTAACCCATCGTCCACAACAGAAAGTGATTTTTCCAAATTAATACGATCCATTTCTCGTATTTTTTCTGCTGTTTCAATTTGCATTTCTTTCCAAGCTTCATTGTACGCAGCGTATATACTGGCCGCTATGAAACGTTTTTGATGCTGTTTGCGTGGTCCCATTATGAAATCACGCAAGTCAGCACCGTCTTTAAGTAAAGGCAAGTGTTGCTTAATTTCTGCCAGTGTGGATTTTTGTAGCCATTCGAGGCATAATTTCCCTACACTGTATGTTGTAACTATCCCTGGATGTTGTCTCTGGGAGTATCTTGGGTCTGGCCTGGTCATTTTGAACCCCTATGTTTTTTTCAGGAATCTATCTTGACAGTTATTTGTGTCTGTGGGCCAGATCAACCATTTTTTCCAATCAGGATGTGTTCTGTTTTGGTTAAAAATATGGGATACGTCTATCTCAACATCTGTAGTGCTATTACTGTCAGGTGTTGATTTTGGAATAGACTGTTTGTTGAAGTCTTTAATCTTGGCTAGACCAAGACAGGATGTCTGTTGAATGGTGTCATTCAAGGATATAATTTGTTCTGGGATCATGCAGGCTCTAAATAATGCTTCTAAACCTTGGACCTGCCAATCTTTGGTACCCCAGATGGTTTTTGTTTCAATGTTGTTTTTCCAGAAATCCAAACCAAACGTATTCATTTTTTCATAAAATGTTTCCGAATAGATCCATTTAGTATTTGTCAGCATTGTTTTCACCCCTGTCTTATTTAACAGTTTGAAATTAAACGTTTCTGCATCACTTGTGTTAAATACTGAGAAGTATGGGAATTTCTCGTAAAATGTTTTCAAACTACCTTTTGGTGGAGTTGCACAATGTTCCCATTGATTAGAATTAAAAAACATTTCTAGGCTGAGCAGATTTATGCAAATAGTGATGTGCAAAGTGATTGTAACAATACATTTCTTCATAATTTGATGAACCCTGTAAGTAATCATGTTCTGTAAATTTTGCTGACATTCCTAAATCTGACATCATATCATTAATACTTTCAAAGTCCCAATCATCAGAGAATGTACTCGGTTTTACAAAGTCACTTAATGAAACCTTGAACTGATGTGGATATTTCAAGAGCTCAACCGGGCCATAGATTTCGTAATCCGTTTTGTCCCATGCTACCCCACCGGGTATTGGATTGGCTGTGACATTCACTGATGATAGTTCTCTTTTCTCGATGTGAGATGACTTGTGTGGCTTTAGGACCAAGTTGATGTTCTGACTTGCTGTGTGTCTATTGTACTGTATTTTCCCTCAATGAATTTTCCCAAACAAAGAACCATGATGAGCCAAAGCAGGAGGAAAAGTACACCTAACACAATCCAAAATTCAATCCATGGAGAAATCAGATAGGTTTCTTTGAGTTCATGAAAGAGTTCAGTTACTTTGTCTTTAAAAGTTTTTATTGCTGGCGTTTCTTCAGGTTCGCTTGGATCTTCAGAAAAGTTATCGAAATTGATGAAGTAGCCAGATGCAGTTCTGTCAATGGTTGGAATTGCTTCCGGATTTTCATTTGCTTTTGCATTTTTTGTTTCATTAGCATAGTCTGAGGCTAGATCGTTGTAGACAGGTGTTTCTTAACTAACTGTTGCAATTTGGGTTTTAAGAGGCATACGTTCCATGGCTTTGTTGCATAGTCCTTTTTGATTCACTGCAGGTTTATCAAATGTGATTAGTCTCTCAGTTTGAACCTCTTGTATTGTAGCAAACTTTGGTACTCTGCTATTTCTTGGTAGTCCACTGGGCCTACTACTTATTATTGGCCACATGATTGTGGTTTTACCAGGTCGATGGATACAACTCTGTTCTCCTTTTTACCAGCAAGGGGCGGTAGTACAACTGATCTTGTTCCGCTGGCAGCTAAGACAGGTACTGCTTTTCTGTAAGAAGGCCCAAATTCCTTCTTCACCGCGATCTTCTCTCTGACCAGATCCCCAATCTTTGGAATCCAGACAGGCCTTGCTGGGACAGGTGGTTTATCTTCAGTGACTGTTTGCTGCTGTTTTAACTTTACGTTGCTCAGGCCTTTTCTTGTTTCATTTAAGTCCTGTAAAATAGCCAAACGATCTTTGATATCAAAGCATTTTTCTTCTACCACTGAAGTCTGACTATCAAGGTCCTGATAATGCATTCTAGTCCCGAACAATAATTCGTACGGACTGAAACCTTTTAGAAAATTTCTTGGCAGATTATTAAGACTACGTTGGACACTTGTTAAATGTTGGACCCACTCATCACCCGAACCTAATACCCTCGCCGTTATAGATTGCTTTATGTCCCGGTTTTTTCTTTCCACTACCGCATTTCCCTCAGGATGGAAGGGACAAGAGTACCGCAATTCAATGCCCATGCTGGTCATGGCCTCCTTATAAGCTCGAGAGCCAGAAGCAGGAGCCTGGTCAGAATGTAGCATGGCAATTGCGTATGTGCCGATATGGACTCGCAAATCTTTGTATAACGGTTCTGGCGTCAGCCGAGTGCTGGTGTCTGCAATTTTAAGTGAATCTAGTCTTAAATATTAATGGGACGCATTTTTTCTGTTGGATATTTCGTATGGATAGCCTTATGCTATCTAAACGAAGAGCCATGGCAAAACTCCGGCTGGTTCGCCACTGCGATCTCTGTTGCAGTTTGGACAGTTTATTGAAAATTTGTGATGTTGCAGGCTCATTCCCGGCCACCAGTATTCTGATTGTAATTCTTTCAGAGATTCCTTGATCTTTTGGTGCCTTAGACCCAATCCCATGTGTGCGTCTGCTATTAAAAAGACTCTCCTGTTCGTGTTTGGAATTACTCTATCCCCCACTCCAGGGATTCGAGCAAAAGGAACGGAGTTCGCATCAATTATGTATGTATAATTGAGTGGATAGTTCACGGGTAGTGCTGCACAGTCTCCTTTTGAAGACGTTTTTACCGCCAGCATGGTTTTCCCCTCTATGTATTCTGAACGCTTTTTTGTGGCTACGGAAGCTTGTTTAGTTGCTTCCGCTGTGGCTGTGTCGGCCAATGAATTCCTTGCAACGTGAACGCCATCACGTTGATGACTCAGTGTATGTATCACGCGAGTCTTTCGTAGTCCTTTCTGCAAAAGAACTACCTGTTCCCAAAGCCTTTTATGCTTTATTGTGGCACCTGTGTCATCTTTGTAATCGTTTTGAACCCAGTTCTGCATGTCATTGTAAGACTTGACGCAGTAATGAGAATCGCACACTATTAGTGTGGGGAATTCGCGATCGGCATTTTCAAGCGCCATCTTTAAAGATCTTATTTCAGCTCGCTGAGTTAAGCAGTTTCTGAGTGATTCAGTTTTTGTGACTATTGGTCTGAATTTACCAAAGCGTCAGCGACCTTTAACAATCGCGCACGCAGCGTTGTAGGATTTTTTTCTCTACATCGTAATGTTGTGCAAATCTGTCCATGTAGATTACACATGTGTACTGTTCGAGAGGCAGAATTTCGATTGGCAGAGGGTATTCTTCTTCATATGTTAGATTTTTTTAGTTTTTTTCATGTTCGGGTCAAAATAGTATTTCACGTCTTCTGCAGCAAGAGAATTTTCCCATTCGATCCATTTTGGATCTAATGCCACAGCAGTCAAATTGCGTGGGCTTGTCAATGCCTCAAAGGCTGATTCTGCTGTTAAAACAGTTATCCTTTTGCCTTGGGCTCTTTCTTTTGCTACAGCAGTTTTAACCGCATTTACAATGTTTTCCGTAAGACAATGTTTTTTCAGCTTGTGTGTACAAATGTGATTTGTAAGCTATTGGTACCGTTTCTCCCTCATTAGAGGTCAGGTACGTGAATCCGCATCTTCCTGAGATGACTCGGATTACAAGGTTGCGTATGTTTTCGCGAGTTTGCAATTTTGTTTTAGCTAACATGTCTGTTTGCAATGATCTCAAAATTTCTGTGTGTTTTTGAGTCCAATTGATTGGTTTGAAATCCGGTTTTATTAATTCATAGAGCGGTTTAACCCTCTCTGCATAATTTAGAATGTAAGTTCTTCCGAAATTCAGGAAACCTAGTATTGATTGTAAGTTCTTCAGCGTTTTTGGTGCTTGGAGTACAGCGCACTTCTCTAAGAAGTTGTCCGCTAGGCTCTTGCCTTCACTTGATAATTCATATCCTAAAAATAGGACTGTTAGATGGGCAATTCGTGACTTTTTAAAGTTGAATTTGTAACCCTCTGCTGCGAACCCAAGTATTATGGTGTTCACTCTTTTCAAGTGAGTATCCAGGTCATCATCTGTGAGATAGATGTCATCGACATAAGATAATGCCTCATCATCATATATTTGTAGTAACTCTGTTACCCTTGCTGAGAATAATCCTGGGCTATTCTTGAATCCCTGTGGGAGTCGACAGAATTTTTTTTTGTGACCCCATTATTGAGAAAGCGGTCAAATACCTGCTTTCAGGTGCAATGTTTTGACAAAAGAATCCATTAGAGATATCTAATGTCGTTTTGTATTTTTTGCGCGTCATGTTATTCATTAGTGCTGCACTGTGTGAGTTTTGTACTGCAAATGTCTTGCAACATGAGGTAAGGTGTTTGTAGTCCAAAACTAGACGATATGAATCGTCTGGCTTGGAGACCGGAAACAAAGGATTGTTCATTTGTGAGGTGCATGTTTCAATCACCCCTTGGTATTCAAGTTGATCTAAGATCTCCCCGACTTGTTTTTTAGCTTCTTGCTTAACTGGGTACTGCCTTTGTGCAGTTGGTTGACATTTTAACTGGATTTTGTGAGGAGGAGAGTCCTCATCCCATCCTACATGATTTTTATATAATGCAGGAGCTTGGGCTACTGCCCATTTTCTTGCATATGTATATTTTCTATGAATTGGAATATGATTTGAGAAGGCAGGCATAATCATTTCTTCGTCATGAGGGCACTCCCTGACAAACTCTGGTGGCCAGTCTTTCTCAGCTAAAAGGATGTCCTAGCCTTTGGAAAGGTTATCCCAAAATAGACCCCTTATCTCTTAGTCTTATCTCCCTCTATACGTACTGTTATTTCCTATATTTTATGAGGTTTGCTAACCCTGGTATCTGCAGTTTCCATCTGAATGTATTCATTCATGTCCACTGTCTCCAGAAGATTCATCAGGATCTTGCGAGCTATGGTCACTTCTGCTGCGCTGTCTAGCATTGTCTGGGCCCACTCTCCGTTTTTCAGTTGTGTCCTCAGTATCCTCGGCATGTTTAATTATTTTAATACTGGGTACCTTCTTTCTTGGAAATTTTTATTTTTTATTTTGATGAGCAGGTTCCTTGTCTTTGGACTTGACGTGCTCTTCCCTGTGTTCTGACCGTCCTCTTCTTTCCGATTTCTGCGAGGAAGTCTGAAAAGATCGAAGGGACGTGTATCAATATCTTTATCTATCAGGCTTCTTCAAAATATCCCTATTTCCAAGGTTATATCTTTTCTCAGAGGGCTCCCTCTGGGGAGACTTGTGTCCTTGGTCCGGAGATCTTTCTCTCCGCCGAGGAGACCTTCCTCTGGACTGGAATCTTTTTTCTTTGGGAGTGGATTGTTTATTTCCATCCCAGCTCTTTTTTGGAGTGTTTAGATTATTTTTAATAAATATCTTTTCAGGATTTTCAGTTAGTTGGGGTTTTACTGGTTTCCCACCCAAACTATCTCTACCTAGTTCTTCATAGGATTTTTCTATGATTCTGGCAAGTTCAAATGGCTGTTCTGCTAGATCTGTTTCTTTCAATTTCTGGCGGATCGCCACAGATGCTGCTTCTCCTTTTATGTTGGCTAATAATATAGCCGAGACCTGCTTGAAGTCTTTCAGTAATTTCATACCCAGAGTTAAAGCAGGCTCTGGACCGTATTCATTTTGAATCTGTCTTAGCACATCTGGTATTATCGCCATAGACGGAACACCATGTGTTTTTGTGTAGATTGAAGCAAAGACTGTACCCCAAGTGTCACAGTCCTCCACATGTGGTGCGATCCCCATTGGAAGACAGATAGTCAGAATTCTGTGTTTCTCAGTAGGGGTAGTATCCAGAAATACTGCCTCTATTTGAGTGATTTTTGTGCTAACCAGAATGGAATTTTTTCCCGTTTTGCGGGTATTTTACCCAGACATGATTGTATGTTCTGTGGTGTAATTTTGTTTGTGTTCCCCTGATGAGGGGTCAGCTGTGGAATGTTAATAGCTGGTTGGACTGTTGAAGTCCGCATTACATATTGGACTAATTGTCTATGTATTTTAATTAGTATTTTTAGCTGAGCTAAAAGTTCCCGGTCTGTCATTGTTTCAATGTCGGGGTGTGGTGTGTAGCTGGCTAGAACCGGCCACGTTGCTCCTGGTCTACCTAGTGGACCAAGCCTGGTGATGTGATTATTATGTTTTAGGGCGCCTTTAAACCAGGGCAGGTGCTCTTGGTAATTTAATGGGATTTCAACCTCCTCGAAAGGAGTGTATTCATCCAGAGGTTCCTCTATCTTGTAATAGTGGAATTCGTGTGTCACAGCTTTTGCTGCTGGAAAGTTTATCCATGAAGAGAATACCTCTGTCTGCCGATATTCATGGGCCTCTACCACGAATATGACTGTACCACCTCGTGATGTCAGTCCATTTTCTATAAGTTTAAGAGTTATAGTTTTTCTTACGTTGACCGGAATGAGTATAACATTCGGGTCATTGTCTTGGAGACTTGTGTCATCCGCTAGGATTTGAGCTGCTATTCTAGCTGCCTCTCTTTCGTCTTCATTTTCCACCATTTTACTGACAGAAAGGTTTTTGTTGCAGATCAAGTTTCAAGGAAACAAAGATTAGGTGCACAATATTTTGGATCACTGTATCCTTCAAAGTTGACTAAACCAAAAACTATACATAGGAATCTCTTCCTACTAAGTTCCGGCGGATTTTAACCTTTTACCCACTCCAGACGTCTTTTGGAGTATTTACGGGAAAAAGGGTCTGTGTGAAAAAGCACGACTGAGTTACTCTAACGTCTTGCGTTAGATTTATCGCCTTACCAAACATTGGGCGCCATGTAGTGTAGTTCCTATATTCCCAATAGGCTCTGCGCATTGGAATAATATAAACAGCAGTGTAGATGTAGGACTGAGGTCATCTAGGTCTCTACTGACTATATTAGACTTAAGGTTTGCCAGCTAGCTGAGGTCACTAGAAACTTTCTCAAATAAACGAGGAGGAGTTTAACCTCCCTGGATAGACAAGAAGGGATTTTGACAACCATAAAAACATGACAACTTTGCTCCCTCAGAATAAAGAGTGTATCTCTAGAGTCGTGTGAAAACAATAGACCGCTATTTCACTCAGTCAAGTGTGCATACTTAATTTCACCAGATTGCAGAGAATAGAGAGACGGGCGTTTTCAATAAAAGGTGTAATTTATTGAGCAGTCTTCTTTCTCATGCAAGAGAAATGAATTGCCACAATTGCAATACTCATAGTAAAGTAAAGTGCGTACAGTAAAAGGAGGATTATGAAATAATACTGTAAAAGCATTGATATGGTTTCTTAGCCATGATACTTTAAAATAGATACAATATATACATACATATATACATTGACTAACGTACTCAACTGGTGCTTCTAAATACGCCTACCCCGGGGTACCTGACCTAAGCCTAATACGTGGGAAGGAGTAAGTAAGTAGCAGTTTAAGTTAAGTTGGTTTTGCCAAGAATCTGACTCAAGAATTCTCTTTAAGGGTTTAGTCAGCTCCGTACCTGGGTAATAGAAAGCGGGAGGTCTGGTATCTCTCTCTCTCAGGACTCGATATCCCAGTAACCCGCGAGGATATCTGGAAACACCGGAGCTGGATTTCTCGGCAGGAGAAAAGACAGCGTCTCTCTCAGTGCGTCAAAAGGGGAGGGGCGGCGTCCGTGGGCTCTCATCAGCTGGGCTCTAGATAGTAGATAGCCGCTCTGCTCCAAAACCACCGTGTGTTTGCTTAAGGCAACGTTGGTATATTTATACCTGAAAGGTGCCGGGTTTGACGTAAGGTTGGACATAAGACGTCAATAAAGATGTCACTAAGAACTGGCCGTTCTTACAGTGCTCACAGGAGTTCTAGGACGAAATAAAAACAAAAGCAATGGGGATTTCCCAGGTTGCTGGAGGTTTGGTTTGTTTAGAGAACTCGTTGTGCTTTCTAGGAGTCCGGGGAAGTAGCCTTGCTTAATGTGGACTGCATGGGCTACGACTAAATATGGATATGATTCCTATGCCTTTATAAGGATATTATTTATTATAACCGTATAAGGGCGTAACTTAGGAATATTGAATTAGGGTCCTAGATAGAAACACAATATCACCTTTGCAGGTTTGGCTGTACCATTGAAAAATACTGGGATGACATATTAAATACTTAACCGGTTTCTCTGTAAAGGGACTAGCTAGGTAGGAAAATAGTTAAACAACTGTTTTTAATAGTTATTAACAATCTGATTCAGTGGTTAAGCTGGATTTGTTCTAAATATTAGTTGTTAACTTTTAAAAAGTTACCTTTTGCCTGCTTAAAGCTCCTCTGATCTTCCAGTGCCTTCCAATTATCACCAGGCAGCTGATGGTTCCGCTGTGTTGAGATATGAACTGCTCCCAGGAGCAAACAATAGGCTATCCTGAATGGGCACAGGTGACCCATCTGAACCTGATCGAATATGCAAGGGAGGCTGGGAGGAACCTTTTTAGGTTTCGCCTCGCGATCCGCTGCGCAGCAGCGTTCGCACTGGGCGAAAACTTTTGTTTACCAGTATGGACAAAGTCCTGCCTCTCTGTTCCATTGGCTAGCTCCATAAATGGAGGCTAGCCAATGGAAGAGAGAGGCGTCCGTCATTCTGCGAGGCGATTCGTGGGCGTTTCTGTCGAATTTTTCTCATCCCGCCCCTTTGTGACGTCATTCCGGTGGTGGGCAGTTATTTTTTATTTTTTTGTATCGGCATGTTGGTTTCATTTCCAACGTGTGCCTTGCAGGGGTGGGCTGCGCGATTTGAGTTGCTAGCAGGTATCCCGTTCCCACCCCCCCTCCCGCTGTCTGTGTGCCCGTTAACCCGCCCCCTTCCCGCTGTCCGTGTGCCCGTCCCCACCCCAGCTGTCCGTGTGCCCGTCCCCCCTCCCGCTGTCCGTGTGCCCGGATAAGACCCAGCGGCGGGGCGGCCGACCTGCCCTCAAGTGTTCGTGTATTTTTCTTGACTGGTTTGTGTAGCGGCGCGGCTTGGAGCCCATGCCAAGTCCTGTTACACACAGGAAGCAGGAAGTGAGACTCGAGTCAGAAGCGGCAGGCGGGGACATGGAGGTGACTTCACGTGTGCTGCCTGCTGCAGTGTGTCTCTCGGGGATCACCATGTCGTCCCAGACCGGCCCGTCCACCGCGCCAACGATGGCCATCTGCCAGCCTGAACCAAGTTTTGGGGCTACTCCAACATCATGCCGAGGAGGTGAGGGGACTAGGTACGCCCCTCACCAACTTGAACCTCGGAAGGAGCTTGTTTCTAGCCAGGCATGTGTGCCCTCAATCACCCAGCGTCTCTGGACATGAACCCCCACCCACTTTATTATTGTGAACTCGGTGGGAGAGGAGTTCGGGGTGGGGTGCCCCTAAAAGCATCAGAGAGCAGTGATCTTTAAGTCCTGGGCAGCAGAAAAACCCACCCGACTGCATCCCTGGAAACTCATTAACCCGCTCCGCGCCGGAGCGCAAAGGAAACCGGTGCAACAAGTGTGACCAGAGGCGGGTATAAGAACACTCCCTCGTCAGACCGTGCCCGAGCCTCGCTGTGGGTGCCAGCAGTGAGGAGAGCCGTGCCACTCTCGGGGCACCGCAGGAAGGTGGCAGCACCCCCAGCCCACCCCACAGTGTGCCAGGACAGAGAGCTGCCAACAGAGCCAGGGGACAGCAGGTAGGTGGGCAGCACCCCCTGGGCAGTTACCCTCACCTCGCCCTCTGTTGTGTCCCCGGGGAGGGGCACGCACCACCTGCTCCACTCTCAGGAGTACAGCAGGTACCTGGGCACGCAGCCCCCCCCCCCCTCCCAGTGTGCCAGCAGAGGGAGCAGGCACGTGGTCTCTGCCACCTGAGGGCAGTGGGACATAGAGCTAGTAGGACAGGAAAGCGACCTGTGATCCTCGGCGGAAACCCAGCACCCTTCGACACCTCGACACTGGAGCTCTCGTCCTCCTCTTCTCACCTATTATTTGTCTTTTGTTAGTTTCTCTTTTGTAATAACCCTTGCCCTCCACTCTCAGCCCCCACCGTCTTATCCTGCATACTCAGTTGTTACACTTTTTCTTTCGTGGTTTATTCGCTCTTTTTTATGCTCTCTCCTTTGTTACTCCCTCTTGTTTCTCCATCTTTCCATCTCTATCAGCCGTAGTCCTCCCTCTCTTTTGCTTCTCTCTTCCTTTCACAAGCACTTGCTTCCCACCATTTTCTCTCCTATTTTGTTTTATACTATATTTTCCCCCATGCTGCTACCACGTGCCACTTAAACCTCCTTGCCTGAGGCCAACGCATGTTTTTGTATAACTTTCGTCTGTCTTTTCCACTCCCCTCTCTTTACCCCTGTCAAACCCACTTCCTGAACACCTTTCTTTATTTGACTTTTATCCTGTCGGATGGCGCCATGAAGCAATATTTACGCGTCACGCAGCGCCTTACAAACAAATATAAATAATTACTTTTACTTCCCTCTATCTGTACTGTCTTTTCTGCTATATGTCTATCTATAGGTGACTGCCTCCGTACACTCTCCAAAACACCCATTGGATGACAAGAAAGAGGAACGAGGCGCCGGACGAGAACTTGATTTGCCTAGGGTCACACATTGTAGGTCACGTAGGACAGCTGGGATTCACACCACGATCTCCTGGGTTTTAGCCTCCCAATACTCCACCTCTCCTCTGCTTAGCTCTCTTCGTGTCTATTCTCTATCCTTCCTTATATCTGCCTTTCTCGTGTCGGTCTGTATATGGGTGTCTCACCGTATGTCTTTCTATTTTTCGCTTAGTCAATCTCTCTCTGTCGTGACATACGTGATATGTGTATCCTTCTGCCCATCAATCCCTCTATTCCTGTACCGATCTGTCTCTCTTTCCAGCTCCGTCTCTGCCCGCCTTTCCCTCCCTCCAACTCTTTGCTTATCTTTCCAACTTTGCATGTCTGTCTATATTCCTGCCTTCTCTCGAGCTATATACCTGTGTGCCTATCACACCCTGGCTCTATTCGTGTCTGCCTGTCTTTCCGCTTTTTAGGTTTCGCCTCGCGATCCGCTGCGCATTATTTTTAGCTTCCTGTAATTTTGCCATTTAATATGAGGTTACAGGAGGGAGCACTAGCTTCTTGGATTTTCTTGTTGCTCAAATGGCTGTAATTTCTGATATTTTGAAGTTTCCCTCGTCTTCATTGCATGATTTTTGTTCGTGAGTAATTGCTGTCTGCTGAGCTCGTCTGTAGGGTACAATAGGTCTCACATTTGCGAGAGATTAAGCTAATGGCAATGTAAATGACAATGCTGTTTTCAAAACCAACACATAAATACAAAGTTTGTCATTTAAAATGCCAAAAGCTCTAACTTTTCCAAAGGCGAAACCATTGCATTGTAAATGCTTGTTGATATTCAAGTGTCAAGATCTGCTTGAATGTCCCAGCCAGCTTGACAGGTCTGTTGGGGCTTTTTATATGACACTTGGGACACTTCAAAGAGGCCTCCCCTGTCGCAGACGCATGTCAGCTGATTGGCGTGGCCCTTATTTTGTCCTGGCAGCCTGTCATTGCCCAATCACGCTGGGACTATTTGTCATTACAGTGTCACAGCATGTTTGATAGGTCTGCTGTGTTTACATATAAGATTTAGGCGCATTTCAAAGGAGATCCATAGAATGCCAAAACTTCTTTGTGTGTATCCACTGTCTAGTTGTTGAAAGCTCAGAGTTGTGTTTAAGGGTTCAGGGACATTCTAAAATGTTTTTTGTTTTTTTAAATTAATTTTTGTTTATTGGCGTTTAGTGCGATAATACAAGACAGCAGTGCTTTAAACGGGGAAAAATACGCGTAGGTACTCATTAAATTGAGCTAGGGGCGTGGCTAGTGGGCAGGGTTAGAGGAGGGGCGAGACATGTTGACTCTAAGACATTTCTATTGAGTATTCATTTTGCTCGTGCATTTCTTCTGATAGTAGTATCATGCTTCCCAAATGTGCGGATTAACAGCTGCACATGATGGTAGAGAGTGGTGTGAAAACCTGCTGGGAGCAGGCCCTAAATCATAATAGAAGAAGCTTTTAAATGAATGCAGTCAAGCCATAAACCGCACTATTCAGGCTAATTAGCAGTGTGCCTCAGAACAAAAGAGTTTAGAATAGCAGCATTAATGATTACTACGCCAGCTGCAGGACATACCAAAACATTTGAGAAAAGTATCAATATAAACAAAACGTGATAACTCATTACACAAAATAAATACCTAACACGATAAGTTAAGATTTCCTCGTTTTGCACTATTTGCAGCTTCTCACTGTCATACTGTTTCTACTTGGTTGCTTTTGGCACAATACTTTTAATATACACAAACAAGCAGACAATGCGCACACACACAAGCATTTCACGTATTTTTTTAAAACTACCTCTTGAGTGTCCGTATTCTCTTCCTCTCTGAGCTCACTTTCTCTCTCAAACTCAGACATACACAGAAGCAGGCAAGCGCTCTCTCTCGCGCTCTCTCTCGCTCTCTCTCGCTCTCGCTCACTCGCTCAAAAAGGTTCACTTGGGACTGTTACACCAAGCACATTGTGAATGTGATTGACAGAGAAGGGCCTTAATGGGCCCTTCCCTATCAAACACAGCAGGGCGTGAAAATTCAAAACAGGGACACCCCTTGCCTAATGCACATGAGCTGCTGCTGAATCGTTCAGCGGTTACTCACCTACGAGCCAGAGAGGCGCTTTGGCTGTCAGAGTGCAGTACATATATGCTACACTCTGAATGCCTCGAGCCCCGCAGCACTAGCACCAATAAGTTTACCTTCACTGATTACTGGAACTCTGCTTAGCAGTGGAGTAGTGCCGGTACTCTGATCGGTAAAAATAAGAAGTCCCAGTACTCCGTACCGGTGATTACCGGCCCATTTAAAGCACTGCATGACTGTAGTCTCAAACAATTAATAGGCAGGAGAGAGAAGAGGGGAAAAAGAGAAAAGGGGGAGGGGAAGAAAATGGGGGAAAAAGGAAGGCATAGTCCGTGTATGTGGTAATTACAACAGCATTGTGCAATAATATATAGTTGGACTTCACATCAGTATTACATCGTTGAAGTGAAATCTTGATCTATGAATAAAGTGAAATGAATAGGTGTACAGAATATGGATATGTCACTCAGGGTAGTATAACGGGGCAGGGATTAGGACTAGCAGCATAATATTGTCTCACAATTTGTAATACCTCCACGCTGTCTGGCGCGACGTCTTGAGATGCAACACGGCACTAGCCCTGTGCCAGACATCTTCGAAGTAGAGTCTTAATTCCAACAGCCCGGCGCCGAAGAACAAGAAAAAATCTGTGTCCGAAGCTGACGACTCCGACATGGAAGACAACTTAAACGTCACTCCGGCTCAACAAACAGTGAGTAACCAGCCCCAAGTGCCCACAAAAACAAAAAAGGCTGCGGTATAACCTTCGCGCCCAGGTCGACACCATGAAAACATTTCAGATGCCCTGCCCTTGAGCCCAGCTATGAAACATAGGGATAAGCCTTCCGGCTCTGGATGAAGCCGGCCCATTCCGGTACCGAAGCCACATCTTCAGCACTGAAACCCAAGACCAAGAATGTGCCTGACTCTCCACTGTCTGCACCAAAGACATCTTCGGCACCGAAAGACTCTGATCAGAAACCACATAAAGGCAAAGCCTCAGAGCCGACTCCGGCTCAACCCAAAGCTTCGGAGCTGAAACCAAATTAAGCTAAACCTTCGGAGCCGAAAGCAGTAAAACTCAAACCTTCGGGCCTCAAAACTCCGCACCAAAAGGCTCGGAGCCGGAGAAGCACACAGTCAAAAACCCCTCCTCTAAAAGCTTCAGAGACTAACCCTGTAAAGAAAACACCCTCTGAAACGAAACAGAAGAATAAAGACACCCCATCCTAAGAACTTACTCAACAGGACCCTTTGGATCCAAAACAGAAACAATTAAATATCGACCCTGATACCGGACACCTTCTAGCAACACTACCTAAAAAACAGAAGCTGGATCTTCCAGAGGATTACCATATACCTCTGAAGAAAAAAAGACACGGGTACTAACCCCTCTCACCCTTGCATACCTCCCTCTCTTCCACCTCTTAATCCCAATTTATTCATTCCACCATCAAACTCATCACCACCACCTTTCTCACCTGAGCCACAGGATGACAATGATGGGGATGGGGACGATGACCCCTGGGAGGATTACGATCAATATCCAGCTAATGATAATGACCCCGATCTGTATCCCTCCAGACCATCTCCAACCAATGACAATATTGGCTGCGCACAGTAATAACAGAGCTGCTCAGTACCTTGGGGTGGAACTACATACTGATCCCCTAGAGAAGGATTTCTTGGTGGAGACACTCGCTCCCTCCCAAAAATCTACTAATACTTTGCCCATGCTCAAAGGCATGATAAAACACGCCATCGGCGTAATGAAAGACCCTGTTAGAGCTAAAATACTTGCGCCAAGGGTGGATAAAAAATATAGAGCTGCTCCTACTGACCCAGTTTATATCAGAGGCCAGGTACCCTTAGACTCTCTTGTTGTCTCTTAACGCACGCAAGAGAGCTAATTCGCAAACTACAGGTGACGCCCCTCCTCCTGACAAGGAGTCAAAACTTAGACGCCTCAGGCAAGAGAATCACATCAGAAGCTGCTAATCATTGACATATTGCCAATGCTCAAGCTCTTTTAGCACGCTATGATAGAGCTCACTATGACGAGCTGGAAAAGCTAATGCAGCATTTATCAGAAAAGTACAAAACTAAAGCTAACAACCTCATTCAAGAGGGCAAGGTCATCACAAACACTTCAATAAAATGCGCACTTGATGCGCCTGATAAAGCATCTCGTGCCATAGACACCAGCTACGCCGGCACGCTTGGCTTTGAATCTCCAGATTCAAGCAAGAGGTACAATCGTCCACACTTAATCAGCCTTTTGATCAGGAACACCTTTTTGAGTCAACAGTCGATTATTCATTAGAAAAAATGAAAAAAGACAGACTGTCAAGTCATGGGGGCCTTGCAACTACCTTCTAATAGGGGCTCCTTTTGTTGATCCTTTTACAGGGGTGACTCAAAAACAATCGCGTCAGAAAATACTTCCTCCTTTTACAAAAGTCCCAATCAATCTTCCTCCTCTAGAGGATATTTTCGGGGAGGGTACAGAGGAAATATCAATAGGAGAAGAGGCAGAGGTAACTCCACCAGCACTTCCCCTGACACCAAACAGTGACTTTCCACCACTACCCCCGATCATTCAGCACCTGTCGGGGGATGTCTCTCACAGTTCCTACCTGTCTGGAATTCCATCACAAGATAAATTATCCAGTATGGTTTTTGCCTGGAACTTACCTCCACTCCACCAAATATTCCCCCCAAACATCGTGCAAGGTCCTCAGAACATCTCACCCTCCTAAAAAAAAGAGGTTCTCTCTCTGTTAAAAAAACATGCAATATAACCAGTCCCCTTGACTTATCAGGGCAAGGGGGTTTACTCTCTCTATTTTTTTATTCCAAAAAAGGGCGGCTCTCTCAGGCCAATATTAGACCTCAGACAGCTGAACCGCTACATTCAGTCAGACCATTTCCACATGGTCACTCTCCAGGAGGTGCTCCCATTGCTTCAGCAAGGCGACTTTCTTTCCACTTTGGATTTAAAGGACGGCTACCTCCATATCCCCATTTACCCAGCTTGCAGGAAATATCACAGATCCGTGGTGGACGGTCAACACTACTGGTTCAAAGTCCTCCTGTTCGGTGTAACCACAGCACCCAGAGTTTTCACCAAGTGTCTAGCAGTAGTTGCTGCTCACTTAAGAACACACCATATTCACATGTTTCGTTATCTGGACGATCAGCTCATAAAAGTCAACTCACAACTCAGCTGTCTTCAGTTGCTTCACGACTTGGGATTCACTATAAACGTCACCAAGTCCCACCTCCAACTGTCCAACACAAATATATCTAGGAGCTACAATAGGCACTTGCAAAGCTCTAGCATATCCCAACCCAGTCAGGATACGCAACATGCAGGCTGTAATATAACAATTTCAACCTCAACACTCCTTACCAGCTCGAGTGTTCATGCAATTAATCGGTAGGATGACCTCATGCATTCTAATCGTCCCTTATGCAAGACTCTAAATGCGTCTTCCACAGGAATGCTTAACACGTCAGTGGATCCTGGCTCAAGGTCTGTTAACCTATCTGGTGTTGGTAGACAGCTGCACACATCGCTCTCTGCAGTGATGGAACACACAAAACCTTTCCAAGGGGCGGCCGTTCCTCGACCCGGTTCCACATATCGCCCACCAGCTGGGGAGCTCATCTTCAAAATCATACCATTCAGTGCATGTGGACTCTACAACAAAAACAGTTCCACATAAACCACCTGGACCTACTGGCAATTTTTCTAGCTTTAAAAACATTTCAAGTCCATATAGTCCACAAGGCTGTCCTAGTCCGTACATCCAACATGACAGCAGTGTACTATATACAAAAACAGGGAGGGACACTCCCTACAGCTCTAGCGACTAGCTTCAAAGCATATGGAGATGGGCCATACATCAAAAGCTATATCTCCGTGTGGAACACCTTCCAGGCATACATAATCACATTGCAGATCTGCTCAGTCGTCAACGACAACAGATCCACGAATGGGAATTAAATTCTCAAGTTCTCCTTCCATTCTTTTACATGTGGGGCTGCCCAGAAATAGATCTGTTCACCACACACCAGAACTCAAAATGCCCAAACTTCGCGTCCAGGTATCCAGACCCATTGTTGTCCAAAGGCAATGCGCTATGGATGAACTGGTCAGGAACATTTGCTTACGCTTTTTCGCGTCTCCCGCTCATTCCATTAGTGGTTCAGAAGCTCCAACAGCATTCCCTCACGATAATCCTGGTTGCTCCCACATGGGCTCGACAACCTTGGTTCACAACCCTGTTGGAACTATCTGTAATTCCTCATCAAAAACAACACCTCTCACCCAAGCTTCCCTCTCAGAACCATGGAGAGATAAGACATCCAGATCCCAGTCAACCTTCTGATCTGGGACCTGAAATCATCCAGCTTGGCTACCTTAATCTCCCTCAAGACTGTATGAACTTCATTAAAGAGGCTAAACTTCCTACCACAAGAGCATGCTACGCAGCAAAGTGGAAACGATTTGTAATTTACTGTACAAACAATCAAATCAATCCACTAGATGCTTCCATTCAAAACATAATTTGCTATCTTACACCTACAGCGCTGTAACTTAGCATACACATGTATACAATTACATCTTGCTGCAATAGCCGCTTATCTACTAAACAGACAACACTTGTCTTTGTTTAGAGTGCCCGCTATCAAAGCATTTATGGAAGGACTCTAAAGAATCATTCCCCCTAGAGTTCCACCCTTTCCAGTTTGGAACCTTAATATTGTCCTTCCTAGACTTATGGGCCCACCGTTTGAGAGTCTGCACAAATGTGAACTACAGTTCCTCACTTGGACGGTAGCCTTCCTTATAGCCATCACATCTCTTAGAAGAGTTGGTGGGCTCCAGGCACTAACCATACAAGAACCATTTTTAAAAATTCATCACAAAAGAGTGGTTCTTAGGACCAATGCACACACTAGATGTTAAAAGAGCAATACTTTATCACATTGAAAGAACTAAATCTTTTAGGAAAACCAAACAACTCTTTGTTGCTTTTTCACCACCGCATAAAGGCAATCCCATTTCAAAAACTGGTATTGCACGATGGATAGTTAAATGCATCCAAATATGCTACATTAAAGCTAAATGCACATTAACTATTCCCCCTAGAGCGCATTCCACACGTAAACTAGGGGCTTCTATGGCACTCTAAGGGAATATACCCTTAGATGACATCTGCAAGGCTGTAACTTGGTCTCTACCTCACACATTCACAAAACACTACTGTGTAGATGTGCATGCAAAACAACAAGCTAGTGTTGGTCAGGCTGTCTTAAGAACACTTTTTTTCAAACTACTGCAACAGATACAGGTTCACCACTGCTATGGAAATAACTACTGTATAGTGTATGCTAAAGCATATGATCTACAGCTCATATACATCGAATGGAAAATGCTACTTACCCAGTATGCATCTGTTCTTGCCATGTAGAGCTGTAGATTCATATACGCCCACCCGCCTCCCTTTATCTGCGGCAGCCGTATTATCTTACTTAGATACAACACACATGGACAGCTCTTTCTATTCTTACTAACTCCATCACCCTTTATGGCAAAAACAATCTGGGGATGAAGTCGATGTCCATGCACACTATCACCGTAAGAAGGGGTCACCTACCTCGTGACTACAAACACTTCTTCGAAGAAAAACAAAGTGCAAACATCCGAGCCCGACACCAAATGGCGATCTATGCTAAAACATATGAATCTACAGCTCTACATGCCAAGAACAGATACATACTGGGTAAGTAGCACTTTCCTTTCTTGTCGAGAATATAGTTCAGGTAGTCTAAGAATACCATTTTAGCGATCACTCACACTTTTGGATGTGATTCGAGCTTTGAGAGGTAGCTAGTGTTTGCCAAAAAGGGGAATGGTGAAGTTGAATTTTGTGGGGGTTATGGTGAGACATGCAATTGCATCCAGATCTAATGTCATTTATTTCTTCTCATGCTGTCACATTGGGTGTCATTACATCTCAGTAAGTGTTTCTGGAGTACTTGTATATCACACGGTTGTTTACATTGTCTTTACTTCTCGGCTGTATACCAGTATATCTGTGTGTGTGTGTGTGTGTGTGTGTGTGTGTGTGTGTGTGTGTGCAATTATTTATCATTACATTCTTTAAATCCATGTGTGATTTTTTTTATTACTAATTAATATTTTTTCTTCAAATTATTTTAAGTCTAAAATTAAATTTACTAATTTTCTTTTAAATATTTTACTTTTTATTATTACATTTAAAATAATATAATGTAATTATTCATATTTATTAACAGTACTCATCCCTGAAACTTAAAAGCTACTTTCCACTCCTAAAAACACTTCCCTTAACCCTAAAAACGTCTTACCACCGCAGAAAAACAACTCATTCCTGAAACAAACTTAAAACCACACAAAATCCATTTACCATTATGTTTTTAAAACACCACTTATAAATATATGTAAACTTCAGTTTAAAATAGATCTTCAATTGATATTTTATTTAGAAATTGAACAAATGAAAATAATTACTATTAATTCAATACAATCTGTCTTAATTGTCACAATATTTACATTTTTAAATTATGCATACATAAATGTATCCATTTGCTAAAGTTAATTTAGAGCACTAGAAGTAAACATTCACAACCTTAACATACATGCATATTTGTGTGGGCATATATTAATGTGAGTGCGCATGAATATATAAATGTGTGTCTGTGTATATCGTGATAACTATTGTATATTCTGTGAAAAAATGAATTGTGGTTCTGATTCAAATCCATAAAACCACTGAAATTCGCCCGTTTAGGTTATGAACACACAACATATGCCATAATTTACAGCATCTGTCATGTTGTTCTCCTGTTAACTGTTTTTGTTTCAGTTGGATACTTCAAACTGTAGATTATGCACCTTAGAATATTATCCACGCACCAGAACGGATCCAAAAACTTTTTCACCAATGCTCCTGAGTTCCGCTACCAGGTTCAGTGCAGCACGGTGATGGCTCCATACCACCCCAGTTTCTTTCTTTCCATGCTTTCTGATGCAGATCTGGAGCTTCACTTCCAATTTAATCGATTTACTACGATTTATTACATTTTAAATACCAGTGTAATAGGGAATGATGCCCCTTCCTAAAATAACAGGCCTTGAACTACACTGTGATTGCAAAAACAAATGTCTGTCACAGGACCTGCATGAGGGATGTCTCTGGCTACGAGGCAAAACTCATAGTTGTGTGACAAGTTTGCCCTCATGCACCCGAAGGCAATCCAGGACTGGGAGGTGCAGGTGTTCGTAACCGAACATAAGTCGAGGCCCTCATTTATGTCCTACTCAGCTCGCGGGCACAGGGTCTGTCCCCTTCCTGTATCTGTTCTTGTAAGAGGTCTATCTCACAGTTGAAGTCTTCCAGCAAGTCCAAATCAAAGTCTAAATGCAAACATAAAAAAGTGAAGTGGGACTCTACCTTATCCCTCCACTCTGCTCAAGGAGAAGGCCTGAGGACATCAGTTTGCCCTTCGGGGGCGCATGGCAGACAGATTCACAGAGCTGATCCCCCAGCTGCTTCCAGTTCACCCAGAATTTTCAAGGCCATTGGTAGTGCTCCAGCAAATCGAAGCCTTCATAGTAGCCGTGCTGCAGAGCAGGTGCTTTTCATGGCTCCCTTGGGCATGCTTAAGTTTCTAAAGAATCCGCAGGAGCTGCCAGTTGGGTTAAAACTGGCTTTATTGACGCCATTGACTTTGTTCCGTATCAGCTCTGGTAAAGATGCCTTAATCTGTGTCAGACCACCATTTTGACGATGGTGCTGCTTGTGCTAGAAAAGGATCTGTTCCCAATGTTTAACTCTGAACCAACTTTAGCATAGTCTTGACCAATGTTGCACTACGTAAACACTGAAGCACAACCAATTGCTATACAGCCTAATTCTGCCCCAATGCCTCCTCCCTGCCCCCAGAGTCCTAAATATATTTGTAGTTCTGACTCTGAACAAGATACATCACCAGAGAGGAATAATGATGGAGGAGTAAGGGGATTGCGTTCTTTCCCCATTATGATGATGCCAGTTTTTATAAGGATTTACAAGATGCCAAAGGGCTTCCTACCACCCTGATATGGGGTTGCACTTTAACCGCATCAATGCGGCGGCGTTTCCCGCTGTACGCGGCAATTTTAAAATTACCGCGTTACATGACGAGCTCAGCTCGTCATGAGCGCACGGCAGGTTACGCTCATGACGAGCTGAGCTCGTCATCAGCCCCGAAGGGGTTAACACAGCAAAGGTAGCAAAGGTTTTGAAAATCGCACCTACAATTCAACAGAAGATTTCTAGATTGGATTTACAAACACATTTGTTTTCTTGTAGTTCTGGTGCCTCTTGAGGTTACATTAAGATCCCACTACCACGGATGTTGGATTGGCGATAGTTCCAGAGGAACTCGTCGTCAAGTACTTATGATACTAGTTGTACCTTGGCACTCTAATATTTTATATCCAAAGCATATGCTTTTGGGGGGATTCTCAGTCCTGACCCGGTTAGGGTGCCCTGACTAGTAACTTACAATATGTACAATGTTTCTATATTTGTACAGAAAGAGAACATCAGAACATTACATTTGTTTTGTGATTTTAATGTCTTTTCTAGGTAGATTTAATCCCAATACAACAAATAATGATACAATGTACAGATTTCAAAGGACATCAGTGATTTTGCAGGTTTCTTTTTCTAGATCCTCCACTTTTGTCCTGAGGAATTGAAGCAGGCAGCCGACACGTGTTTCGTTACTGGACGTAACTTTATCAAGGCTTAAGCGTCCTGTAACTAGGGAACATGAAAAAGTTATGGTTCAGATCCCCAATTTTGAGCAAGTTCCCGGACCTGTTTTATGTTAAAATTGTTTCTTCTGGCCATGTAAGAATGCCCTCAAATTGGATGAGTAAGTTCTGTAAAAATAACAGTTTGTCGCTTTTTTGAAGCCTCCCGAGATATGGTTGCAATAGATCCTATGAGTGGAGCACAATGCCTTTATATGTTAACCAGCTCTTCTAAGAATGGACTTTTGGCTTTGGATATTAAATATTAGAGTGCCAAGGTACAACTAGTATCATGGGGTTGCACTTGTGGTCTGGTGGGCAGTGGGAGTCCAAAATTCGCAGCTGCTCTCTGTCGAGACCAAGACTAATGTCCTTATGGAAATTCTACAATCTGGGTCTACAATATTTGAGTCTTCCCCCATTCAACTAGGCCCTCATGGATAATCTAATGGGCATTTGGTCAAAGTCCTTGTTAGACCTGACACTGTTGGCGTGGGTCTCACTTCCATTTTTTGTTGTTGCCTCATGTGTTTTTGATGGTTATAGATGTTTTGGGCACTGTGCCACTGTTATTCAGGTCCACTGTGCAAGTGCTCCTTATGGTAAATTGATGTATGGATTAGTGATTCCATGATTGGTTGGTTTGGTTTACTTGTCAGACCATAGTACAGTGCACTGAGTGTGCCCAGGGCTTGTAAGTTAAATGCTGCTGGTGGGCTTGCAGCACTGTTGTGCCACCCACGTAAGCTGGCTGTAACGTGTTCCTCAGGTCTGCCATTGCAGAGCCTGTGTGCAGTCTGGTACGGCCATGTTGACTGGGCAAGTGCACCCACTTGCCAGTCCCTAAACTTTCCCTTTTCTGCATATTAGTCACCCCTGTGGTAGGCCCATGGGCAAGGTGCATTGTAGGTAAAAGGTAGGACATGCCCTGATGTGTGTGGCATGTCCTGATAGTGAGTTACAGCCATTTTCGTTTTTCACTATTGCAAGGTTATCTGTTCCCCATAGGCCAGAATGGGCAGTTTGATTATTACATCTAATAATCTTAACTGACTCGGGCAACTAGGTAGAAATTCGAGTTTAGTATGCCTGAACTCAGAATGATAAAATACATCTTTTAGTGAAGTTGGTTTTAACAATATGTTTGAAAATACCACTTTTAGAAAGTAGGTATTTTCTTGCCTAACTGTTCAAGCCTGCCTCTGCTAGGTTGGATATTCCTTGTCTGGAGTTTGAGTGACAGGGACTGGGGGGGGGGGTTCCATGAGATGGGGTGAGTCAGCACAGGGCTTAATAAAGCTATCTGCATGTAGATGGGTGGGAGGAGTTGCACCTGGGACCTCAATAGGGCTGTGGTTGCCTTCCACAATGCTGGCTCCACCTCCTGTGGTGAGTCTGATGTCCCTGGCCCACACCGTCAAAGGAAAGGAGGAGTCTTGTCAACAAAGTGCTCCAGGACTGCGCAGAACTGGTTTGGACTAGGCACAGACACACTCTGCCTCCAGAGACAAAGGATTTGCTAGTATAACCATGGGCATCCAGACCCCAAAACTTTAGATCACTTTTGGGAAACAAGAAGAACCTTTGCTGATAAGAGGAACCAGAGAGAAACTGAAGGAGGAATAAGCTATTTCTAACATTTTTTAAGTACAGTATTGTGGATTTTTGTTGTTTGTGGTCTTGTGTTAACGCTATATAAAAATACTTATTTGTATACTACAACGTGTGTAGTGTCCATCTGTAGTGTTGTCACTGGGTTACTGTATGTGTTCACAAATGCTTTACACACTGCCTCTGAGATAAATAAGCCCGTCTGCTCGTGCCAAGCTACCAAGGGAGTGAGCAGGGGTTATTTTAGGGGTGTACCCCCTTACACTGAATAGATGCAAGTGTCCCTATTTGGTCAAAGGTACCTACATCTGCCAACTAGAGACCCCCAAATCTACCAGTCCTGTTCTTAACTGGCAGTGAATATGCAGGTGGCGAGGTGTCACATACCAGTGCCTGGCAATCCTGATTTTCTTATCAAACGTCCTACTGCAGAAAGCCTGGTGGTGCAGTCTTCGACCAATGGGTTAGCTTCAGTTCTCTTCCCACGACTCCTCCGGATAGGGAGTTTAAGAAATCCTCTTAAATTCAGAAATGGATATTCTCTTCGGTCATCTGGGAAGGTGGAGATCAGAGGACTTCGGTTTCCGGCAGAAACCCAGCTTCATATCCGTATGTTGCAGTTGTGGGCTAGTCATCTGGCGTTGACGGCCTTCCTGCCATCCACCAAGGTGAGGTCTGTATAGGTTCTCATAGGCAACAGCACTGCCATGTGATACTGTAACAAGCAGGACAGAGTAGGCCCTGGGTATTGTGGCAGTAGGCTCTGCAACTTTTGAATTTGAGCTGGAGCATCAAGGTATTTTCCTAATTGTGATCCACCTGGTGGGATTCTTGAATGATAGGGCAGACAGTCTCACCCAGTCGACTGGTGTTCACAAATTTAGTCAATAACGTGTAGGGCATCTTCCGACAGTGGGGATGACCTTTCCTAGATTGCTTGCCACCGCAGAGAGTGCTCAGTGTCAAAGGAGTCGCATGTTGGAGTTTCAGCAAAGATACTCTGTGAGGTGCATTCTGACTGGAATGATGATAGTGATGAACCTTATACATAATTATTATGCAGAAAATGGTAATCCTGCTGTGATTCTGAGAATCATCATGCATAATAAATTAGGCTAGTATTCGGTGAAAACCACATGACATTTATGCAGCACCGAACTAGGTAAAAGGTCAGTTCCAAAACCTGTTATGTAGTACAGTGGCAGGGAAAATGTAGGTGAAAGGTTATGTGACTACCCAGGCCTATATTGGGATACCTTACGAATCATAACAATTCCTTAAATCAGTGATTGGAAAAGCAGTTACTCTTCAGCTCCATGATACACTCAAATCCAAGGGAATTTGACAGTCCTTCCTCATTCCTGGACACTGTGCAATTGTTGGATGAGACCTGGCAATTCATAGATAACAGCAACTCCTGCCCCTTTGTGCTTCTAGACCTCATAACAGGATTCAGCACTATTCAAACCATCCATGAAGTTTCTCCACATTTATCTGGGTTTCAAAAAGTGGCCTAAATCATACTCTGCAAACAAAACCCAGTTAATCTATATAAGCTCCTTCAGATCCGAGTGGATTCGTATATCATGTGGCTCCATCCTCCTGCCTGTAATTTAATCTTATTTATGGAACCCGTGAATGTTCTGGCTGATTTGGAAGTCTGCGTCCACCAGTATCTAGCTCTTCCTGAGGATAGAGTGACCAGGCGTCCCGGATTTGCCCAGACGGTCCCAGTTTGTCAAATGCTGTCCCGGTGTCCTAACTTATTTATTTTTTTTGCTGGAAAAAAAGGCATGTACTGGATTTTGGGGTGGGATGAGCATGCACATTATTCACAACGTGGTGTGTTCCTCCAGTCCTCTCTTCATACATTGGATGGGGGAAAGCAGTCTGTATGTATATATGTATGTATACCACAATGAGTATCATCTGGCCGGCTAAAACATAGTTCTATTTCTATGTCTATGGCAGTCCTGGTTTTTTGTTATAAAAATCTGGCCACCCTACCTAAGGATGACTTTAAATTATAACATCACCTAGCTGAAGAACTGTCTTGCTACCTTTCAAGCATGTATGTTCACAGTTTATCTCAAGATTAATCTAATGTAATGTAAATGTGATTTGTAAAGCGCGGCAAATGCCTGAGGGCGTCTTGGCGCTATAGAACGTGGGCGGAGATGCAGAGCTGTCATAGAAGTAGTATTTCTGGCAGATGGTCATGTGCCTGCTAGTCCTGTGAAAAGAGCCGGGCCTTACTGAAGGCCAGTAAGGAGGGAGCAGCTTTCAGAGACTGTGGTAGGCCATTCCAGAGCACAGCTGTGGTCCTGAAGAAGCTCTTCCCACCCCATTTTGTACTCCTGAATGGGAGAACAATAAGGTTCATGGCCGAGCCTGAGCGGAGAGCCCTCCCTGGGACATACCATTTGAGCTTCTCCTTAAAATGGGCTGGCCCCAGTCCATGCGGTTATTTGTAGACCAGGCATAGCTCCCTAAACCTGCAACGTTGTCTGACTGGTAGCCAGTGGCTCCCTTTGTGTTCATCGCTATTGACAGCAAATAACACCAAGGATAGAGATGCCTAGACAAAATTTAACTTACGGCACTCCAACAAATGACTTGCCAGCAGTTGCTGATTTCTTTGCTTTTTGTTTAAAAAAAAAATACTTTTAATTGTGACATTCCTTTAAAAGCACATCCCTTAGAAAATCAAGACTGCCTGGCATCAACTATGATAGCTGAGGAGAGCAAAGACTAGATTTCTAAAAGGGGACTTTAGAGCAGCACTTAAGCACCAGTCCTACCCATCACACCAGGAGCCACTCACCTGAATTCCCAGGACTTCTGCAGAAGGGAAGATCTTCCACTTCCCCTTCAGGTTAATCCTTCGTATCAGATTAGCTGGCGGATACTGGTGAGTAACCCTGGCAGAACAGGCTGTAGAGGGAGAGCGTACATAAGTGTGATGGTTCTGGTGTACCTTTGAGCTCCTGTGATAAGAATGGTGAGTGGGTGTTCAACCTTCTGAGCAGGACCCCTCAAGTACTTGTAGCAAGGTGCACTCTTTCAATCAGGATAGGTTGTCTGCAACAAGCACTCGATTATCTCAGACCATGATGCATGATTACTTTACAATCAGAGTGAGGTGTGATACCTTAGTGAAACATACCAAACAAGAATTAGTATGAGGAATTCAAGCCCATGTGAAGAGCCCTTGAGCAAAGACCCCTGTGCTGAATCCTGAGTGAATATTTAACTTCTGCTCAATTGATTCCAAAATCTTTATCTGCCCTTAACTTTGTGTAACTTCACACAACTAGTCAATTTCCTTCAGCCAAACTTTTCTTATTCAAACTCCAATCGCTAGGGTGTCCTTGGAGAAAAGGGGGATATGAAAATTAGAAGTGCCCGGTTAGTGCACTAACCTGATGTCTGTGTAATGGGCTGATTAGTTGCCTAGTCACACAGTGAAAAGATGGTTGTAGTCCAGGTGATGTGGCACCACGGCACTGGCTGATCAAACAGATGCAAGGATTCATGATTGTTTGAAGCTGACTCGAAGGGACTGAGTTGTAAGAGGCGTTGCTGGACCCCATCTGCCAGGCAAAGATACTTCGGGTATTTATGATGCGGGCAGTGGAACCCCAAGGACGGAGGCGAAGAGGGCACGACGGTGCAGGCTGATCGACCAGATTCAAGACTGTTGGAAGCTGTTTCGAAGGGTTGGAGTTTCAAGAGCAGTTGCATGCCCTCAATGTCCAGGCGAAGATCTCCAGGTTATTCTTGTCTCTGGTGACGGGGCTCCGAACCCAAGGACGGTGCTAACATGAAAACACGGCTCTCTTTCAAAATGAATCGAAGCCAAGCTAGGGGCTGTGTTTGAAAGCTTTATTTATTGCCTGACATATGAGTGTTTATCTGGAGGCTTCTAGAAGATTAAACGGTGCTTCCTGTTAATTAGAAGGCTGTCTTGGTGGGAGACTGGGGCGGTAAATTGAAGGTTGAGTAAACCAGCACATTAAACACTGGAGCCTCCCTGAAGATGGCATGTTCCCTGTCAATTTGAAGGCTGTCTGGCAGGAAACTAAGGCCTGGAGTGGCAGCCTTTAAATTTGATGACATCACAGTTGAACACAAGAACAGAAAACCATCAGGCAACTTTGAGGTCAGCTGGAAACTGAGACTTTCAACTAATCACACCTGTGTGGATTAGCAGGTACGTCAACGGATCTTGAAGCAGTGCACTCAAACAAAAGTACTTAGCATGGCTAAATAAAGTGTAAAACAGAGTACATAGCACCTGCTCAACTAGAAATTATTTAAAAGTGCATAGCAGAGTACATGGCACCTGTTCAGCTAGAAAACTGTGATAAATACTTTGCGTAGTACATGGCTCCTGCCCTATTAGAAAACAATGGTGAACAAAACAGCACAGACAATCTGGTGTACGCCACCTACCTCACTGTACTGGAGGCAGCGCTCACTTGCCTTAATCCCATGCACTGACCCCTCTCAAGAATATCCTCCATACTGCAGCATATCTCTTCAAAGGACTTACTCCATATAGTTCAGTACAAAGGTGACAGTCAGTTGCTAACATTGGGAGGTTGAAGGAGCAGAGGAATTTGTTACTGTGACATGCATGACTGTGATGAAGGCTGGAAGATCACAGTGCCACCGTCTGTTTATCTGATCAGTGTGCTGGACGCCATAGTCTGGTGGGACTAGAACATACAGGAAGTGGGCAGTAGTTGTTGAGAAGTGGATCTCTGTAATGAAAGGTTGTCCGGGATGTTTGTGGTGATGAGATCTTAAATGTATGCTCCCTACATGATTGCAGAGTGGGTATTGATAATCGTGAAGTGTGGGTTCACTCTCTTCCATGTAATGAGCGCTTATTGACGATGTCATTTTTTGCGCTTAATTTGCATGTGTTGATCCAGTGATGACATTTGGGCGTTTGTGTTATACATTTGGGTGTTAGAGTAGTGGTGTTGTGATCTTGTTTTTACCCCACTCCTGATGGTTTAGGTATGACATTTTTAGGGCATGCTTGTGGGTATGTGTGGATTGAAGAGTACAATTAAACTTTGTATGGAGGGAGTTTGTGGTTATGGGCTTGGCAAGGCAGGGTGTAGTTATCGCATGAAGAACTGTAATTTGCTTAAGGTTTTTTGTGCTAATGCAAACAATTTATTGTCCTACTATCCAGGCCATATATTTGGCTTTGTATCTGTAGATGAAAGTTTTGAGTTTTTGTAGGTCAGATGTTCACTGAGATGGGCAACTGCAAAGTGGTAAGCATTTCAATGGCTTTGGTTATTCACTATTAAATTGGATTAGGCATGTAAAAATTGTCCGGGCGTTGTGTGTTTTGTATTAAAGAAGTGAACTATGGCAACTAGTCATTGACAGGGAAGACAGCGGAAAGAATTGCATACTCTGCTGTCTGTCATCTCTGTGCTCATCAGGGTGCATGCAAGGCTGAGGGAATGCAGTCGTTTTACTGGTTCCAACTATGTGACATCACAGCAAGCATATCAAGACATCTGGTGAAAGCAATACAGTGCTTAATTTGAGCTGGTGGTTTCTGCTAGACACCGGCACTTAATTGTCAATACTGGTGCTTGTGACAGTCTGCCACTATGTGGCACTGTCTAGCTAATTTAGAAATTACCACAACAGTTAATTATTCATTCAATGTACATTTAAAAAAATACTATTACCTGCCACCCAAGCCATTCTTGTAGCTTTAAGGGCCTGAAATAATCCCAATTGTCCGTCTTGTATTAGTGTGATGATTAGTAGTTGTGTTCTTACTTTCATTAACAGCGCTGGTAAGTGCAGATTGTGGTGCAAGCTGCAGTGGCCTCCTGACAATAGCCCTGGCACTTATTCTCTTTTTTTTTTTTGTTGTTGACAAATTAAACACTGCATGCACAACACTATATGGAGAGGACACCTCCCCCCCCCAAAGGCGACATTTACCCTGAATAATAGCCACTGGTTAAAGATTATAATCGCAGGCCATATTTATTAGCGAAACATAACTCCTCAAATTCACACAAGTCACATAGACCCACTTATTTGCAAAATGGTACAAACATCTTTCACCAAATACATAGTCAAATAGTCCTCCAGTCCCTTACTGTGCATTAACACATTTGTAGGTCGAGCCTAGCGGCAACGCACATGTGCTGCTCCCTCTGTAAGGCATACTGTAATAGAGTATTCAGTGTAAGCCCTGCCCACGCTCCGCCCATATTGGTCATTGGCTTGTGTCATTGTCTATCGTAAACGCTGGCTTACGATTTATTATGAGGCTTGTTATTCCCTCCTTGGTACCCCCTTACCTCCATTTGTTACCGCCCATAAGGACGGGTTCCTTTTACTGGTGTTGTTACATGCTCTGCTTTATAAGTTGGTGAGCACTATTTTCCTTAATGCTCTTCCCCCTATTCCACCCAAGACATCGCAGCATGCCGCAGCTTACTACTGTATTTATTTTAATTACTACGCAGTCATCTTTAACTATAGCGGCCGCACTTTAAAATTCTATTAATTGAGTGGGCTGTTTTCACTTCATCAGCGACGCGGAATGTTTCTAAATTATTTTCACAAGGTGCTTTTGCAAAAAAAAAACCATTTGTTTGTCAAACTGACAAACAAATCCTTTTTTGCGTCCTGCCCGCTTCTTTTCTACAGGCAGCTTCCCCTCCTCTTCCTCCCTGGACCGCTGCTCGAGCAGGATAACTTGCACGCAGAGTGGTCCATGCCCTAGCTCTGGACTAGTGTACCCAGCTTCCCCCACACACACCCTCAAAGGAGCTCACGAGGGTAGGGTGGGTTAATAGTGATCTAAAAAGGATTATGACAGAGTTGCTGATTATTAAATATTGTAAAACATTGTTGCCATTATTTTAAAACTTGTAATGCTAGTTAAAAAAAGCCTGACTTTTAAACAATCCCAAGGATAACACGAAGTGTCTTAGCTTTACATTTTGTTTATTAGTGGTTGTGTTTTTAGGTCTCGCCTACGCAGTGCGCATGCGCTGCTTAGGAGGACCATTAGCTGTCACCCTGCTCTTGGAAGCACACACTCTTGCTTGTGGCGGCATCCACCATGCAGGAGCGAGCAGCCGCGCGCATCCTAATTAGCTGTTGCTCGCTCCCGGAAGGGCAGATGGTGCCACAAGCACGAGTGTGTGCTTGAAAACAGCTGCTGCTTCTTAGCGCGATCACTTTCACGCGCAGCCACGTCACTTTCACGGCTGCGCAGCTTTTACATTTGTTGGTGTGCCATATGTCTGTAATTGTCGTGGTTTGCAGGAAACGCCACCCACATGCCTCAGGTGTTGTGCTGCAGTATTTACCAAGAAATGAAATGAAATGAAAAGGAATTTATAAAGCGCATGGCTGCCCTCGAGCGTCCCAGCGCTAAAATGAAACACAGACCACCACCAAATATAACTGAAGAGAAAGCCTACAGGGGGAAAAGGTGAGTCTTCAATGCTTTGCGGAATCTCGCTTCTTCACTGCCCGTATCAAACTCTGGATACTACCTGATCCCGCTATTTGAGCTGATTAGCCAGTAATCTCTTACTTCAAAGTCACTGTAATCTGAAAGAGCAGAGTCGTTCGGGTGGTTGAGTAATCGGAACCTGCCTCCCGTGCACTAACCTGCAGAAAATGGATTGACGTATCGCATGATACACGGAGAGAGCGACATTGATTACGGGGGTACGGAGACACATGAGAGAAGGTTGAATGCTGATAAGGTGAATTACAGCGCTGAACGTTACTGGGATGCTGTGGATTGCTATTACCTTAAGGCTCCACTCTCCGCGACTGCATCGCCGACTTTTACGGCTCCACGGTGGTTGGAGGATCATCTGGCGATCCCTGGCATGGCCTGAGCGTGCTGTTGGCTTGTCAAGAGATCTGGCTGATCAGGCTGGTGTTCAGGAAGAGATGCCGCCGAAGAGCACAGGAGCTGCAGGAGGGATTGCGGCGCTCCAGAACAGACTCTGGGAAAGTGACCAAAACAAACAACGAGGTGGAGCAGCGGCAAAACAACACAAAAGCAGTTTGATTCACAACGCGCAAGGCAGAAAAAAATGACTCCTGCAATGTTCCTAGCAGTGAAGAGAGGCGGTAAGCAGTGGCAAGGGTAAGGACAAGACACTGATAATGGAATAGATAAGGTGAACAAGGTAGAAGGAGGGACTGCAGGACAGAGCGGGGCTGAGACTGTGACGGTGGGAGCAATGGGGGGGGGGTCCCCTGAGGGACTTTTTGGGGGTTTAGCAAATAGAGAGAAAACAAACTCTGAGTTAAGGAGGGAAGGCCTGAGAGCAAAGGGGGCCGCGGAGGTCTCAGTTAATTTGGAAATGGAGGCAGTGACAATACCCGATGGGGGGCACCCCTGAAGAATGATGGCTCTAAGGAGGGATCAGATGCTGAGGTGGTTAGTGCACTGGAACTAGATGCTGAAGGCCCCTTTTATTCATTATCAGACCACTCTAGCTCCTCTGGGGATGAATCCTTGCAGATATCAGAAGATCCCCTCAATTTACCAAGTGGACGCTGGAGTGAGACAAGTAGTATTTGTTTGGAGGAGGAGTCCCCAGGAAGAAATGTGAGAACATCCAGTACAGGGACAATACGCAAGAGGTTTGCTCCACATGTGGCAGATCGGGTTAATAGACGAACAGAGCCAGGCCAATATTCTAACGGAAGAGCAGGGAATGGTCAAAATAATTAGATCTCTGCGGGTGGACAAGTTCAATGGGACAGAGTAGGACAGTCAGGAGATATCTCATTAGCAGTCATATATGAAACAATGATGGCACACAGGGAAGAAAGTAGGGCAGAGAGCCTAAAACACAAGGTGCGTGCAGGAAATTACAGAACTCGGTGCGGCGGATGACTAAAACTTGCTCAGAAATTTGGGAAATGATAACGGAAGCTGAGACCAGAATCTCGACCTTGGAGGACGCTATGGTAGCACAGAAAACGACAACCGAGGCGCTGACAACACATAGGGATGACTTATCATGGGAAATTGAGGACATGGAAAATCACTTAAGGCGGAACAATTTAAGAATTGTTGGTGTACCCGAAGGGGTTGAGGGGTCAGACCCCCGCAAATTTGTTGTTAAGCTCTTCACTGAGGCTTTTCCTGAGCTGGGCCAATGGTCATGGGATATTGAGGTTCAGCGAGCTCACAGATTCCCGTTTCAAGTTAGGCAAAATCAGGCTAATATAAGGCCTAGAGCTATATTGATATGTCTCTCTAACTTTTTGGCGAGACAGGCGGTATTTGATTTAGCCAGGCCAGATAAGCAGCGAAAAGCAGTAGGAGTGGAATTCTTTGTTCGGCCCGATTTTTGTCCCACTACTGTGGAAAAACGATGGCAACTCAGACAATTAATTGCATCGTTTCAAGCGAAGGGAGCTCAAGCATTTCTCTTAGCTCCGGCTAAATTGAAAATTATATTTAAGGATAAGTCGAGATTTCTCTCCTCTGACTTAAAGGCGAAAGAATATTTGCAAGAGATTAAGCATTAGGGGGAAAAAAGTGTATAAGGTATAAAGAGTGGTGGATGGAGACAGCATAAAATTAAGTAAAGTCAGAATGCTATGTATTGCTTCTCCTAGATAATATAATATAGTGTGAATCTGTATCATTCCGAATTCGTACATTTTATTATTTTTTTTTACATTTTCCTCCATGATTATGCTTAAAATATTTTTGTTTACAATATGTGTATGTCAATTATGGGTGTTGGAAGGATGGTATGCAGTCGGGAGGTGTGGGGTTGCAGGGGTGGCTTTGAGGCTCTCCATCACTGTAGACCGGTGGGTCTATTAGCCTCTGTATTGGGGAAAGGAGGAGGGGTGTCTTCCAGAGGTAGGGAAGGCAGGACAGGGGAGGGAGGAGGTGGCCGCAGTCTGGGGAGGAGGGTGGCTACCAAGGCGGGGGGGGGGGGGGGGTAGGGTTGGGGTAAAAATTAATAAAATGCCAGTAGCTGTGGTGGAATTCATGAAGGATAGAAAGAGGAAGTTAGGAAAGCTAGGAAAGATATGTACTGCCCTAAAAACAGGATAAATGGCAGGCCTGATTGTGTGTACATTTAATGTGCGTGGCCTTAATGATGGGGGGAAGCGACAGAGAGTAGCTGGCGAAATAAAAAATATATCACCAGATGTAGTTTGTATCCAAGCGACACATATACCATAAAAAAAAATTTTTTAAAGTCATCTGAAAGAGCATTTTGAGGGCAAGCGGAAAATACTTGCCTGCACTGTGTACTTCCGTAGCCACCTGCATGAAACGCGTTCTGTGAAGGAAGAGCCATGCTTCCAGTTTCTGCTTGATTAACATTCCTCTGAATTGTCCCTTTATAGAGAGTCTTTGTTTATAGACCCACATTGGCAAAATGCTTGAATGTTTTCTCTTGCAAATATATACGTTCTGTTGAATACATTTCAGTGAGCAGTCGCAGCCTGTTCCCCCTCCTTACGCAAAGTATTACCCTTTTCGTGTGTGAAATAATTTCTCAAAATACCATGAATTACTCTAGGTTGAGGGTGAGATTCTCTGATGGGTAGGGGCACATGTTATGCTATTGTGTGTAGAGCCTCGTTCATAAGATTCTTTCTACACGTAAAATATGCGATTGGATCGTGCTGCCTGGAATCTCGACCAGTCCTTGCAGTGGTGGTGTACCTTTGCATCCATAAAATGAAGCCAGTTCAGTTGATTAATAATTGCTATTATTTAAAAGAAGATTAAGTAACGAAATTCAGTACATACATTCTTTTTCCATCTTTAAACCTTTTATTTCTATTCTTGGCTAAAAGCCATATTCCTTGATTGGAAAAAAATCGTGCAGTTAACTTTTCCATTTCATTGAAAAATAGTACAAATGCAGACTACAGCTGAGGGAACATCATAAGTGGATCCCTCTCTGCCCCATGTGCAGATGTAATTGTTGAGCAGACTCCTTTTCCCACGTGCTACTAACATTCCCACTGGGCAGTCTGCCCAGCTGCCTAACAGATAAGCCTTAACTTGGTTTAACAAGCATTGCCATAGCCAATAGGGCTCTCTTTTGGGACCTTATAAGTATTTAGTTATGCAGCACAATATCCTTGATACAACATCATAAACTGTTGCATGGCTAAACACTTATAAGGTCCCAAAGGCGAGACCTATTGGCTATGCCAATGCTTGTTTTTATTGTAGGTGCTATGACTGCATTCCGAGGAACTGGGGTTGGGGGTGCGGGGTGGGGTTTTGGGCAGTTCACTGTTGGCTGTCTGCACGTGATATCCTGGCTGATAGATTGCTATCATATTCACGTTTTCTCCCACATGTGCCTCACCAACAGACCTTACTTGTCTGTAGTCTATTGCCCTTACAGGAAGCTGTCTCACGGCTGGGCTCATTGCCATTTTCCATTCAGAGCTGTTTCTTTCATATCTCTATCTGGGCAGTTGTAGCATCTACTCATTGTGCACTTTTTGTCACGGACGACTTTCTGTTTTTCTCTTTTCTTTCTCAAACCGTCTCTGGCAGCCAGCTCTTTGCTATGCTGTCACTTTCTGGTAGCTGTCCTTTTCTAAGCCCTCGACTAGAGTTATCCTTCCTAAACTGTCAATGATAGCTGCCCACACTGACCGCGGTGTTTTTAGATCTCGCCTGAGCCAGTGCATGCGCTGCTCTGCGAGACATTTAGTCTTGAGGTTTTCAAAGGGCTACCAGAGGCTTTTGCTGGTCTCAAGCTTGCGGTTACGCGCGCGTGCTCAGCCGCCATCTGCCTTCCTTTTAGCACGATCACTTTTACGCAGCCAATGCTTGTTTCTACATGCTTGTTTTTTTTTTGTTTTTTTGTTTATTATGTTCCACTCCGTGAAATCGTCCAGATCTGAAGGGCCATAAATCTATGGACGGCAACAGCGCGCGATCGCTATGTTGATAAGTTGCACTTTCACGGCTGCGTCAGTTTCACGGCTTCGCGCCCAATGCTTATTGAACTGGTGACTCCGCATGATCACACCACTTTATGATAAGCGCCATACACTTGATTCGCAGCAATGAGGAGTAATGAGTCAGACGCCCTGAACCATCCTGCTAAAGGTTTACAACTGTCAAATATTTACAGCGCTTGGAGGTCGTCGCAGAGAAATATCAGCATTTGCAGAAATGCGACTTCGGCTCGGTGTTCACTTCCCCCACTGCTTAGTCACACGCTTCTCTGAAGCTCTTTCGATCTTTGTCTGTTTCATGCTTCCTGACTCGCGCAGGGCGGGCCCCTACTCCTGCCGAGACTCGTTGTGCTTCTCCACTGTCTCAGACGTCCACCCTTAATTTTCACCCCTTCTCCCGTGTGGTGCTCAGCTGCGTCCCTTCCTGCTACTACTGTGGGCGCACCCCACCCCTTCCCTACTTGTTTACTTTTTGTGTTATGCCTTTTGCATACCGGTGTTGCGAGTGGAACAAACCTTTATCTGGCTATAAATTATGATGCTGGTGCAGTTTGCAGTTTATATTGTTATAGATGCCAAAGGGAGGAAACTTAATGTCTTGTGTTTACATTATTTTACCAATCATCAAAGAGAGAGGGAAAATGTAGCGAATACACTCTTGGTCCATAAATATATAGTTTAAACAACTTCGCCTTCTCCCCCCTCCCGAGACCCAGGGTGTGAGACTCTCTCACACTACAAGTGAGAATTTTAATTAAGCAATGTGCATGTGGTTTTGAGTATTTGTTGTCATGCCATTTGGCTCACTAGCCATATTTGGCCCCTTAATCGACAAACTAACACAAAATGTACCGCTAAACGCCCTAGTTGGCGTGCAGGTGTTTTTATATCTACTATTCCATGGAATCCCATCTTTTTAATCATGCACATGTCATGGTCTGACCACGCAGGCCATGCAGTACCACGACTCATCTATTAATGAGTACAGTTTATGACTCAAGCTGATCTTCACAGCCTCAGCACAAAAAACTATTGAGGGCATGGTATACCGATAAATGCTCAAGATACAGGATAGATACTAACTGTTTGTCTTGTCTTCTTTTTATGTGTGTTATTGTCCTTTTCTTTGCAGGTGCAACTGGTTCCTCTAAAATCAGAGGCTAACCAAGAAAAGCAGTTTTTTCCAAACTTGCACTTTTTACACGCCTTTTTTTCACTCACACGCCCTCTGGTCAGGGTGGGTCTTAGCGCGCCCATACCCCCGAGGTTTAGTTCTTTTGGTCCTGACGAATGCCAGGTAAATTTAAACCGTAAATGGCAGAAACATGTTGACCTGACCTCACCTAGCAGCCGAACAATCTATTTGGCCCCTTCCAATACTCTGTTTTTAATATGTCTGATTGATCACCTAATAACTTTTTTGTGACACAATCGAGGCATTTTTTATTTAAATAACACTATCACTACTTCACTTGTCACATCACAAAAACCAGCTCCGCAGTAACTCTGGCGTCGAAGCACAACAGGGAGGCACTCGGCCCCTCCCGGTGGGGCCCAATGATGAAGCATGTCACCAACCAGGTTGGTGAGTGAGTGCCTTCTATATAAATCCAAAAGATTAATATTGCTATCCCTATGCTCTCTGTTGTGGTTACAGTAACTACTCTCTTTTGTTGTTTAAACGACATTATTTTACCTACACTTGTTTTTTTTAACTTTTGTAATTATCTATTCTTGTGTCGCCTAGATATCAGTAGTGGCTCGCAAACCTACGGAATAACATTAAAAAGGCTGTGTGTGCGCAATATTCTAGTGCAGATTTCTTTTCACAATTTACCTAAAATAAATTTAACAGTAAATTATATTTTTTTAATTGGAAGCTCTGTACTACTGATTCTGTTAGAATATTTGTAAATATTTTCATTTTTTGAAAATATTCACTTTATATTTCTCATACTCATATATTTAACATAATTATTAATGTAAAAAAAGATACGAATAAGTATTGTTGGTGTTCCTCTTTAGGCTTGCGTATATTTAAAAAAAAAACAACAAATTTCACTTTTAATCTGCTTTGAAGTGCCATCTAATTAGTTCGCAATCACATTAGCGGGGCTCTTTTTCCCCCCACACACAATAGGCCAGTCTCACTGCCTACCTGGTGGGGGCTCCGCTGTGACTTGATTAAATTAAGTAATCGTGCTGAATGAAGGGGATTGCAATTTTATGACTGCATGAGCAGCACCAGAACTGGCTCACCTGCCCACACACTGCGAGGGGGGCAGTACCAGGGACCGGGGTTGTGAGAAGGGACGGGGCGAGCCTCGCTGCGTCCACTGCTCACACATACCTACCTGGCAGGCTGCCAAGCGTGCGAGGGAGGGCACGCCACGCACCGGAGTGAGTATGGATGGTGGTCTGAACAGCTCAATGTATACATAATTTTGGCATTTGTTGCGAGTTCACCAGGTGTTAGTGAAGCTCGCCGTTCGGCCTCTTGGCGCTATATACAGACTGCACTTTAATATCTAATATAATACTTTATACCGGTGCACAGTCTGCGATCTCACATTGGCCCTAGTCCGGCGTGACTAATTTGCTTTCTATGCATTTATTTTTGCCATTTGGTGTTATGCCGACATAGTGCCTGGAAGTGCAGAGTGATTTGGAGACTTCTGTTTTTTTTTTAACAGGTATATCTTAAACATTAAGTATTGTACACAGCACATTAGTGTAGTTTAATTTGGACAAAACGCCATACATTATTTTTTTTTTAATGGCCTGTTTACCTTTTGTAATTGGAGGCCCGGGAAGAGAGGATGATTTGAGCAGCGTAACCCAATTTTTTTTATTTTTTTTATCAAGTGCCACAACCATGGTGCGCAGCTTCTAAAGCAACCCGGATGCATTCTGATAGTTGTAGTCGTTTTTCTATTAAAATCACAGAAGGCAGAGAATGAATCTGTGGTGGTGAGCTGTGTGCGATATGGAAAAATACTGCATCTAAGGAGCCCACTTTTTGTAAATCAAAGGCGCCAGCTGCTGGTCCACACTGCAGGCAGGAGCGGCACAGAGCTGCTTATAGACTGTACCCCTGATCCTAACCACGCTCTGCGTTTCTAGTCTTTTCAAGCGACGGTTGCTAACCACTAACGTCACTTCCGCAGGCGTAGGTCCCGAGACATTCTGAGCCCTTAGGACATGCTTACCTACAGTGCCACTTTTGTAAAAATACACAAAACGAGATAAAACAAGAATAATAAAAAGGGCATACTTGTTGCAACCATAAGAGAAATTTGGAGAATGTTTCATTTTTTTATAATTGTTTACAACATTTTCATAGCGATTCATCTTGTATCACCAGCACCATCACTCACCTTCACCACAGCATCACTCACCTTCACCACAGCATCACTCACCTTCACCACAGCATCACTCACCTTCACCACAGCATCACTCACCTTCACCACAGCATCACTCACCTTCACCACAGGATCACTCACCTTCACCACAGGATCACTCACCTTCACCACAGGATCACTCACCTTCACCACAGCATCACTCACCTTCACCACAGCATCACTCACCTTCACCACAGCATCACTCACCTTCACCACAGCATCACTCACCTTCACCACAGCATCACTCACCTTCACCACAGCATCACTCACCTTCACCACAGCATCACTCACCTTCACCACAGCATCACTCACCTTCACCACAGCATCACTCACCTTCACCACAGCATCACTCACCTTCACCACAGCATCACTCACCTTCACCACAGCATCACTCACCTTCACCACAGCATCACTCACCTTCACCACAGCATCACTCACCTTCACCACAGCATCACTCACTTTCACCACAGCATCACTCACTTTCACCACAGCATCACTCACTTTCACCACAGCATCACTCACTTTCACCACAGCATCACTCACCTTCACCACAGCATCACTCACTTTCACCACAGCATCACTCACTTTCACCACAGCATCACTCACTTTCACCACAGCATCACTCACTTTCACCACAGCATCACTCACTTTCACCACAGCATCACTCACTTTCACCACAGCATCACTCAGCACAACCACAGCATCACTCAGCACAACCACAGCATCACTCAGCACAACCACAGCATCACTATGCGCTGCCACAGCATCAAAAAATATCACCACATCAGTCAGCACCACCACAGCATCTCTCCGGGCCAGCACAGCATCACTAAATGCCACTGCTGCATAACTCCGGGCCAGCACAGCATCACTCAACCACCGCAGCATCACTTAGTGCTTCTTACACTTTTTAATTACAACTTCTCAACATGCTGCACAGCAGCCACACTTCTCTACAGCACAGCTTAGAAACATTGGCAAAGTCAATAGCTCTACCTAAACACTTATAGGCCCCCCAATGCATAGCCAATTGGTCTCGCCGTTATGACAATATGTGTTTAGTTATCCAGCACAATATCCTTCATTTAACAACATCAAGTGTTGCATGGCTAATCACTTATAAGGTCCCAAAAGCGAGACCTATTGGGTATGCCAATGCTTGTTTCATATGCCTTCACTATTAGCTGTCTATTTCACGTGTCCCCACAGAGAGCTGTCTTTCGTCATGTCCACATTGACAGCTTTGTCTTTTCTGTGACCTGCAAGATAACCCTTTGCCCCCACACTTATCCCCACCTACCAGTGTCCTCAGTCAGAGCTCTCTTTTTCAGTACACTCGTACACTAACAGCTTTTTGTGTTCTCACTGAAGCCTTCTCTAATTTTGACCGCCACACACTGACAACTCTCTCGTTCCTGTAGCCTCCCTAAGTTCTGTACTGTTGATTCAGTTTCAGTTGGCTAATTTCCAAATGATCACTGTCCTTTTCTCCTTACCCTCAACCAACGTACAGTTGTCTCTTCTCTTCCCTGCACTTCCTTTAATAGCGGCAGCAGACCTTTCTTCAGACACCCTTCATCTAAACAAAGGGGCATTGCCTCTATTAACGTGAAATTGCTTCATGGGGTGCTTCTAAACAAGCATTTGCAATACAACAGGTCTCGCATTTTATAAACTCTGACCTATTGGTATTGCAAATGACAATGCCTTTTATTATTGCATTTTTTTAAACACATAAATAATAGGCATTGTCATTTACAATGCCAGTAGCTCAAAATACCGCAATTGCGTGACTTATTGCATTGCAAATGCTTGTTGTAACCTTATTGCTTGACTTTTCACCTGGCACCCTTAACTCTTCTGGGCCCAACCTGGGCCCTACCTTGGAGCTAAAGAAGTCTTCTCCTATGCAAACCAGTATCTATTCACGTATGCTAGATGACCATGCCCCCAGAGCACAGCAGCAACCTGGGGTACTCCCGCCACCTGCCCGAGGGATAGGCTGGACGAATGGGTCATAACTTGGTCCCTAGGCACAGACTGCATTTTTCCAACACACCAAGGGGCCACCAACAGCTAGAGGAACTATGAGTAATAGTACAAACACAATTTTCAAAACCTGAGCAGAGCTAGCATAAGTAAATGTACATGTCAATAACGACACTCTTCCATTCTTTCCTTCAATTTATTGTTCCCACTCCTTGACTTCTTCATATTATGCCAGTTCTCAATTCTTTCCAGCCACTGGGTAACCAAATTAAAGATTCTTGCCACAATCCATAGAGAAATTCTTCAGCAAATGGAAGGCCAAAAGATCTTGCCAACACGTGTTTCGTCCGGTTTTTATGCCAACAGACTTCGTCAGGGCTAAAAACAGACATGAAATAGCCTTAGATCACACTTTAGACACCCTCCATTGAACATATGGTATTCACATGGCTAGGCTTAGAAAAAAATGAAGAAATAACTCACAAAATAGTACAAAGTTGAGATCCATTACCAAGTACATAGAAGAAGCAGGTGCTCTCGCGTGGGATTTAAAGGAAGAGAAAAGCCTCAGGTGCATGAAGGAAAAGTGCAAGCACACAAGAAAAACCAGAAGAATGTGAGGGTAAAAAGTAAGAAAGTACCCATTATAAACTCCAAAGCACCCACACTTTCCACTATGCTTAGGCATAAAGAAACACAAGAAAACTTAACAAAATTATGTACATCATAAATGATGACAGAGCAATACATTGAATGGTCCAAGGGCCATACACCCATACTAATTCAAGTTCCTAAATAGAGACGCACAGTATATTAGTGACCATTTCAACCCTACCACTGTCTTATTCTCCAAAACAGTAGACATACGTTGTATTAGTTCAATATCTAAGTCCAACCAGCAGTTTTACCAATCCCTACACCTGCAAAAGCAGAAAAAGCTACACAGCATTCCACAAACCCTTTCCCATCAAGTCAGATCAGAAAGGAATATTGATGTCAAAAAAAGGGGGAAGAATTAAAGAAACCTAATATATCTGTCAAATAATATAGCACCAGACGGATTTATGTACTTTGAATTCATGAAACCGGAGCTGCAAGTACAAAGAGTGAAAGAGCGGATATTGACGCGTTTACAAATGAATGTGACATAGTATACTAGGACAAACGTTATCGACATCTGAGCAAGCTTCCATAATACAAAAGTGGGCCACCCTGCTTCCATATAGAGAAGGGACATAAACAAATCTTATAAAAGATGCAACATAATCTAATAGGTTGAATATAGTCAGCATAAAAGTAAATGTCCATCATTTAAAAAACGGGCCACCCTGCTTACATAAAGTAAAACGACACGGGTATAAAATACAACGAATATTTTAAAACATTATCTAAGCAAAAAGTATTACCTCAATAAGTAGAGGCTGTAGCTTTAGGATAGACCTTTGTCTATCTGTATTTATAACTTTTGGTAGTGGTTGTATTATTACCTTTGAGCATATGCTATCTTGGAATATCAAAGAAAAATTGTACATTATTTTGCGCACTTTTTCCCTACTGCCAATCTTGTGAATTATGAGTAATATGGTAAAAGCTATGTAAGCAACTGACTCACTCTCCCAGTAAAAGTAAAAGGTTGTGAAATTCTGCCAACACCCCATTTGAGGTCCATGTGAAACTGATATTCCATTTGACATATTTCTAATAAGATGCCAAGGTCACCAAGGGTGTCCCAACCAATAATAAATTCACCATGCCCCAATATGACAAAAGGCAGAAAACGCATGATAAAAAGTGTTACCTACAAGAAAACAAGTTATAACATGATTCCATCAGTGTACATCCTAGAAAATATGAAAGGAGGGATGGATGGATGGGTGGGTGGGTGGGTGGTTGGTTGGGTGGGGGGGTGGTTGGTTGGGTGGGGAACAAAAGAAGACTCCTCGGCACAGTGGCCAGGATCATGTACACTGGAGGCGGCGGCATGTTGAAGAGAGACGGAAGAAAGAGACCAAGCCCTGCCTCGCCATCCTCTTTAAAGGGCAGGTTGCTGCGACCACGCCTTGGCTGTTCCCATTCCCAGCGAGATCCACCTTATGACAAAGGCACCGGAAGCAAGGTGGTGGGCCAGATCAGAGTGACTAATGGCTACTGACCTGCCAACTTGAGTCCACTCACCCTGCTTCGAGCTTCTTCTAATCTGCTTTTCTCATTCTGGAGAGGAAGAGCCATAGAGCAATGGTTGTGTATTCTGTTGTAGTTGAAGTGGATCGAGATTTCCACTTGTCACTGTCCATTATCCATAAAATCCACTATTGTCCCTTCCGTGCAGTACAAAATGGAAATCTTTCACATAAACTGCTGATTGTCCTTGGCATCCTTGCCTTCACAAGACCAAATACCTTCCGAGTAGTTCTCTACACTTACATATCTAGTAGATTTATCAAATAGGAATTCAACTTTCCTTTGTACTGCTTTGATGAAACACATAACCTATAAAACAATCTTTATAGTATGGTACCAATTTCTGAATTTTCCATTGAAATAAAATGTTGAAATCTATGCCAAGGGCCCACCTAATCCACAACATCACCCCTCACCCCTCTGAGCCTTCTTATGGACGGCACACTTTGTGTCCAGTAGTTGTCAGTGATCTGTAACCGCACATTACTCTACCAATGCATGTTCATTTGCAAACTTATTACTGCCAAAGGAGCTCTCCTTGATGTGTAGGGGCGTTCTCCTACACCTTAGACTGCTCAGAGGAGCAAGTTACAGTAAGACATTTCCCTCAGTTGGTGGTGAAGTTGAAGTACTGCTGCTCGTTCCTTGAGTGAAGCAATAGCAAATAGAAATCTATATATTTAACAATAACCAATGTCTGGAGTATAATTTAACCCCATCCCACCGCACTCCAACGCGAGCTAACTTTCAACCATTGCTTAAATTGAATGGTCTGATCCTACTGGGGGTGGGATACTATTATGAACGTATCGTAACACACCTTTTTTGGAGTTTGTTAGGCTTGAGTTGTTCCGTCACTTGCTTGGTCGGATTGTAGTTTTGATCTGTACACCCTTTTAGTTGCAAGTTACAGCTCCTTTTGTTTTTTTTGCAGCCAAAGCTTTTTAGGTTGAGCTTCAGCGCAGCGCGCAAATGCTGCGGGCCTCTTGGAGCTGACCAGCACTTTGCGTACGATAGAGCAAGCTCGTGCTCCAAGTCTTGATATTCCATTGGCCTTTGCGTGCGACTTTTTGTCCCACCTTTTTGCCCCACTGTTGACGCCCACGGCCTAATGCTTGCAGTTACGCGCAGCGGCATTTGTTTCCAATTAACGTGCCCAGACAGGCGCGATAATTCCAAACAGATTGGCTGCTGCTTGCTCTCGCGCCCTCTTTTGTATCCCTCTCCTATAGTGTATAATTTTTGCTGCCGGCATGCAAGTTCCGGCTCATGTTTCCCCTCTGCTCGACTTTTTTGGCGCTCAGTCACAGGATCTCTGCTTCCATACTTACCTCCTCGCCGCCATACCCCAAGCGCCCTCGGCAGGTCGACGGTAGAAACGCCCATCATTTGAATATGTGTCTCTATGCGGTGCCTGTTTGCGGTGTGTATGCTGGGCCTATCTGTGGTGTCTGTGTATGCAGTGTGTGCATGCAGTGCCTATCTGCGGTGTGTGTCTGTGTGTCGTGGCTGTCTGCAGTGTGTTTGTGTGCATGCGTGGTGTTTCTTCTGTGTCAGCTGTGTGTGTGTGTGTGTGTATGTGTACATGCTCAAATTTGCACTGTCAAAGTACTTTAATGCCTGTTTTTTTCTGCAACGAAACACACGCTCCCCACAAGCACCTGTGTAGGCTGGTGTTTGCACATTGGAAAATAAGGGTGCCATAATCCAGCATAGTGCAAAGATAATGCAACTCGAGGTGCCCCGTGATTCATTGACAGTACAAAAGGGGGTGGTGATGGACGGAGCATCTGAATCAATCAAACACTCACACCCAGTCAAAAGATCTGGGTTTAATCCATCACCGTTCTTTAGCCCACTCTGCCCCCCCAGTTCAGACATGGCTATAGGCAAATCAGTCTGACCCTGTGCCTCATGGGAACAATCCAGCCCGAACTGCCAAGCCATGTCTTTCCTGGACCGGAATCAAGCATCCTAGGACCGGTTTCTGGCTATCAGCCGTGTTCAGCCAGGATAGCTTAACTCCAGTGGCAAAGTGAGCAAGGGACTCACGTCTGAGCATACCCTGCCACACTTATGGCGGCCAAAAGCGGTTCAAAGGGGGGTGGTGATGGACGGAGCATCTGAATCAATCAAACACTCACACCCAGTCAAAAGATCTGGGTTTAATCCATCACCGTTCTTTAGCCCACTCTGCCACCCAGTTCAGACATGGCTATATACAAATCAGTCTGACCCTGTGCCTCATGGGAACAGTCCAGCCCGAACTGCCAAGCCATGCCTTCCCTGGACCGGAAACAAGCTTCCGAGGACCGGTTTCTGGCATTCCAGCCGTCTTCAGCCCAACTTGCTTGAATCCAGTGATTCATTGAGACAGCTCCAGCCCCAGTAGGTGTGTACTTCGCATAGTATTTTGTTAATGAACCCCATTTTTACTAAAATTGAACTCGGCGGTAGAGATGCACAACAATGGATACTAATGATTACAGGTCAGGCATTTTAGGGCCGAGCGTTGTGGTCGATGAGACACACTACATTGTAGTAGGAGTCAAACTGAATAGTCTCTTAGTAATGTAAGCTTATTTTTTATAAAACTCTTAAGTCCACAATTTACACATTGCCAACTTTAAGGGTACTTCATTATTTATCGACCCTTCCAGAATACAAACTGTAGTCTATAAAAGTGTCTCATAAATAATAATGGCAACATTTCGCACAATACAGACTAGCATTTCATTAGACCCCTGAGGTGTCTGTCACGAACGCTGACCCTAGTAAATTTCCAACTGTTTCACGTGCAGACAAATTATTTTTATAGACTCAGCTCGTTCTTGGGCCCTTAGAGCCAAGCCGGAACCCTGGTTCAGATAGTCATGTGAATTCTTGGCCTCCCCACCTCTGTTAAATGCCCATTGTGGTTGGTGGTGTCAATGTCGTCTTGGCCAGAGGCGCAACTAGAGACAAATTTTGGGGTGGGGGAGTGGGGCTAATCCTTTCAGCAATAGGCACAGTGGAGATGCAGGGGCTCTCATAAGGGGCAACAAGCATTGGCATAGCCAATGGGTCTCGCCTTTGGGACCAAGGATATTGTGCTGCATAACTAAATACTTATAAGGCCCCAGAGGCGAGATCTATGGGCTATGCCAATGCTTGTTTACTATGCAAGCCTGTCAGGCGTCGACTTTTGGGTTTCAGGAAGGGGCACGATTGGAGTGGGGGAAGTAATGGTAGTGGCGATCTCTCTCAGTAAGCAATGTTTTCCATGTCCGCATCCTAGCGCTGGGACACTTTGTAAGAAGTAGCCATGTGCTCTACAAGTAGAAGTATTATTATTAGAGTGCTTCATGGGGAGTTCAGCACTGCCATCATATCCAGTGTCGTGGACTCTTAATTGAACTTTCTCTTACCTGCTTTTTCCTTGTTTTCAGGTGCGGGGGAGTCTGGGAAAAGCACCATAGTGAAGCAGATGAAGTAAGTGCATCAATCCCCATGAGATTTTTGTTTTCATTTTCACATTACAGAACACACAGGTCAACTTAGTTTGCACTTCTGCTACATCTCTTGCATAAGCAATAACATAGTGAGTTATTCAAATCCTATAAGTAACAGATGTTTAGATTCCTATCTCGCATAAAGCCTCCAAACACGGTGACAGCAGTCTTCGTGTTCTCTGTTTTCTTCCACCGTGATGTAAGTGATCTTCATTCCGTTGCAGGATCATACACGAAGATGGATACTCGGAGGAGGAGTGCCGACAGTACAAGGTGGTGGTGTACAGTAATACCATCCAGTCAATCATCGCCATCATAAGAGCCATGGGAAGACTGAAGATCGATTTCGGGGATGTGACCAGAGCTGTACGTTTCTTGACTACTTCCTTTTTCGCTTTTGTACCTGATCATTTTAGAGTTTATCACTTGAGGCAGAGAGATGTTTGGCTATAGGCATAGCTCCTATGGAGATTGGCAGGGTTGAGTTTAATACTCTTGTAATTTTCTTGCAGGCATTCCAATCTTCTCTTCCCAACACAGTGTAGATTTTAATTGCGTCGGAGTGCATTTCCATACCTGTTGGTGTGCCAGTTTTGAATGTGGCTAGTGAGGGCAAGTAGATTTGCTTCTACTGTTGGACAGTGAACTGTTATGTAGGTTGTCAGCAAGGTAGCTCGGTTTGTGACTGGTAGTAGGATGCTTATGCATAGAGGTGAGGTGCATCTTTCCAGTTGCCATCTGTCCACAGACTGTAGTGATATATCCTTACTCTATGGATTGCGAGGCATTGCTAATTTTGCATGCAACTGACTGGGTTAATTCCCCAGGGCCATCTGACCGTAGTCGTAGACTTTAGCTGATCACTTTTCCTTCCCAATCCAGGAGGCTCGATACATTGACACATCTTTCAGACCCTGCAAAGCGAGTGAACACTTTGCCATTTGTTCCATTAAAAAGGGCCTATGTGCATTCAAGTAGTATTGGGCCGAATGGGCAAAGCCACTAGAATTATGTGATTCTGGAGACGCCACTTTTTACACTCCGTTATGGATTTGCTGCACTTGCCACATATTCTCATCATATTCTTTATATTTTGGCGACTTAAAACACACAAACTTGTTTCTAGCTCAGACAGATTGAAAGTTACTACTAACTGGACATCTGTCAGCTGCTGATTGTTCTGTTTAGTTGTTAAACTGATACTAATGAGACGAACCTTTTGCCCAGCTAGTGTAAACGTGTGGAAGAAATGACAAACCTAATGAAGTAATACTGCCATAAAATGTGCTTTTACTGTCTGTAGTTTGCTTTTCTAGTTGCTAATTTAGGTAATCCCACCGCACAATTGGGTCCCTCGTTGCCGCATAAGTACAGTTGCATTGCTGATCTTATCTTATCTTATCTTATTACAATATTTCTAGAGCGCACTGTCACCGATTGGTTGCTTGGCGCTATGATCAGCAATAACATGAACATGGAGGGAAGAGAATTATGAAAATGCTTGTCTGAATAGCCAGGTCTTCAGGGCTTTCCGGAAGGAGAGGAGATCTTGACAATTCCGGGTCTCCATCGGGAGAGAGTTCCACAAGCAGGAAGCGAGGGTGGCAAACCTACGACCTCCTGCACGTTTTAAGTTGAAGGAAGGCGACTGCAGGAGGTTCTGATAGGTAATGACAGGTATGGCATCATAGTCTTAAGCAGCCTCGCTCAATTTGATTAGGAACATTTGCCCTGAAACACAAGCAAAAAATGGTGCATACAAAATGTTCATATTTCGTCTTAACTCTTTTAAACTCGATACTTACATTTCTGACACCATAGAAGAACCCTGCTGGGAACCGACCAACCAATTACAAGCTTGCGCCGTATATTCTTAAGTGACTATACATTCCTAATACATTTGTATTTGAGCTACATTTTTCAATCATAAAAAGTTCTAAAAATTTTATTTACGCTTCAGCTACTCGTGAACGTCGATGTACATTTGTTCTTTCTATAATTGGATCCAAGACTTGATGAAAGTAAAATGCATCTGACTAGTCTGCTTCTATATACGGGACTGTACAACTCGCGCCCCCCCCCCATTTTCAAACAGGGAACCAGTAGCACCTGTACACAAAACCTTGAAATATGCATTATTTAGGTGCTAACCTCTTAGGTCACACAGTTTATCTACTGGATACAGTCTGTTGTATAGTGTGAACGCGTTTCATCTAGGAGCTCTGGCATACCCAGCCCCTCGGCTGCTGAGTAAGCACTGCAGCTGCTCCCACAAGACGATCCAGAGAGACCACATCTTACGTTCTGCGTCCGTCATGGGCATAAATCCTGGAAAAAAAAGAAGTGGGGGGGGGGCTAACCAAGTTAAGCAGTATGCATGTGACATAGCACATGACTTTGCATGTGGCATCACAGGGAATGACCTCACAAGAAGAGGCATCAGATATTAAGACCTCACACATATGTTTAGCAGGTCTATGATGAGTATATTTAAGCTCATTACGATATTTAGCAAATTAGATTTTGCGTCAGGTTGTGCCAAAAATGTGGTGTAACCTCAACGCAAAATCTGGGCCCTAACTAATGTGTTTCTTTTTTTTTTAAACTCTGCCACGAAGAAATTGGCAAACACAAGAAACATGGCAGTAGATAAGTTCCTGCCTAGCTGGTTTAAAAGTCTGCATTTTGAAATATCTTATGGGGATAAGGCACCTGCTGCACAGACCTTTTTGTGCCCAGAAAATCTCAGTGAACAAGAATGATAATGGCAAGATAACTCTATAGGTTAACACTTTTGATAGTGATCTGTGTTTTCTAGTCCCAGATTTGAATCCGAGTAGTATAGATGGTTAATGTGTCTCCTGCAAAGCACATCATGTAACATGCAGATGACAGATTTGTATTTTATGTAGATAGGTGAGTGGGTTACTGCTTTTAACACAGCAATTCTTATGTTCTTGCAGTTCATAAGTTCTAATCCTTCTGATATAGTACATTGGGCTACGAAGTAAGGCACTCCTACACCTTGTTACCTTCACTGTCTTATATGTATCACATCTTCTGTACGGAATTACACACTTACAAGACTTATTGTCAACAATCTGTAAAATAATCTGTATGGTACGTAAGGCGCTCTGACACTGCATTGGGGTGAGTAGCGCAAAAAAAAGAAATAAAATATTGATATTTAGATTATTTGTTTAAATACTGGGACATACAGGGACTGAACAAAGTCAAAAGCATGACACTCTTAAGTACCTGTGAAGTGATAACCAGCTGTGTCTTTGTTTCCCCTCCATTGCATTTGCATCTCCAGGCAGCACCAGTCAGGATCCTATTGGAGCCAAAGAAGGCCTTATAGCCCCATAACTTCTGCCTTTATCTTTGTCTCAGCTGGAGGTGAAAATTGTGAAGTCCCCTCCCTTCCTGCACGTTGCTGCTAGGAATGGAAATCCGACAACGTGCAGGCACTACTGAACATGTCCTGGTGTCCGAAAATTACACAGAGACAAGTTTAGCATATTTTAGTGAGGCAAAGCTTCTTGGCAGGGTGGACTGTGAAAATAGTGGGTAGACACTGTCTACCAGCGTGCACCCCTGACTTGTGTCCTACCCATAATTTACACAATCAGCCAATTTGGTCCTTATCGCTCCAAAGGTAAACTTTGCTCAAGTGCCATGTCCCTTCCAGTCACATTACAAGAAAGCAGGAGGCAGATTCTTTCCTTCTACAGACAGTTTCCAAGTTCCTGGTACGCTGTAAAGCACCGTTGTGCCCAGTGCTTTAAATGGGCCGGTACAGATTACCAGCACTTTTTGGGTTTCGCCTGCCGAAAGGCTGCGCTCTGCGCAGCCTTTCAGCGCAGGTGAAATCCTATGTCGACACTAAGCACTTCGGGAACGTCCCCCGGCTCTCATTGGCTAGCTCCATAAATGGAGGCTAGCCATTGAGTGCCGGATCTGTCCGTCAAGGCCGGACCAGATTCGGGGGCGTTCCCGAGATTTTTTCCCAGGGCGGAGTTACGTTTTTTCCCGTTCCCTCCCCTTTCACTGAAAGTGAATTCAGATGCGCTGTCCATTCCCGCCCCCTCCGTGTCCTCTCCCGCCCCCTCCCGCTGTCCGTCCCGCCCCCTCCGTGTGCCTTTCCGCCCCCCCCCTCGCTGTTCTGTGCACGTTTCCCGCCCCCTCCCGCCCCCTCCCGCCGTCCGTGTCCCCTCCCGCCCCCTCCCGCTGTCCGTGTCCCCTCCCGCCCCCTCCCGCCGTCCGTGTCCCCTCCCGCCCCCTCCCACCCACTCCCGCCGTCCGTGTCCTCTCCCTTCAAGAATGCTTCGAAGGGCTCAGGTGCCGCGGCGTCAGGCAAGTCAGCAGAGTCCTGTGGGGCAAGGGAGGGGAAACGGGGGTTAGGGTGAAGCACCGTTGGCATGGTGCGGGGCTCCCGTGTGCTGAGGGAGCCCCGGGGGAAGAGACGGCAGGAGCGGAGTTGTGTTCCTCCAGCTGACGGAAGTCCCGCCCGGAGACGCATGGAGCCCCGGAGGAGAAGTGCTGGAGTTGGGCTCAGCTGCCACACGAAGCCATTGGTCATCAGAATGAAGTATGTACCAGAGAGAGAGAGTGCCGGTATGTTTTAAAATTAAGACTTCTGTGCCATATGTGTGTTTTTAGACAGCCTGCATGACACGCACTGGTGCAAGTACTCTTAGGTAGAGGCGGTGACATACCAGTAAACCATGGCCAGGGCTGACGGGCGTGCAACTATTTATGAATATAACTGCTCACTCTCTCAAAAAGTGTATTTTTTTTGAGAATACAGCTTACAGTCGGGCTCTGAACTAGGCCATGTGTACTTCAGTCAGCCTCTCTTCCTGAGGCTTGCCCTGCCCCACCCCCCTCCCTCCGATGCCTTACTGTGTCGTATGGTAATGGCTTAGAATAGCAATAACATGTATTTTCAGCCTCGGGTAAATAATAAATAATGAGCGGGGCTGCGAACCCTGCTATAATCCGCAAATTGATTTTTATTAAACTGCTCATTGTGTCTTTTTGAAATAAAGTACAGTCTGTGTCCGGGTTGTGACCCCTATGGGTGTAATGTCTGATATTTATGTTTCCCTCGTTCTAATTCCATGGTTTTGATTTGCGGAAAAAGTGTCACACCTAGTTTTTGAAATGTCACTCATAATTACGCTGAAATTATGAAAATGTCACACAAAGCAATCTGAAACCTTGGCAGCTATGAACCACTACTTTAAAATCCCTTAGTTAGGCATCGTCCACTTTACCACAGAGGGGGGAGAGAAGTAATATACCCATAATCCCTCCTATGCAGGCACCTTTTCTATTCACGAGGAAGGGTGGAAATATTGACACAATCTGGATCTCAGTGGTGGGCTTTAATGAGCTAGATTTGTGCAAGTCGTTCCCTGTCACCCTCCCTTTATATCTTAAAGGGCACAGTAATATTGTAGCTCATTCCAAAATCGCTTCACCTTACACCCTAGTTAGTGAACTCCGTGTGCCTATAAAACAGGACTGACTCATGGAAAGGTTACCAGTGTCACAATAACACCAGTCATCCAATCAAGGCTGCAACACTGCTTCCTGGTCTGTTGTTCTTTAATAATAAGATGGCTGGCACACAATGGCGGGGCCTGTTATTTTGTCTCTTAATTGTGCTCACCGTCCTTTTTCCCCAGCACCCTCCCCTCTTCCAAGGGGCGGCAACCTGAGGGATAGCCCCGGGCGCCACAAGCTCTAGCTACGCCCCTGACAGGTCTTGATGGTAATAGATATGAAGCTTGTAATCTAATAATCTAGGAGAATATTAGTATGAATATTTACCCCTTTGGTCATTTCAGAACCTGATTTTCGATCAAGTAATACAGATTCTCACATTACCTTGTACATAAATCGGAATCCTGGTTATGGTAAATACATTCTTTTTAGTCCTTAAAAGCCAAATATTAATATTCTGAGTGGGTGTGTGTGGCTCTGGGTGGGTGTGTGTGTGTGTGTGGCTCTGGGTGTGTGTGTGTGGTAGTAATTGCTGTCTGCTGAGCTCGTCCGTAGGGTACAATAGGTCTCACATTTGCAAGAGATTAAGCTAATGGCAATGTAAATGACAATGCCATTTATTTATCTGTTTTCAAAACCAACACATAAATACAAAATTTGTCATTTACAATGCCAATAGCTCTAACTTTTCCAAAGGCGAAACCATTGCATTGTAAATGCTTGTTTTATTTTGAGATGGAGAGTACCGGCACTAATCAAGAAACAAGCAGGTACTCTAGTACAGAGTACCCACACTTTTATTTTTGCAATTAAAACACTGGTGGTGCCGTTTGGCACATTAGAGCCATGTAACATTATTAAAGGACTAAATGGAACCTGGTTTGATTGTCAAAGCTATGTCGTGACCTTGAACAAATTGGCACTAAAGAGAGAAGCTGCTAATAGGAGGGGAGCAGTGAGCAGCATAAGTGGGGGAAAAACAGTTCAATAACGGACATTCACCAAAACAAGATCACTTCAAGAGCCTTGCTGAAGGGAATGGGCACGTCGTTTCAATGTTTGTATCTTAACCAAACCCCTAGCATTTTGCAGCATGAGATGGCAATGAGGGTCAAGAGAGGGGGGCATGAGTGGCCTGGGATTGTTGGGGGACTGGTGTTCATCACAGGGGTGGGAAAGGAGGGCCCTGTGCATTTTAAAGGCGGGCGAAGGAGATACTTAACATCTCTGCCGCCTGCTAATTTGTTGCCTACCCTCATTTTATTGGCTCAGCACACAGCAGAGCCAATAAAAGGAGGATCAGCCTCAGTATATTTTGAATGCCAATTTTTGTGGGCACTTTTGTAAAATCACAGAATTTTTACAAAAGTGCAGATTTCGCTATTTTTTTGCTAATCGCAGTATCCTGGGGTCTGCTTAACTACCACAAAGATCTCCCAAACTGAAGAAACTAGAGCACGGCGACCAGGAGGTGCCCACAATTCTTTTGAGGCAGAAATAATCAAGGCAAAAAAGAAGTGTGTGTAAAATAGTGTCTTGAAAATGTACCTTTACTTTCACAGTAAGCCCCTGTAATTGGCATTTCACTCATGCAGAGCGGACTTTCAGCATGCAACAAATGTCCTTGTGTGTACAGCCTACCCAGTTTAATATTCCCGTTACCAGCCCACTTCTTTTTTAATAAGTTGAATTCACTTTCTACTTATTGATAATTTTTGGCAGCTTTCTTCAGAGTAAACAGAGGAACTTCACTAACTTTCTAAGACCCGGCGGAATTGGCACGATACCTAGCTGGACCAGACACACAGGAAATGGAGACGACAACCCTGTCAAGCAAAAGAAGCGCCTCACCAGATCCCCTAAGCGAATGAGCAGAATCGCTAAAGAAAACAACAAGAGAATACCTCGAGACTCTATAGTAACACAATCAACCTCATGTGCCTAAAGAACTACAGACGCACACAGCATATCTACCTCAAGCAAGAAGAACTTCCAGAGAAGCATCCAGCCATATAACCCCCGATATCCTTTAACTTTTAACCTATATGCACGACTGAACAACAATCAGACATTTGCGATGGTCAGAACTATCCCGGGGTTGTAGGGGGGTGGGAGGGACCTTGCTGTCACACGTCTACAGCAACAAAGCAGTAGCAGGGGGAGGGAGGTAGGGGAGAGAGGGGGGAGGGAGAGGGTAAGGGGGCAGTCCCGTCGGGTATGTTTGTTACGTTTGTCCTGTGCTGTCAGCTTGTCCCGTCCACGTCTATGTCCACGTCTATGTCTACGTCTCGGTCCATGTCCAAGCCAAACTCTCAGACAGGTCGTTCAGGTCAACGGAACCACAGCAAGTAACCACTAAAGCCCACGAAGGTAAAACACAGAACCCGGGATGAAACTGTAAGTCAGAAACCCCATGTAGATACCCAAAGTGGCCCGCAACCGTAGCACAGACCCTGAATAAAAAAAACACAATACAGACTGACCTAAAAATAGTATCCCTCAACGTCAAAGGCCTAAACCACCCCATTAAGAGAAGGAAAGTATTAGACTATCTAGCAAAGCCAAAGAGTGACATTATCCTACTACAAGAAACCAAACTCTCCAAGGACGACGCGACAAAACAAAATGCGAGGTGGATAGGTCAGTCAGCCTGCTCACCGGCCGTAGGCAAGAAACGAGGTGTTATAACCCTGATAAATAGCAAATCCAACATAACCATCGAAAATGAGCAGCACGATAGCGAAGGCAGGTTCCTAATTAAACAGCTAAAAAGAGGCGTAGAAACTATACTGGTAGCCAACATATATGCACCAAACACAGACGATACAAAATTCTGGGAGGAAGTGACAAGAGAAATAGACGCAAACCAAACGGACCAAATGATAGTCATGGCAGGTGACTTTAACCAAGTCCTGGATCACACCCTAGACAGACAAACAGGAGCCCAGGCTCGACCTCCCACCTCCCATAACATTCTAAGGAACATATGCACCTTGGCGCCTGCAACATCCAGACACCAGGGATTACACATTCTACTCCAACCCACACAACTCCTACAGTAGAATAGACTACATCCTCATCTCCGGCTCCCACACACACATGATAGAGCACACAGATATTGCAGCCAGAACAATCTCAGAACACTCTTGCATCAGCCTACAGCTGACGGGCCAACACAACAAACACATAACCCGCAGATGGCGCCTCAATAACATCACCATAGCAAAACAGGAAGACAGAAACAGAATCGAAAAAGCCATCGGAGACTACATCAAAGAAGATGACACACCAGACATAGACCCAAAAAGCCTGTGAGATGCCCTTAAGGCGAACATCAGGGGCAAACTAATCGAGATCAAAGCCAGAAGAGACCGAGAAGCAAAGGCAAAGCTAGACCGAATAGAAAACGACATAAAACAACTAGAGACCAAACACATTAAAGACACTACAAACACAGCCGCTCTGGTAGAACTCACAGGGAAAAAATACGAATTTAATCGGATTCTAAGCGAGCGAGCAGGTCTATGGATAAGAAAATATAAACAAATCAACCTATGCGAAGCGAACAAGGCGGGGAAAATCCTAGCGTCATATCTTAAACACAAACAAAGGCAACATTGCATCACCACAATCCCAGACGCCCCAAACAAAACACACACCACGCACAAAGACGTCCTACACACGCTCATGGAATTTTATGAAGACCAGGAGGGCTGCTCAGCTTACCTGGACAGCACGAACCTACCCAAGATAACGACAGAGGAAGCCAAGACACTAGGGCAAGACATAAAGATGAGCGAGATCAACGTAGCCATAAGAGCACTAAAAGATAAAAAAAGCCCCAGGACCAGACTGATATACCGCACCCTTCTACAAAATGTTTCATGGCCAGCTACTGCTGGTCCTGACGAAAGTCTTCAACCACTGCGCCACAGTAGGAGAAGTAACCAAATCCATGTAGCTAGCCAACATAGTTGTAATACCCAAGGAAGGCAAGGACTCACAATTGCCCAATAATACCGACCCATTTCACTAATAAACTTAGACTGCAAGCTATATGCCAAAGTCCTAGCCACAAGACTAAGCAAAGTGCTCCCTCAGCTGATCAGCAGCACTCAAGTAGGTTACCTCAAAACATGCATGTTCCATGACAACACTAGACTCCTCTGCCAGGTAATTGAACACTCCTCCAAATCATACAAATCAGCGGAAGCAATCACACTAGATGCAGAAAAGGCTTTCGACAGAGTATCCTGGCGATTCCTAGAGAAGAGCATGCAAGCATACAACCTAGGAGACAGCTTCACAAATAAAGTCATGGCACTATACAAAAACCCCAAGGCGCAGATAGCTATAAATGGAACTACATCACCCCACTTTAAACTCGAAAGAGGTACCAGACAGGGATGTCTGCTATCCCCGCTACTTTTCCTGCTGGCACTCGAACCCCTGATTAGAGGCATTCCAGCAAACAGAAACATAGCGGGCGTAACTATTAACAACACTACAGCTAAGCTTGCAGCCTACGTAGACGACCTGCTCATAATAACGGAAAACCCCACTCAATCCATACCAGCTCTAACGCATACAATCGAAACATACGCCAAACACTCAGGATACAAGCTCAATAGAGACAAATCAGAATGCATGCCCCTCAACATGCACACATCCAAAGAGATAATGGGGGACTCGGGCTGGCTTGGCAACCCGAGTCTATAAAATATCTAGGCATCCAATTTGGGAAAAACCTGAGAATCACACTAGAACTGAATGAGAATGCCACACTGGACAAGATCAAAGGACTTCTAGAATCCTGGTCACCCAAGTTCATCACCTGGTAGTGGAGGATAGATACAGTCAAAATGATGGTTACGCTACCCATGGCATTCACCGAAGAATTTCACAGAAAGATTGAGCAAATGCTAAACAAATTCATATGGAGAGATAAGAAACCTAGATTAGCCCTAAAAAAACTAAGACTAGAGAAGAAGCTAGGAGGGCTCAACGTGGCCGACCTAAGAACCTTCCAGACAGCCTTTATAGCCAGACAAGGGATACACTGGGTCCTCCCTAGCCAACCATACACACCAACATGGCTCTCTATTGAGAGGGCCATCCTAAACAACACTGATCCCCTAACTCTCCTCACCGCCAACAAGCATGCACAACTGAACAACCCGATCTTTAAGATCACAAGACAGGCACTGCTCAAGGTAGACCAAAAACTCGAGCACAGCATCAAAAACTCACACTGGGAAGCACTCTGGGCAAACCCCAAGATTACATGCAGAGCGAAACCCCTGGACATAAAATCATGGAAAGAGCTAGGCTTCTCCTACCCAGCGCAGCTAGAGGCAGAAGGGTCTCCGCACACTTTAAACAACCTGAAAGCTCAGCACACACTCCCAGACAGCGAACTATACAACTTTCTAGCTATAAAAACAGCCATAACAAAATCTAAGCTAACCAAGCACAGACCTTCAATCTTTGACTATTTATTTTATTTTTATTTTAGAGGTTTTATATAGCGCTGGCTGGACCCAGAGGTATCAGAGCGCTTTACAATTGTAACAGAAAGGTGTTTAAATACAGCTTCAGTGTGTATAAGTACAGAAAGTTGATTCAAAAATAAGCAGAACAAAAAAGAGGAAGTGAAGAGGTATTGACAGAATCATCCTCCGATCAGATATGCACAAACAAAGAGATTCTATCAATGTGTAGTTGCTAGAAATTTTTATATTTTGGTTTTGTGAATAGTGAAATAATTGACTCTCTCTTAAGGTGGTAAAGATGAGAGCACAATGTGCTTGTTAAAATACCCCTCACACACTAAAAAAATCCAATAGTGTCATGCTTCATCATTGGGGTCTTCCCGTCCCTCTACGGGGCGGGGCGTGCTACGACCTGACGAACTACGCGGGAGCACTAATAATGTGACAAGGCTATGTGATAGTGCAAGGTGAGTGGTGTCAGTGAAGTGTAGGGACCTAATAATGTGTGGGAATAAAAAAGCTAAAAATCCTCTGGCTAGTGGAAAAAACAATTTATTCACTTCCCTAGCTGGGGACGTTAAGAAGGGGGTTTTGGGGTAGAGCAAATAGCTACTACCTGGTCTACATGTTTCGTAAGCAGTCCCCTACTGCTTACTCATCAGGACCTTCTAGTGGCCCCTACTAGGAATTAGCTCAGTTTCTAAGTATAGTAAGCCTGTCGTCCTAAAAACTAGCAGTAAAAATCAACTGTTAGTTTTGGCTTCAGGGCATGAGCTGGCCCAAGGGAAGCGAAAAATGTATCAAAAGAGATGACCTAAATTGGTCTCTGTAAGAAAAGGGAGAAAAAAGAGAGAGAAGCACAAATCTTTACCATTGTAACTGTGATTTGTCTATAGACACAACATTTAAGTAGCGCCACAAGTCCCACTGGTCATTCATGTTTTGCCCATTTCATAAAGAATATATTTAAAACTTTATGGACAGAGTGATGGTTCAATCTGCCATCCCCTGCACGTTCGTTTCTATCCCGAACATATTGTTGCCCCACATAATTGAGGCGGATTCATCACAACTCACACACACATTCATAACTCGATGCACACATCGGCACCACACAAGGTTAAAAAAGAGGGACCCGTTTTTTCGGAAGTTCAATACCAATAGTAATGTCTTCTGTTTCAATACCAAAAGAAATAGTCATTAAAATCCCCATGACGCACACACAGGTTGTTTTTTCGGAAGTTCAATACCAATAATAATGTCTTCTGTTTCAATACCAAAAGAAATAGTCATTAAAATCCCCATGACGCACACACAGATTGTTATATAGATTGCCATACATACTGCTGAGGCGCTTAGGATATGCCTCATGAGCCGACAGTCGGTAGGTGTGTCACCGCGGTAATCTGTAAGGAAAGAAAACCGCGCCCATAGCGTCAAAACACACACACACATTTCCATGTTATCCCCTGTCTCTTAGACCAGGTGTTTAGAGACCTTTGGCAAAGTCTGGTACTCACAATAGCCGCGTAAGGGTAATGCCTTACTCCTACCCGTGCTGCCGCTCTGGAGAATGCTCGCGTCTGGAGACCGGTAAACATTTAAGCTTCACTGAGCGCTGGTCACGCGTTAGAAGACTAGCGCGCTGACCTAAAATGGCCGCCACCGATGGAACAAGGGGTGTGCAAAGTCGGAAGTCTTTCTACAATATCTATTTGTTAGTCAATAAACGTTCTGCCCAAATTAAAAATGTTATTATTATTTACAAAAATGAGCTCAAAGGTCCTGCTTGTTTGTTTATATTGCCAGACCCTTATTGTGATAATTCGAGATAGCTCACACAGGGACCATTAAAACGATGCTGCCGGCTGCTTAAAGTCCCGGGGTGTCACTACTGGTGGTTCTGGGTGACATTAGTCCAGATTATATTACAGGTTCAATGGAAACTTGTTTAGTGTCTACAGGATAAAGGCTCTCGGTAGCGGTTATTATCCAGGTGCTGAGTGCCACTACAAATTTAAATCATTTTCACTTTATGATCTTAATGGCTATGGTGAAGTGAATCGCAGACAATGATGTCCATCATTGGGCTCTTAAGGGTGAGCGAAGGTTGTGTGTGTGGCCCATGGGGGTGGTGCTTAACAAAGGGGAGTAGGATGGTCTACAGCTGACCCCACGGTATTTCATCGTTCAACCCATGCTTGTTTGACTGGACACGAAAAACCCATCTTTGTTCTTTTTCCAGTAGGTATTTCTCGTTGTCAATCTGTTCGATCACTGTCCAGGCTATGTCCTCAGGTTTGTGCCCACTTTCAAGGAAGTGGTTGGTTAGTTTCGTGCTTGACTTTTTGCACTTGATTGTACTTTTGTGCTCGCCTATTCTTATCTTTACAGCCCTGCTTGTCATGCCAATGTACTCGAGATTGCAAGGGCAGGTGATCATGTAGACGACATTCGAACTGTTGCAGTTGCTGAAGCCTCTCTGCTCCCATGTAGTTCCATTCTTGAAGGTCAATTTTTTACTTTTTTTGGTAAGGCAGCATACCTTGCATCCACCACATGGGTAGTGTCCTTGTACAAAGCTTGAGTTACCTGGGGTCTTAACCTCCTTTGGTCTGGTATGTACCAGTATGTCTCTTACACTTTGAGCTCTTTTGTGAGAGAACATGGGTTTCGGAATGTCGAGACCACCACTATTGAGAATTTTCCAATTCTTGTTAATGATTTTGGTAACTTGGTCAGAGTTAGTGTTATATGTAGTGATACATATTGGTCTCTGTACTTCCATTTTTTTACTTCATCTTCAAGCAGGCTCTCTGCAGTTGTTCCTGGCTCTTTTGTATGCTTGATTGATGATCCTTTGAGGGTAGTTCCTCTTTTGTAGCTTCTTTCGTAGATCGTTGGACTGTAATTTGAAATCGTCAATTTCAGTACAATTCCTACGAAGTCGCAAAAACTGTCCATAGGGTAGATTGTCCCTCAGATGTCTCGGGTGGAAGCTTTGGTACATCAAAAGGCAGTTCTTTGAGGTGCTCTTAAAGTGTGTCGTTGTCATTAGTCTGCCATGTTTCGGAAAAATATTCAAGTCAAGAAATACCAGGTTAGTATTGGTAGTGACACTGGTAAATTTGAGGAACTCATCTTGATAGTTTAACCACGTGAGGAACTGCTGAGCAGTCTTATCATCTCCATCCCAGATGATGAGGATATCATCAATGTACCTCTTCCAGGTCAGGATCTTTGTTCGGAAAGGGTTGATGGTATTCAGTATTTTTGATTCCTCGAGGTGGTGAACATAGAGACCAGCTATGCTAGGAGCAAATGTGCTTCCCATGCTGGTCCCATGTTTTTGAAGATAGAGGGTGCCGTTGTGTTCAAAAAAGTTCTCTTTTAGTGCCAATGAACAACACTCCATCACTACGTTTTGTGGGGTTTGGTACTCCCAGTCATCCGCGAAGACAACATCTTCGATAATTGCCAGCGTTTCATTGTGGGGCAAGCTGGTGTACAAACTTTCTACATCACAGCTGATTAACAACCCATGTTCTCTCACAAAAGAGCTCAAAGTGTAAGAGACATACTGGTACATGCCAGACCAAAGGAGGTTAAGACCCCAGGTAACTCAAGCTTTGTACAAGGACACTACCCATGTGGTGGATGCAAGGTATGCTGCCTTACCAAAAAAAGTAAAAAATTGACCTTCAAGAATGGAACTACATGGGAGCAGAGAGGCTTCAGCAACTGCAACAGTTCGAATGTCGTCTACATGATCACCTGCCCTTGCAATCTCGAGTACATTGGCATGACAAGCAGGGCTGTAAAGATAAGAATAGGCGAGCACAAAAGTACAATCCAGTGCAAAAAGTCAAGCACGAAACTAACCAACCACTTCCTTGAAAGTGGGCACAAACCTGAGGACATAGCCTGGACAGTGATCGAACAGATTGACAACGAGAAATACCTACTGGAAAAAGAACAAAGATGGGTTTTTCGTGTCCAGTCAAATAAGCATGGGTTGAACGATGAAATACCGTGGGGTCAGCTGTAGACCATCCTACTCCCCTTTGTTAAGCACCACCCCCATGGGCCACACACACAACCTTCGCTCACCCTTAAGAGCCCAATGATGGACATCATTGTCTGCGATTCACTTCACCATAGCCATTAAGATCATAAAGTGAAAATGATTTAAATTTGTAGTGGCACTCAGCACCTGGATAATAACCGCTACCGAGAGCCTTTATCCTGTAGACACTAAACAAGTTTCCATTGAACCTGTAATATAATCTGGACTAATGTCACCCAGAACCACCAGTAGTGACACCCCGGGACTTTAAGCAGCCGGCAGCATCGTTTTAATGGTCCCTGTGTGAGCTATCTCGAATTATCACAATAAGGGTCTGGCAATATAAACAAACAAGCAGGACCTTTGAGCTCATTTTTGTAAATAATAATAACATTTTTAATTTGGGCAGAACGTTTATTGACTAACAAATAGATATTGTAGAAAGACTTCCGACTTTGCACACCCCTTGTTCCATCGGTGGCGGCCATTTTAGGTCAGCGCGCTAGTCTTCTAACGCGTGACCAGCGCTCAGTGAAGCTTAAATGTTTACCGGTCTCCAGACGCGAGCATTCTCCAGAGCGGCAGCACGGGTAGGAGTAAGGCATTACCCTTACGCGGCTATTGTGAGTACCAGACTTTGCCAAAGGTCTCTAAACACCTGGTCTAAGAGACAGGGGATAACATGGAAATGTGTGTGTGTTTTGACGCTATGGGCGCGGTTTTCTTTCCTTACAGATTACCGCGGTGACACACCTACCGACTGTCAGCTCATGAGGCATATCCTAAGCGCCTCAGCAGTATGTATGGCAATCTATATAACAATCTGTGTGTGCGTCATGGGGATTTTAATGACTATTTCTTTTGGTATTGAAACAGAAGACATTATTATTGGTATTGAACTTACGAAAAAACAATCTGTGTGTGCGTCATGGGGATTTTAATGACTATTTCTTTTGGTATTGAAACAGAAGACATTACTATTGGTATTGAACTTCCGAAAAAACGGGTCCCTCTTTTTTAACCTTGTGTGGTGCCGATGTGTGCATCGAGTTATGAATGTGTGTGTGAGTTGTGATGAATCCGCCTCAATTATGTGGGGCATGTTCGGGATAGAAACGAACGTGCAGGGGATGGCAGATTGAACCATCACTCTGTCCATAAAGTTTTAAATATATTCTTTATGAAATGGGCAAAACATGAATGACCAGTGGGACTTGTGGCGCTACTTAAATGTTGTGTCTATAGACAAATCACAGTTACAATGGTAAAGATTTGTGCTTCTCTCTCTTTTTTCTCCCTTTTCTTACAGAGACCAATTTAGGTCATCTCTTTTGATACATTTTTCGCTTCCCTTGGGCCAGCTCATGCCCTGAAGCCAAAACTAACAGTTGATTTTTACTGCTAGTTTTTAGGACGACAGGCTTACTATACTTAGAAACTGAGCTAATTCCTAGTAGGGGCCACTAGAAGGTCCTGATGAGTAAGCAGTAGGGGACTGCTTACGAAACATGTAGACCAGGTAGTAGCTATTTGCTCTACCCCAAAACCCCCTTCTTAACGTCCCCAGCTAGGGAAGTTAATAAATTGTTTTTTCCACTAGCCAGAGGATTTTTAGCTTTTTTATTCCCACACATTATTAGGTCCCTACACTTCACTGACACCACTCACCTTGCACTATCACATAGCCTTGTCACATTATTAGTGCTCCCGCGTAGTTCGTCAGGTCGTAGCACGCCCCGCCCCGTAGAGGGACGGGAAGACCCCAATGATGAAGCATGACACTATTGGATTTTTTTAGTGTGTGAGGGGTATTTTAACAAGCACATTGTGCTCTCATCTTTACCACCTTAAGAGAGTCAATTATTTCACTATTCACAAAACCAAAATATAAAAATTTCTAGCAACTACACATTGATAGAATCTTTGTTCAAAAATAAGCAGTCCACATCGTATAAAGGTTACACTAGATGAAAAGTAAAAAACAATTGCTAAACACAATAAGATATACAATATAGAGGTCGCAGTTTGGTGGGAAGGTTCGATCAAATATACCTAGGAGCAAGAAGGACAAAAAATGTGCAAGAGAAACTGAAGGTCATATGGTGTAGTAAGAAACGGGAGGTAAAGGAGAGGCAAGGAGGGGGGAGGGAAGGTGATAAGATTGAAGGGGAAGGAGAGGGGGGGGGGAGCAGGAGGGAGTTCACTAGCCGTAGGCGGAGCAGCTGGGTGGGGGGAAGTTGAGGAAGGCGAGGCCACTCGGGAGGTAGTTAGAAGCCCCAGTATTTATTAAGGAGAAGAAGTTTGAGTTCTTTTTTGAAGCTGGGGTAGGACGGGTTACAACGGAGGTCTGGTGGGAGGGCATTCCAAATAAGAGGGGCATTGCCTGAAAAGGAGCGTGACTGAGTGGAATTCTTTTTCTGAAGGGGGGGGTAAGTAGGAGGGTGTTAGAGCTTCTCAGGGATCGCGTGAAGCCTGCTTTGGTCAATTTGATAGCAAGGTATGTGAGTGTTTTGGTGGAGGATTTTGTGCGTAATGCAGGCGGTTTTATAAGTGGATCTGCCTTCAATTGGGAGCCTTTTGAGGGCGGGAGAAATGTGGTCAAATCGTTTGCAGTCTGTGATAAGCCTGGCCGCGAGGTTGAGCACTGATTTTAGAGGTGCCAGGTGTGTTTTGGGAATTCCGGTGAGGAAGGCATTGCCGTAATCAATGCGCGATAGAACAAGAGATTGAACTGCTAGTTTAAAATCATCAATTCAGATGAAGGGCTTAATTCTCTTAAGGGTAAGGAGGGCTCCTTTGGCAGAGTTTTTGATGTGTATGTTGAGAGATAGGCGGTTGTCAAGGGAGATGCCCAAGGATTTGACTGAGGTGGCTAGGGACAAGGGGCAGTTGAGGGCATTAAGGTGTGTGATCCAATTTTGAATGGGAGCTGGTTGTTTTTTGGGGAGAAAATAATAATTTGAGGTTTTTTAGGGTTACGTTTGAGGTGGTTCGAGTGGAACCAGGCTTGAATTTTGATGAGGGTGTTGTTGAGGTGGAGGATGTCCGCATGGGTTTTTATCTTATGGTAGACTTGAGTATCGTCAGCGTAAAGATGGTAGTTGATCCCGGCTTGTTTGAGAATGAGGGTGAGGGGTTCCATGAAGAGGTTAAAGAGAGAGGGAGGGAGTATGGATCCTTGCGGAACTCCTAGAGAAATGGGGGAGGGGTTCGATAAGCAGTTTTGGATTTAAATTTGTTGAGCACGGTGTTGCAGGTATGAGACAAACGAATTATGAGTCCTACCATTAAGGCCGAATCGTTCTCAAAGGACTTTGAGTAGAACAGAATGGTTAACGGTATCGAACGCTGCGGAGAGATCGAGGAGGATCAATAGGCTAGATTCGCCATTGTCGAGGGAGTGGTGAATGTCATCTACAATGTTAAGCATGGCGGTTTCAGTGCTGCAACCTTTCCTGAAGCCTGATTAGAGGGGGTCAAGTAAGTTAAAAAGTTCAATGTGTCTGTCAAGCTGAAGGACACATTTTTCCAGGGCTTTCGAGAGAAGGGGCAGATTGGAAATAGGACGGAGGTTGTTGAGGTCATTAGGGTCGGCAGTAGGGTTTTTGAGAATGGGGGTTATTTGGCCCAGTTGTAGGGAGGAAGGGACACAGCCGGTGGCTAGGGAAGTGTTAATGATCGAGGTCCAGGAAGGGGTAATGATGTGTTTGAGATTTTGGGCAATTTTAGAGGGGAGGGGGTCTTTGGTGTGGGACGAGGGTTTAAGTTTCGCAATGATGTCAAAGACATCTCTTTCAGTAACTGGCTGGAAATTATGTCAGGCGGTGTTTTTTAAGGAGTGTTAAAGGGGATTGGAATCGTGGAGGGAGGAGGGAATGGAGGGGATCGGGAGATCAATGTCATGTAGGATCGTGGAGGGAGCAGGGGGGGTGGTGGGAGGGATGCAGGTGAGTTAGGGGAGATGTCCAAAATGGAGGTAGGGGTCGCAGTCTGGAGGAATGATTGTTCTAATCTAGCAATTTTTTCAGAGAAAAAGAGGGCTATTTCTTCGCATCTAGTGGTCGAGGCCAGAAGTATAGGAGGAGTGGATGAGGTTTGATTGCGAACAATGTTTAACAGTTCTCTGGGTCTATTTTTGGCTCGGTCCAGTTGTGCTCGGAAAAAGGATGCTTTTTGTTTAAAGATGTGTTTTTTATAAGATGATCTTGCAAGTCTGAGGTGAGCAAGGTGCAAAGGGGTAGTGTGTTGTCTCCACGTTCTTTCCGTCCGTCTAAGTGAGCGTCTTTCATTATTAAGCTCAGAATTGAACCATGATTTGGAAGGAATGGTTCTTTGGTTTTTAAGCTTCAGCGGGGCAAGGAGGTCCAGGGTATCCACGACTGCTTTGTTGTAGTGTTCTGTAAGCTCATTCGCGTTCAGTGACGGAGGGATGGCGAAGTTGGGCATGAAGTTTGGATTCCAGTAAATCAGGGGGGATATTATTAAGATTTCTGGACAGTTTCATGGGTTTAATGATTTTCGTGGGAGGAGGGATGGCAGAGATCGCTATAGAGAACAGAATGAGATGATGTTCGGACCAGTCGATGGGAACGATGTTGGATAGGAGGGCTAGATCTTTGCTTGTAATGATGGCATCTAGGATTGCTCCTTTGGAATGGGTCGAAGATTTACAAAGTTGCTCGATGTTATTGATCTCGAGGAGGTTGGATAGGAGGGTGATAGAGGGGTTATCGGTCTCATTCCAATGGAGGTTGAGGTCTCCCAGAAAAATGTTTTGGGAGTTGGAAAGTGACGATTGTGTAAGAAGGTCGGATAGCTTATCAACGAAGGGATGTGTATTGCCGGGAGGGTTATATATGTTGTGAAGGCGAATGGGTTGGGAGCCGTGAATTTTGAGTTCAGCTTCAAGGTATTCAAGGGCGGAGTAATTAGTGTTATTGACAAGGGAAAGTTGTAATTCCTCTTTGAAGATGATGGCAACACCACCGCCTTTTCGAATGGGCCGGTCTTTTCTTAGAATAGAGTAGCCCGTAGGGGGGAGGAGGTCAAGGATGCTTGTTGAGTGGTCATTGAGCCAGGTTTTCGTTAGGAACGCGATGTTGATGGATTCACTAAGAATAGTTTCAGAGATTTCAATGGCACGTCGAATAGCGGACCGACAATTGACAAGCATGCAGGAAAGAGGTTTAGGGGGACTTTTGGGGAGTGGAATGGAGTGGATGGAGGTGAGTGGGGGAGGTGGCCTAGGTGAGCTAGGTGAGCGGGGAGTTCGGCTGGTCCCCAATATGACGGGGATGTTGGAGACAGGGGGAGGCTGGATATTAGTGGGTGAGCAGGAGGGTAGGATTTGCAGAGGTCTAGGATCTCCATAGGTGAGAAGGGGCAGGCGGTGTGGAGAGGTCTGTGTGCGCGGCAGTGTAGAGGAGTTGTGCAAAATAGTTTTGGGGTAGTGGGATTAATATGTCTGGTGTGAGTGGTGTTTATCCGGATTGGGAGGGCTCCGTTTTTGCGGGAATAGAAATCAGATCTAAGGTGAGCGAGATCTCTAGAGAGAGTGGCGAGAATGCGTTCAATGTTGCCAAGAGCGTTAGATATAAGACTAAGGTGGGAAATTGGCGAAGGTGGAGGGAGCGGCACGGGATGTTCATAGTAGGGCAAGAGGAGAGGCATGGAGGGGGAAGATGGGTATATGGCCGTAGAGGGTGAAGGAGGTGAAGGAGGGGCAGGATTGTTCGGAAGTAAGGTGAAGGGCGGGTCGGGATGGTGGGAGTTATGAGTTTCAAAGGGAGAGAGAATGGGTCTAGGGGAGGAGGTGTAGGGGCTATTCTGGAATAGAGTACGAGACGGTTCGGGTGGTGGGTGCAATGAGTTTCGGGGGGGGGAGAGGATGGGTTTAGAAGAGGAGGAAAAGGGTGGGGTCAGAGGAGGAGGGGAAGGGCACGGAGAGTCCGTAAGGTGGTGGGGGTTAGCACACGTGGTGTGGGGACTGAGGTGTGAGGGAGGGCAGGTCGCGTGTGCGGGGGAAGAGGAGGGACCGCGGGAGTGAGAAGGGCTGAGAGTGGGGGGGGGGTCAACAATTGTATGGCATTGTTGGACATGGTCAGCAATTGAATGGCATTGTTGGACGTGGGCATATCTGCTGAGGGGAGTATAGGATGAGAGAGAGGGGTTAAAGAGGAGGGCAAAGGATGAGAGGGGGGAAGGTTTTTGGTGGAATTGTGAAGTTGGATGGTCAACAATTGTAATGCATTGTTGGACGTGGGCATATCTGCTGAGGGGAGTATAGGATGAGAGAGAGGGGTTAAAGAGGAAGGCAAAGGATGGGAGGGGGAAGGTTATTGGCGGACTTGTGAAGTTGGATTGTCAGTGATCTGAAGTGAAATTCAAAGGTGTTGAGGTGGGGAACGGCAGCTTGGATGAGGATGTTACCGGTTTTAAAAATGGAGATGTCGATTTCCCCAGGAAAGGTAGGAGAGGGAAATCATGGATAGTTTGTGGCCATGGGGGATTTTGAGGCACTTCGTGACTGGGAGAGATTGTAGGAAAGTGCTTTTCCATTTAGAGGGGCGTTTGGAATAGAAAATGTAGTTGGTAATAATAGGGGCGGTGAGGCTGTAGTAGTTGTCAACGATGAGTGTTTCAGGGTTAAGGATGAGAAGGTTGTGTTTGATTTTTTTTTTTACGTATTTAGAGAGATTAGGGGGGTAGAGAATGGACCAAGAGTTTGAGCCGTGTTTGGATGGATGCAGGGGAGGCATTGTAGGGTTGTGAGGAGGTGGCACTAAGAGGGAAGAGAGGGAGGTAAAAGGGGGTGTTGCAGGCTGAGGAAGGAGAGAGAGGTAAAGGAGGGTGAAGCAGGCGGTAGTAGGAGGAGAGGAGGGGGGAAGGGAGGAGTGGAGGACGAGAGTGAGAGAGGAGGGTATGAGGAGGCTAGGGCAGTAAGTAAGAAAGGACAAAGGAATCAGGCTGGTAAGGGCGGGGGGCTAGGGTGAGGGAGTCTCCGCAGATTGAGTGGCAGCAGTTGGAGTTTCCACAGCTATAAAAACACGGCAGTCAGGGTAAGCACCAGCGTAAGGGAAGGTAGGGAGAAAAAATCCACAAGCTCGGATGCAACAGCCTTGCCAGTGAGAAGCCCTGTCAGGGCCAAGTCGGGGGGCTTATCATAGAGAGGAAAAGGGGGCCAGGGGGCATACACCCTCATTTGGAATCAATGCAGCCATATTAGGGGAACTTGGATACAAAGAGCTGGACACTCACAGCAGTGGAGCAGAACAATTATGACATTAAAAACTCCTACATCTTGCGAATGGTGGCATCGAGAATTAGGCACATCATAAATCACACATCAAACAATACACTCCAGTAAATCAGGGCTGATTGGGGGGCAGATGCTGGTAAACAGTAATAATAAAGGTGAGGTAAAGGTCAATTTGGCAAGAGAAAATAAGGGGCAGACTCCACATAAATTTAGCAATGAGGGCAATTACTACATGGAAACAATAAATGCGAATGGCCACCAGGTCTCACACCTGTACAAACTACTTCGCCCCACATCCACCAGACTCAACGCCAACTACTGGGAAGCACAGCTAGGTACCAAGCTCACGGAACAGGAACTAGAAACCTTTTGGGCAGCCCCATCGAAAAATACGATATCACCGGTACTAGCACAAACAAAATTCTGGCTACTGCATCAAGCATACTGGACACCAGCGTGCCTAGCATCGATAGGGCTGAAAGAGAACGATAGATGATTGAACTGCGAAACAGAAAAGGGCGACCTCGCACACCTCATATACCACTGTAGTAAAGTCAGCAAATTCTGGGGGAAGGTAACCAATTTCATGAACAAAACCATAGGCTGCACTCTTGACCGAACCTTTGCCACAACCACCACTGCCCATATCACAACAGACGTGCCCATCCAACAAGACAGACTCCTTCTAGACTTCCTCTTGACTACAGCAGTGAAAACAGTTCTAGCCAAATGGAAAGATACTTCCAAAGTAACATTCAAAGGGTGGCTTAACTGGGTGACATTCCTCAGAGGAGCAGATAACACTCAGACACACACCATGGAAGAACCCAAATAGAAAAATGTGGGCGAAACTGGACATATTTCTAAACCCATACAAACTGCCATGAAGAACAAAAACCCAGATCTAAACCAGCCAAACTCGACTCCAAGATGACCGGTCGACCTGACACTTAACATCCACCCGACAATTATGTCATATGTTACGTTTAATGTTCCAATGATATCGCAATCAACCGCACCAGCCTCTATGTTAAAATGTCAAACGTGCGCAGGAACTAGGGGCAGATACGAGCACAACCAGCACTGAAACCCGCAAGGCCCTAGGCAACTGCCCGACAAACATGTAATTTGTTGTATGTCATTTTTGTATTCTGTAACTTGTAAATACAAATAAAAATATATTTAACACCTTGCGTGCGGTGCCAATTTCCCCCCCGGTGCTGGACATTCCAGAACAGGGTGTGGTCGTGACGGAACCATTCCGTCATCAGCACAGCTCAACCGTGACTGATGACGGAATGGTTCAGTCACAAGCATCGAAGGGGTTAAAAAAGAAAAGAAACTCGTGTCTTAAGTGCTTTTCTAAGAGGTTAGTGTGCTTCTGTGATGTGAATTTTCTTTTGCATAGACTTTCAAACATTAGGTATTACATGGTTTAAACAACACCTCTTTGAACGGAAACGCTCCCAAGAGGTGTATGGCAATTGAGCGGAGTCTGCCTTTCGTATGACAATAGACCAGTGCGTCTTGTAGAAGACTGATTTTCAAGGTCCTGGGAGCAAATGAAGCACATAGAAAGGGGGGATGATAATATTGGAGGGCATAGTGGGGCTGCAAAACATTATAAGAACAAAATCACGCTAAAGATAAAATAGTTGGGATTCATAAAAAGGGCCTGGAATTATCTGGGCATGGAAACCTTTTGGGAAGAGCCCTGTTCCATCCTCCCAGGAGACATCAATTAGTAAAAAAAAAAACCTGACCCTTGAAAAAGTTGCTTGTTGACATGCCCATGTACTGTCAGTGGCCCTTGTGTCGATCTCTTAATTTAGTAAAAGGGGAGAAGCCTTTGGAATGTGCAAAAGTGATACCTCATAGATAGTGGCAATGGTGGTCTGAAAGTTCTTGCTCATACCAGGGACAGTGAGGCAAAAGTTATTGTATATTGCGACAGGTGGATTTTTTGAGGGTAGTAGAACTGATCGACTTTTGATGAACTTTGCTATATATGTTTTTAGATTCATTATTTTTTTTTTTTATGGCAGAGCTGCCTTGACACCTTTTTATCTGTTTTTACTCTGATTGTTTTATGAATTTTGATGATTACATTTAATTTCGAAATAGCAGTAAACGAATATTGGAGTAGAGCTGGAGCTGTCTGTCCAAAACCATGTTTCACTCTCATAAATCTTCCACCACACTCTTATAATAGTATTTTGGACAGTCTGAACTCTTAGTTTGTGTATACCAGAGCTGCTAGCTGAAGCCCATTTACATAATCAGATGCCGTGGTCTTTTCACTGTGTTGATGAAAAAAGAGTAAAGTACCTTGGTTTTCTTGGGTAAGAAAATTATTCTAGACTATGTTGGATTTTAGCGTCTCGTTGGAAGTTCTAAAAATGTTTGAAAATAAAGGTATTAAGTAAATGTTTTAAATCAATTAAATTAAGCATTAATCTAAAACTACTAACCGGGAGTATGTTTAAGTACAGAAAAGCATACATTTGTTAAGTATCGATAAGCATAAATTTGTTATAGAATATAATTTACCTTATTCAGGTCTCCTACATTTCACTGGCTCAGAGAACGTGTTGAGCCTTAATTTCGTGAGGCAATGTTTCCCTGTTTTAAAGCACCTCCCAAAGCAACAAAATCATTAAAATGTTATTTCATTAAATAATTCGATTTCAAGAATAATTTGGGCCCACACAGTTACTGAGTTCAAGATCAATTAAAAGTTACGGTCTTAATTACAAAATTCAAAAATGAAGCAGTACATGGGCTTTGCCATGAAGTATCTCTAATGCAAGGTTATATAGCGTATGTAAAAATCAGAAATGATTTGGCCCAAATGGACAACAGCATCCCTAGGGGTATTGAAGTCTCAAGAAATTCTTCACCCCTAAAATCAAGGGGTATTATACATTATTCTTGCATGTTAAATCAACTTATCTAGAGATTCATCATGGTGTGACCAGATGTCTAATTTCTTCAGCAAATCAGGGCACTTGAATAATAAACGTCACATTGCCTTAACACCTAAGCACCAACCCACTTTGTGAATAATAATTTTTCAACACCCTGTAACAAGTTTTGCAGCGTGAATCTTTCTGGATTCACTATGCTGTGCATTATTCCGCGGTCTAGTGGTTGGGTCCGGAATCGTAGTCTGTTTTTTTTTTTTTTTTTTTTTTGTAGCCCAGGTGGGCGTCGACGGCCCACCTTTTGATGTCCTTCCGTGACGTCGGCACGCTTCCTGCAGAAGCTCCCACCCTTGGGCGCCATCTTCAGATTCTTTTTTCCGCTGTTGGGTCTGGATCGTTCCTGAGAGGCTCCAGAGTTTTGGACGGGAAAAGACACAGAAGAGTTGAATTTTGCAGGAAAAGACTGAGAAGACGACGAAGAAGAACATATATAAGCCGGGGCGGCGAAGAAGGAGAACTTCGATGTCCAACGGAGAATGTGCATACAGGGGGCCCCCTGAGCGCGAGAAATGGACTACACCCCTTTCAAATTCTGCCGTAACTGCCACCACAAGTACGCGCAGAAGGACCAGTACCCGATTTGCAACCTCTGCTTACTGGTCGACCACGAGAGCAAAGACTGCAACGCTTGCTCGGCCTTCACACCGAAGACTCTCCGCATCAGAGAGCAACATAGAAGGGCCAACTACACCATACAGGGGAAGGGCCAACCACTGCCCCTTCGAGACCTGGGACTCCGGACCGACGAAAAAGACAACGTCGCCGGAGACCGATAAGAAAACTTCTAAAGAGGTAGGAGAGTCGTCGACCCCAAAAGCCCCGACAGACCATCGAAGGTCTGAATCAGACTCTCGAAAAACTGAGTCGAAGTCCTCGAAGGGAGCACTGGCGCCGAAAACCACGTCGGCCGCAGCTGCATCCAAGGACAGGGAGCCCAGCGGATCCTTGGAGAAGGACTCCAAGGCAGGGAAGACCGGCGAAAAGCCAAGGTCGTCGAAGCACGTCGCAGAAAAAGAATGTTAGACTTCGAAAGAGAAGGCCTCAAAGGTCGCCTCGACGTCGACAAAGGAATGGAGGCTCATTTCGACGTCGATGTCGAAATACACGGCAAAGAGACCAGCCGAACAGTCTGACGCCGAACAGGCCACCGAACTGGAAAGAAAGAAAAAACGTCTCTAGGCCGAAATGGATAGCATCCTACCAAGAAAGGAGGAGTTCGACGAGCGACTCAAACAGTTCAAGATTCCATCGAAAACACTGACGGTTATCGTCGAAGTAATAGAAGAGAAGGAGGATTTCGAGGCCGAAGAGCTGCAGAAAAGCCCCGAAACTCGGGTCGGCATCCTCGGGGACGCAGGACCTGGAATGGCAGGACCTCGACACCGAAAGTCCAGAAGAGGGCGTAGACACGTGCCCTTCGAAGCCTTCGCCGCCAGACGACATTGGGACGTACAATATGGTGATCAAGAACGCGGCAACGGCGTTTGGAGTCAAAGTTGACGGAAAAAAACATAAGTCTGACTTCCTATTGGAGACCCTACTCCCCACGCAGACCAGGAGCCAGTATCCCCCAATGCTTGAAAGTATCATGGCTCAGGGGAAGGAAGCGTTCAAGGAACCGGCGACATGCAGGTCCGTTACGCCTAGGACGGAGAAGAAATACAAACACTCCACGAAAGATCCCCCGTACATTAGAGGGACAGTCCTGGCGGAATCCATTATCACGGCGACCGCAAGGAAGACGGCAAATGTGCCGACGACATCATTGCCACGGCCAGACAAGGAAAGCAGAAGGATGGACCTGACTTGGGAGCAAGATAGAAAGGAATGCAGCAATGCATTGGTGCATGGCGAACTCAAACGCCCTACTGAATAGGCACCCGTACACAATCCTGGACCAAATTGGGCAGCTGATGAAGCACCTCCCACAAGAGTACCAACATAGAGCCTCACACCTCGTGGAAGAGGGGAAGAATGTGGCGAACGCTTGCCTCAAAACAGCCTTGGATGGAGCAGACACATCCAGCAGGCTGATGATGTTGGGAATCACTGAAAGAAATAGTGAACTGACAAAGGATTAGGAGGGACTTGCACAGCTTGGTAAATTCAAATGATAATAGTTATTATGGTCTGTGGCGTGCACCCAGAGATGAACGCTGTCTGAACCATCCAGCGTGAATAACAGAAGACTACTACAAGGCTTCCCCAACTTGGAGGGAAGCTCCCCGGTGCACAGTACTGAAGTGGCTGAATAGTCTTAAATTTATGCACAGTTAATCACACAGTAAAGTCTGCAAACTTCGAAGGTTCCACGTTTTTAATCAAACTCATTGGTTTCATGAGAGCTTCATGGTTATTTGATGTATAATTTCACAATGATGTATCAACATGCGTCATCCAAAATAAAAAATTATCCCAATGCATTTCGGGCTGAAAAACAGCCCTTCTTCATGGGAATGCTCTACGAAATAAAGAAAGCAATCTGTCACTGGACAGTTCGTAAAGAAGCCATAAAGCGCAGTTAGAAATACCGATATCGGTGAAAAATGCCATCATGCTCATCAGGCACACCATGTGCATCAACCTAGGGACATGCCATTTATTCACAAGCTGAGGCAGTGTAAGTGAGTTAGTGACGCAAAGAAAATTGACTTAAAAACATTTTAACACTGCCAAAATGCGTAAAACTAAAGCCGCCCAGACCCAAGTGCTCACAAATTAATAAGGCAGTGTGCAACTGAACGAAACAAACGCTAAACCAAGGTCAGCCTCACTCACGTGGATGATCACATAACAATCACGACCGGATGGCGAGAACCTACAACAACATGAGCGCGCGTTAGTAAACCGCAGGACTTAAACGTGACTAAACGTAGTGTGTGGACACAGTCCTCAATAGAGGTACTTACGCTAGTCCCACTGCATGGAAACCCTCATTCCGTGACCGGTAGAAAGAGAACAGCCGCCAGTGTGTCGGTGTGATTAGTAAACGTACAGCGTGTGGGGTAAACATAAACAAAGGACTAAAGAAAGTGTCAAACGAGCGCCATCTTGGAAAGGGAATATCTCCGTGCACAAGTTCAAATAACAAAATGTGATAAACATGAAACTGAACAATACTCAAAAAATCCTCAACAGTGGCATACTGACTAAAGTAATAAACTGTGGAGGAACATGATATAGGCAAAAGAGCAGAATAGTAAATCGGTAAATATATGGCAGTAATATCACAGGTTTCAAACCAACATGTACAGTTAACACAGAGGTTATAGGTAACACAGGAATTCCATCCTGTCATTTAGTCCGTGCGGCTGCGTCGTCGCCAGGAACTTAGCACGCTACATCGTACAAAATGAATTATGATTTGGTATCCAACATGACTGAACTCCAAGCGAATACTTTCGCCTTCACGGCGGATGACGCCGATAAGATTTATGGTATGATCCAGGAGGAAATAGTCTCCACTGCTAACACCCGCAGTGTCGAGAGCAACTTGAAACAACTGCTCTACCTATTAAAGAAGGAATCGAACCAGAAACTTCATGCTAGCACTCTCGTGCGGTATCATCGAGCCCAGCGGATCCCGAGGGGCCTACGTGTACCCTTGAAACCTTTACTGTGCAAGAATAATGTGAGGTTTAAGAGGTGGTTCGCCATCCTCAACAAATGCTCACTTGATTTGATCCTTCTCATAATTGAGGAACTTTCAAAAACGTTGGAAGATCTGGCTCAAGAAATAAAAAGCGTACGTACGGAGCTTCACAATGCCATGGAAGCCTCTGAACTTGCTAAAATGTTGGAAGACGTGAATGCCCAACTAGAAAGACATACCCGTGACACACAGGAACGTAAGTTCCGAAAATATAAAAGGGATACCATCGATTACAAGCTCGGCGAGGTGTACACTTGGGCAGAAGTGTACGCCCGAATCGACCTTATAATCCCTATTCCGAAAATGAATCCTCCTCCTCTGATGGTGACACTAGGGCGCAACCACCTACCAGACCACCACCTCGTGTCGAGCAACAACAACCCAGTACTTCCAACACTGCGGTTAATTTTTTAGAGTCGGGTCAAGAACAACAAACCGACCCAGGCGGGGAAAAACCCGCAGAGGTAGAAAAGGTACTACCCGAGATCAAAGGCAAAAAGGGCAAACGCCGGTGATATTAGATCAGGACAACCAGGTGATTAACATTTCTTCAGTACAGTTGACCGAGGAAGAAACACGCACTCTGCAGAAAGGTCAATCCTTTTTACCAACAACTAGAACTAATACTTTGGAATTGGAGGTCAGTGCTTTTAAGCTAGTGCGTAACATTCGCTTACGCCACTATTTCTAAAACGTCATACCTACAGCCAGGCAAGATGATGACATGTTACGAGGGCTTCGTCCCCACAGTACTTTCATGGCCCCCCAAAGCCATAAGATCATAGACATGTTTGAAAACCTAGTTAAAAAGGACATCGCTACACTTCACTTTCAGTCTATGGGCAAGCAAGAAAATCTTACGAAAAAGGAGAAAAACATCCTGCAGAGAATTGCTAACAATCCTGAGATAATCTGTCAAACTGCTGATAAAGGGGGTGCACTGGTTATCTTGGACGCCTCTTACTACAAAGAACAATTTGATGCCCACACACTTGATACCAACACTTATGCACCGCTACAAATGGACTCTACTAATGAGTTCTTATCCATTCTTATGAGAATCATCAATCAGGTGTTTGACAATGGAACGATCACTGATCGAGTAAGACGTTATCTGACACCTATTAATCCCAAACCGCCTGTACTTTACATGTTGCCGAAGGTGCACAAGCACCCCACTAGACCACCATTACGACCTATCGTCTCCACCAAAGGAAGCATGCATGAATCCATTGGCAAGTTCCTTGACAGATATCTTCAGCCATTTGTTTTGAACACTAGATCATATGTTCAAGATACCACTGACTTTTTGGTGAAATTGAAGAAAGCCACTGATCTGCTGGAGAACCAAGAGTTGGTATTGTGTACAGTGGACGTATGTTCCCTGTACACGTCAATACCTCATGACTTAGGAATAGCCGCTGTTGAGCAAGAACTCTCAAATTCGAATCTGGATGCGGATATGCAAGTCCTACTCATGGAACTGATGATATTTTCTTTATTTCACGGTTTTTGACAAGTGGTTTCACCAATTATGTGGGACGGCCATGGGGAATTGCGCCGCGCCGGCGTACACAAATATTTTCATGAAGTCATTCGAGGAAACTCACGTATTGAATCGACCACCTTGGCTAGCTCATGGGAAGCTGTATTTGAGATTCATAGATGATATATTCATTTTGTGGGCAGGAACTGAGAATGCCCTTATTAACTTTTTGCAATCTTGGAATGAGGTCAACAATCGAGTTCAATTTACTTGGACACTTGACAGGAATCATATACATTTCTTGGATGGGGAGATTTTGAGACAATTGGGCCATGTGGCTACGGCCATTTTTCGAAAACCTACAGACAGAAATTCAATTCTACATTATCGTAGTTTTCACCGACCTGGGTTGAAACAAAACTTACCTTTTTCCCAGTTGCTAAGTGTCAAACGTATTGTGTCATCAGACAATGATTGCAAACAAGAAATGTCCAAAATGCTGGAGAAATTCAAGGCAAGGGGTTATCCCCAGCAAACACGTGCCCGCTGTGTGAATATCAAGAGAGAGGATCTTTTGCGAGTCAAATCCAAAACGGAGAATTCTCGGATGGTGGCAGTCTCTAAGTATTCAGTTACCAGCAATCAATTCAGGAATATCATCACCAAACATTGGTCCCTACTCAGTTTGGAGCCTGATTTTCAGGGAGCCTTTTCACAGCCACCCATGTTTACTTACACAAGGGGATGTAATCTCAAAGAAATTTTGACTAAACCCAGAGAGCAGCCCAAACGCGAAGTGTTCAAAGGCCTCAGACCATGCTATAACTGCAGCAATTGCAATAACTGTATCCTAGGGAACGTTACCAACCACCCCATGAAAGGTCACCCAATTAGACTACGAGTTAATGCCACTTGCAATTCCACCAACGTAATTTACATGCTGAAGTGTCCTTGTGGTAAATGTTACGTTGGTCACACTGAGAGAAAAATACGTGTGCGGTTGCTGGAACACAAAAGCAATATCAGAACGAGGAACATTAAATCGACAGTAGCAGCACATTTCCTTGAATACAATCACACAGTCGCCCAACTGAAATATTTGGTATTGGAGCAAGTGAAACCAACTCACAACAACAAAAACACTTTATTGAAAAGAGAAAATTTCTGGATCCGCTTCCTGGCGACGATGCAGCCGCACGGACTAAATGACAGGATGGAATTCCTGTGTTACCTATAACCTCTGTGTTAACTGTACATGTTGGTTTGAAACCTGTGATATTACTGCCATATATTTACTGATTTACTATTCTGCTCTTTTGCCTATATCATGTTCCTCCACAGTTGTTTATTACTTTAGTCAGTATGCCACTGTTGAGGATTTTTTGAGTATTGTTCAGTTTCATGTTTATCACATTTTGTTATTTGAACTTGTGCACGGAGATATTCCCTTTCCAAGATGGCGCTCGTTTTACACTTTCTTTAGTCCTTTGTTTATGTTTACCCCACACGCTGTACGTTTACTAATCACACCGACACACGGGCGGCTGTTTTCTTTCTACCGGTCACGGAATGAGGGTTTCCATGCAGTGGGACTAGCGTAAGTACCTCTATTGAGGACTGTGTCCACACACTAGCGTTTAGTCACGTTTAAGTCCTGCGGTTTACTAACGCGCGCTCATGTTGTTGTAGGTTCTCGCCATCCGGTCGTGATTGTTATGTGATCATCCACGTGAGTGAGGCTGACCTTGGTTTAGCGTTTGTTTCGTTCAGTTGCACACTGCCGTATTAATTTGTGAGCACTTGGGTCTGGGCGGCTTTAGTTTTACGTATTATGGCAGCGTTAAAATGTTTTTAAGTCAATTTTCTTTGCACCACTAACTCACTTACACTGCCTCAGCTTGTGAATAAATCGCATGTCCCTAGGTTGATGCACATGGTGTGCCTGGTGAGCATGATGGCATGTTTTCACCGATATCGGTATTTCTTTTTTTTTTTTTTTTTTTTGGTGAAAAACTTTTATTGAGCAATCAAATAAAAATTACAAAGATGGGCCTACAACCACACGGGCTGGCCGCTAAGAGCAACGCACAACATAAGAAGCAAACGATCACTTCCAGGCACAAATCAGATACCAAATATTGCTCAAAACATAGGACAGGACATAACAATTTTCTATATTAAACATAAAAAACAACAACAAACTCTAAACAAGGCGAATGCACATTAATCAAGGTCAGCCCAGAAGGCGGAGGGGAAAGCCACTAATCAGGAAGACGAAAGCACAATCAATGGGACTCGGCAAGGCTGGGGGGGGGGACAGCGGGGAGGACAGGAAAATCCTAGAACAGTATGAAAAACTTCGGGAACGCCAGCCTAGGGAGATAGGGTAACATCGGGAGTGTCAACCAAGGGAGGGGTACAAATGTCTCCACGATATTCGTTCCACTGACCCCAAATCTTTGTCCACGCCCTGGGTCTGCCCCTAGCTACATAAACGGTCTTCTCTCGGAACATGGACCAGTCCATGTTATCCTCCCACACCGAGACGTCGGGAGGTCTGGATGCGCCCCAGAGCTGCGCAATGTCCCGCTTCGCGACCATGTATCCCAAGGTCGCCCATCTGGTCTGGGCCACAGAATAGTCGGTGGGTTCCCACACATTCAACAGGCATCGTCGGGCCGCAGGGTAATACCAGTCACAACAGTCATCACCGCAAGCACATCAATCCAGTAGGCTGCTACCACCGGGCACTCCCAAAGAATATGCAGAAATGTAGCACTCATCCCACAACCACGTTTGCATAAGCCATCCGGGGAAAAACCCATTACAACCAGACGCGGACCAGTTACATACACCCGGTGGAGGATCTTAAGTTGAACCAAACGAAGACGGGCGGGAATGGTGACCTCTTTCGGAGAAGAGAGTGCCGACTGCCAATCCTCGTCATCCAAGTCCAACCCATCACCGACCCAAACCTCCCGAAGTCGGAGCAGTAAGTCAGCGCGATTGTTAATCAGTTTCTTACAAATCAGGGAGATAGTGCTATCGGGCAGGTGTCCATCCAGTATGCGATCCTCAAGGGGGTAGGACTCGGGTAGGGTCACATCAGGAGTCAGAACTGAGGCCAGAGCATGCCGGACCTGCAGATATCGAAAAAACTCTCTATCACTCAAGTCATATTCGGCCTTAAGGGCCTGGAAAGACTTCACTCTACCCTTCACACAGACATCACCCACTTTACATATCCCAATCATATCCCAGCGGTCAAAGCCCTTAGTAGACCAGAGACATCCCAAACGTTCAGAAGCATAAAGCGGAGTCGCCATTGTCAGTCGGTTCTCCCATCCCAAACTCACATTCGCGGCGCGCCACACATTGACTGCGGTCCTGGACGGGTCCGTAAGATGGCGCCCAGCCGATCTGGAATAAAGCGCTCTATTAAAATCCCCTCCCGGCAGCTGGAGTCTATCCATCTCAAAGGCCGGATCTCGACCCGGGGAATACATTGCGTGGTTAATGGCAGACAGCTGGGTAGCCCAATAATATCTCTTGATATCGGGGAGCGCCATGCCCCCGTCGTACCAAGGGATAGTAAGTTTCGCAAGGGTGATACGTGGACGCCCGTCCCAGATCAGTTGCCTCTGAAGACTCTCGATCTCTCGGAAATAGGTAGCGGGAACGTCGTCAAAAGAATTTTGAAGTGCGTATAGGAATCGTGGCAAAGACATCATTTAAAAAAGGGCAGCCCTGCCCAGAGGAGACAGGGGTAGTTTACGCCAGCGGGCCACATCCAGTCGCAGTCTAAGAAGCGGGGGGGAGGAGATTACGCTCGAACCGGAGTGAAGAGTCCAGCGTAATAAAGATCCCCAAATACTTGAAGCCAGACTGGACGACCTGGATAGGAAATCTGTCCGGTAATGGGGGCAAAACACCCGAGAGAACATACACACAGGACTTAGCCCAATTAATAACCAGACCTGAGTTAGCGATATCGGTATTTCTAACTGCGCTTTATGGCTTCTTTACGAACTGTCCAGTGACAGATAGCTTTCTTTATTTCGTAGAGCATTCCCCTGAAGAAGGGCTGTTTTTCAGCCCGAAATGCATTGGGATCGTTTATTTTGGATGACGCATGTTGATACATCATTGTGAAATTATACATCAAATAACCATGAAGCTCTCATGAAACCAATGAGTTTGATTAAAAACGTGGAACCTTCGAAGTTTGCAGACTTTACTGTGTGATGAACTGTGCATAAATGTAAGACTAGTCAGTCACTTCAGTGCTGTGCACCGGGGAGCTTCCCTCCAAGTTGGGGAAGCCTTGTAGTAATCACTGAAAGAAGGCAAGCCTGGCCCAGGATCTCAGGTTTCAAACAAGAGGTTCAGCACAACATTCTTAGCACCCCATTCAATGGGGAGACACTGTTTGGACCACCGGTGGATGACAAACTCACCCAGCTTAAAAAGGAAAACGACACTGCAAGGTCCAAGGGGGCCTTACAATTCAGAGGAATGAAGAGGGGTACCCCGTCACGGAGAACGAACGGAAGAGCGGGGAACCAGCCAGGAACGTCGCACCAGCCCTTCCAGCAGTCCAACCAGGGAGATAACCAGGCACAGCAGGGACACCAAAAACAAAACTGGCACAACCAGCAAAGGGGCCACTTCTTTCGCGGGAGAGGAAACTGACGTTGCCAGAACAAAAGAAGAGGCCATCAAGCCACCTCTAAGTGACACCGTCACACAGTATGTGCCCACCTGCACGATGCCTCCCAGGGTGGAGCACAAAAGGACCAACACAGGGTTACACGGACCAAATACCATGGAACATGTAACACCAGTAGGAGGCAGGCTAAGTCACTTCAGAGAGTGGAAGAAGATAACAGACAAGTGGATACTGAACATCATACAGTTCGGATACTGTATAGAACTGGAAAGGACACCGCCAAACAGAAAACCAAAAAAGAGAGCGCAGTCAGGGAAAGAACTGGAACTGCTTCAAAGGGAAGCGGAGGAACTGCTCCAAAAGGAGGCCATTGAACCAGTACCATACCGAGAGAGGAACAAGGGAGTGTACTCCACCTACTTCCTGGTACCAAAGGTGGATGAAACACTAAGACCAATCCTGGACCTCAGGTTCCTGAACAAATACAAAAAAACACAAAAGTTGAAAATGACGTCTCTACAGGAGGTCATTCCACAGATAGGGGACGGAGATTTCACGGCCACCATAGACCTCAAAGACGCCTACCTGCACATCCTGATGAACAGGCAGCACAAACATCTGCTCAGATTTACCATCAACAAACATCACTACCAGTTCACAGCCTAGCGTTCGGACTAAAATCCGCACCAAGGGTCTTAACCAAGTGCCTCGCAGCAGTGGCAGCGCACCTGAGAAGGGAAGGGATCCATGTATACCCTTACCTGGACGACTGGCTAATAAAGGCAAATTCACACAGGACATGCATGGAACATGCCCAGCGCGTGACAAGGACTTTGATGGACCTAGGATTCTCCATTCACTGGGGGAAATCCTCTATGGAACCAGAGCAAATAAAGGTCTTCCTAGGGGCTCAGATCAACACCATACAGAGCAAGGTGTTCCCCAGCGACAAGAGGACACAGGCGCTACTGAAGGAGATGCGCCTCTACCAGAAGGGGCGAGCTCTGACTGAGTACAGCAAGCAAGGTCATGGGCATGATGGCCTCATGCATACATCTAGTACCAAATGTACGCCTCCACATGAGACCATTCCAAGAATGGCTACAAGAGCAATGGTCACAAGCTACAGGGAGTTGGGAAGATCTAGTGGTTGTAACGCACGCAGTACAGGAGGAGATGTCGTGGTGGAACATGGAGAACTTAACAAAGGGAAAGCCTCTAACATCACCGACCCCAACGGTGACCATCACCACAGACTCATCCCAGAAGGGATGGGGAGCGCACATGAGCAAACTCAGGGTGAGGGGTCTGTGGACTCCAGTGGATGCGGTCAAACACATCAACTACCTGGAACTGAAGACCGTGTTCCTCGCCCTGAAAGCCTTCCAGACAAAATTGTACAGCCAGAGAGTGTTGATCCAGACGGACAACACGACGACTATGTTCTACATCAACCAGCAGGGAGGAACGCAATCTCCGCCACTATCGAACCTAGCGCAGGAGATATGGAGATGGGCCATCCCACTAAAGATAGACCTGCTAGCCATACACCTACCAGGGAAAGACAATGTGGAGGCAGACTGGCTCAGCAGACAGACATCGGCGTCCCACGAGTGGGAGCTCAATGCACAGGAAACGCTAAGGCTATTCAGAAGGTGGGGAACACAGACTATAGACCTATTTGCAACACACCAGAATGCAAAATGCCAAAGCTTCGCCTCCAGGTCACCAGAGAAATGTATAAGCTGGTCGAGGACATTTGCTTACGCTTTTCCCCCCCGATACCCCTGATACACAGGGTACTCAACAAGTGCAGGACTAGCAACATGACTCTGATACTGGTGGCACCACAATGGGCCAGGCAGACATGGTACTCACAGATAATGGAAATGGCACAAGGTGCATCCCATAAGTTCGGGAGAAGAAAAGGTACTACACCCAGAACCAGAGAGCTTCAGCCTAGCAGCATGGCTCCTGAAGACAGAGTTAACGCACCTGAGGTTACCAGAGAGCACCCTGCGGGTACTGCGAGAGGCAAGGAGGCGTAGCACACTTTTGGCGAAATGGAGAAGGTTCACAGAATGGTGCAGCAAAAAGCTACACAGAAAGATGACAAGGGAGTCAACAGTGCTAAGGTACCTCACGCATCTGCTGAAAGCAAAGCTAAACTCATCCTCGCTGAGAGTACACCTGGCAGCAATTGTGGCCTACACAAGAGGAGAGACTGGAAAGAGTTTCTTTATGTCACAGATGGTAAAGAGATTCATGGAAGGGGCAAAAAGGATCGCGCCTTCTAAGAGGATGCCGCCACGAGCATGGAACCTTAATCTAGTCCTGATAGAGCTCATGAAGGCGCCTTTTGAACCGATTCATAAGGCTTCCCTGCAAATGCTAACAATGAAAACAGCCTTCTTGGTGCTACAAGAACCCTACATCCAAATTCACAATGATAGGGTGGTGATGAGAATGGACCCACACTTCATGCTAAAGGTGGTGTCGAGGTTTCACATCAACCAAACAGTTCAAATACCAAGTTTCTTTCAAAAACCAACCACAAGCGCAGAGAGGGTACTCCACACTCTGGACGCTAGGAGGGCAGTAATGCACTACATAGAAAGAACAAAGGAACACAGGAAGACGAAACAGTTCTTTGTGTCCTTCACAAGCAGTTTCCTGGGTAAACCAGTAACAAAGGGGACCATCGCATGATGGATCGCACAAACTATTCAATTCTGCCACAAACAAGCAGACCAAGAGCTAGCGGAGGGGGCGGGTGCCCACTCAAATAGAAACAAGCATTTACAATGCAAAGGTTTTGCCTTTGCCAAAGTTAGAGCTATTAGCATTGTAAATGACAAATTGTTTATTTATGTGTTGGTTTTGAAAACAGATAAATAAATGGCATTGTCATTTACAATGTCAATAGTTTAATCTAATAGTCCCTCATACAGAAGATGAAACAAAAATACTCCTGTGGCTGATCCAAGATGTGACTGACACACACCCAGAGCACAGCGAGGGGGCAGGGAAGCAAGCACAGCCAGGGGGCAGGGAAGCAAGCACAGCCAGGGGGCAGGGGAACCAGGGGGCGGGGAAAAGGTTTATTGGTCACCTTTCTATTATTTATTACTATATTGTAGAGCGGAGCTTGCATTAATGAGGTGCAACCTATGCTCAGACATTGTTAACAAGTGTAAAAACTTCAAAATAATAAAGTAATACTATTATAAGTACGTTTTGCACTTCTCTGCCTCAGGACAGCAGTGCCCAGTAAATGGCGTAGCGCAAGATGACGGCCCCCTCTTACAGAATGTGATGAGACCCCTCTGCCCCACAGGGGCTGCAGGGGCCCTTTGTTACGCCCCTGAACACAGAAACAATATTACTAGGCTTGCAAGATTGCGCCTTTGCCACTCCCATTGGCAATTATTTTCCAGAACAAATAATTGTCCCACATTTTAGCAGCCAATTCCAGATCCCCCCCGGCATGCTTCCTCCCATGCTGTCCGAACTCATCTAGTTGTTTTCCTGTCTAGGCCCCTTAAGGCATGCGCCTCGTGCACATTATTCTTTTTAATGCAGCTATTAGTGCTTTGTGGGCCCCACAGCACGCTTTTGTGTACGTGCACTCTCACACAGATACTTTCTGTGCTTTGCAAATCCATCGTCCTCATTGGAGTTACCCCCATATTTGGATTTCTCAAAGATTATAATAAAGGGTCGAGCACCATGGAGACAGAGGAGAAAGGAAGACCTGGAATGGATTCATGGACGGAACACCTTCACGTGAACAGTAATATCTGATCAGTGTGGCCGCTGAACTTTAACTGCTCCCGGGGGTTTTGTGAACCATTCCTGTTCCAATAGCACTGGAGTGGATTATGAATTTTGAGCAGGTGTTCACTGAATCGGCATTATGTTTGGATAACATTTCACTTTTTTGGTTTTGTGAAGAGAGAGCCTGACGGGGGGTGGAATCCGTGAGTTTTTGCTTCATTTTATTGTGTTTTACGTTTTTATTTTACTGATTTCGTTTGATGGGTGACAGCAAAGAGCATTGTGGGATTTGGAGTTCCTAGCACTGTTTTTGGATTATGGAACAGCCAAGGTGATTGGGTGAGTTTGAATGAGCAAATGAGGGTGAAGAGAGGGGCTCACGTGGGAGAACACACCTCAATAATGCTCGAGAAGCGGGAGCGTTTCCTGGCTTTGCACCTGGAGTGGATTGTGTGCGGGGGTCAGGCTGCCGGCGGAGGCTCAGAAGAGGTAAACTGTCTAAGTGCAGATGTTGTGGGGCTAAGGGAGGTCCGGCTGTTCTTTTGAGGTGGGGTTGGTGCTAATGACGGAAGAGGGGATTCATAGGGGACCGGCGGAGGCTCAGAAGAGGTAAACTGTTTAAGTGCAGGTGTTGGGGGAGGGGGGGGGCTCCGGGAGGTCCGGCTGTTGTGGAGAGGTGGGGTTATGCTAATGACGGAAGAGGGAATTCATAGGGTGAAGAATGGTTCCAAAATCGGGGATTGGAAATGAGTTTTCCTTTCTTGATATAATTTTACACACTTGTTGCCCTTTCAGCTTGTAGGGATTGAGGGTAACGCAGGAATGGGTTCATATAAGTTAAAGCACGTGCGTTTAACTCCAATGACGTGGTTTGGGGGGTAGAGAGGGTCGTTTTGGGTGGACCTGACTCTCATTTTATAGAGTATGTTTAAATTGAGCAGTAAGTTGAGCCACTTTTTCTGTGTGTTTCAGTGACCCCTGACTAAGAGCCAGCAGGGCTCGAACTGCGGTGGGTCTGACATGAAGAGTCTTTTCTGAAGCCGAGATTGCACCGGTGCACACAAGCTATGTGTAAACCCGGCCCCTGCCGCCCGGGGGCATCCCAGTGGGCCGACTTTGAAGCTGGGGAACAGGATCGAGTCTAGCGGGAGGCGGAAGCATCCTGTGATTCTGGGCAAACCACTTCATCTCCCCCTGCCTAGAAATGAATGTGACCGTCTGCAACACAACCGGTGCTCATGTAAAGCGCCCGGATAGCTTCGGGGCGAGTTCGCGCTATAGGGGTAGGGGGGCGGAACGGCACAGACGACATGAGACAGGGGGGGGGGGCTCACGGACAGCGGGAGGGGGGAGGGAACGGCAGCACTCACCTCGACTTCCTCCAGCGGCGGTCGGCTGCGTAATGGGGAAAAACAAACAACATTTTAAAAAAAGAAACTCCGCCCACCGCCGCGATGACGACATCGCAGAGGCGGAGAGGGAAAAAATGTCGGGAACGCCCCCGAATCTGGTCCGGCCTTTGACGGACAGATCCGGCTCCCAATGGCTAGCCTCCATTTATGGAGCTAGCCAATGGGAGGAGGGCGCGAGGAGGGGGCGGATACCCGACTACACAGAGGAAAACATTAGATTTTGCTAGCGCATGCGTACTTCGTACGCATTGCCTAGCACAACCTAAAAAGGGAGCAACGATAGCCTTCCTGGCTAACACACCCATTAAAGATATTTGCCTGGCGGCAACATGGGCCTCAGTGCACACGTTCACTAAGCACTACTATGTGGATATACAAATGAACAAGGAAGCACAAGTAGGACAGAAAGTGCTTCAACATATATTCAACAGCCAACGCTCATCTTCCACCCAGCCGAGCCGCCACAAAAATAACAACCCGCTACAAAGTCTATGCACAGCATAGTGAATCCAGAAAGATTCACGCTGCAAAACGAATAGTTTCTTACCTGTCGATGTAGTTTTGCAGCTTGAAGATCTTTCTGGATTCACTAGCGAACCCACTAGCCACATTCCGCCAGAAAGATGAGGCTGGAGAATCAGGTGGTAAAAGACAAGGTCAACACTGAAACACATACCTTGAACGACAAAGCGGATCAAAAAACTTACTTGAACATTGCCAAGGATTCGCAAAAACACAAAACGAGAAAAAAAGAATCCGAAGATGGCGCCCAAGGGCCAAGTTAGAGAAACTTCATCATGAGCAGAATAACTACAGTGAAAAATATTATAGTGCATTTCCGCTTAACTGTGTGTCTTGGAGTCTGTGGGGAGAGGATGGGTGCAGTGGAGGAAGCATTGAGTAAGTTAGACATGACGTTCATCTTGGTAAAATGATTTTTACACATAAATATGGCCAGGTTTACACACATTAGAAAATACACTTCTCATTTAAAACTCTGTAAAAAAATTGTTTTAAATCAATTTGCAGATGTTAATAAAATCTCAAAATTGATACATCTGTAAAAATTCGAATACAACTACTGGAATGATTAGAAAGTTAGGAATCCATTTGTTGTTGAGGGTTTGTATTAAGAATGGTCCTGGGCATGTAATAACATAAAACGCATCTTGTTTATTCACCTGACTTGCCATTAGGTATAACCTATCCAGCATTTGGTTTATCAGGCCCCATTCTACACCAACAGTAAATACAGTGAGCACTTGCCCCTCTCTCATCTCTCCCCACTTGCTTCTCTGTTGCTCTCTCCCGCTCTTTCCATCTGTCTCCAACTCACTCTTTTCATCCCTCTAGTGCATTCTTTCCATCCCTCATGCTCCTTGCACACTTAACCTGCTCCTCACGCCCTCTGCCCCCGCCACTCGCTCTTGCTTGCTCTCGTCACCCCTCTGCCTTGCTCATCTCCACCTTTCGTGTTCTAGTTCAACCCCTCTCACGTGTTACACTCCTCTGGATCTCACAGCCCCTGTCTGCGGGTCCATCCCCCTGCCGCCTGGCTCTGCTTCCCAACTTGTGTCCGAGTCCCTAGCCCTGCCACCTTGTCTCTGCCCCGGTTTGTTAATCTAATTTGTAAGTGCTCAAAAACTCCTCTCCGAAGGGAAATCAGATAAAACAGAAATTCCAGGAGAGGCAGAGATTTGGAACTAAAACAGCCAAGGTTTTAGAACCTTTTTGGAAGGGCGATAAGCTCAAGGATGAGTCACAGCCTAAGTCGTAGACCATTCCAGTGTCTTGCATTAAATAAGTGAAGGATCCCCTCTCTGTTCTAGCGCTGCGGATCTGGGGGGTGGGGGGGCTTAATTGGGGCAATTAGGGCCTAGTTAGATCGGCTGATAACTTATGATTCTATTACTAAGATAAACCTGGCAGGATTTGTAAAGGGTCCAATGAGCATGGCAGAGCAGCTTGAAGGTTGCCCTCTTGCGTACTGACAGCCGGTGGAGGTTTTTAATTTGGAGGCCGATGGTGATCTGTTTGGTAAATTGCATAGCTGCTGTGTTCTGAATAACTTGTAGCTGTGAAAATTGAGAATCCGCCATACCTACATACAGAGGTGCAGAGAAATAGAAAGACTGGCGTTTTCAATAAAAAGGTATTTATTGAACAGTCTTCTTTCTCATGCAGAGGAAATGAACTGCTACAATCGTAATACTGGTTGCAAAGTACAATGCGTACAGTACTTAGAGTATTATAAAATAATACTGTAAAAGCATGACATGGTTTCTAAGCCATAAAATATATATAATGCATACATTAATAAATAAAGACTAAAAAGTACTCAACTGGTGCTTCTAAAATACACCTACCCCAGTGTACCTAACCTAGGTCTAGTACAAGGGAAGAAGTAAGTGAGGTGTAGCTTAGTTTCAGTATTCTTTTGCCAAGAACCTATCCAAGAATTCTCTAAGGGCTTAATGTAAATGTATTTCGATTTATATAGCGCACTAATCACCCAGGGGTCTCAAGGCGCTTGCTTAGGGAACCCGTCCTGGTATTCCCCTGTGAGATACCCCGGCAGGGAATTCACAAGGTGAAAGCCAGGCATCCCGCCGCGAGGGGCCGTAGTGGAGATTAAGCAAGCTATTGCCCAGAGTCGCAGAGTGTGATCCCGTGAGTCGAGTAGGCACCGGAGCGAGAATTGTCGAGTCCGTGGAATTTTTGAGCCCGAGACCCGCCGAGGTGGGGAATCGAACCCTGGTCCACGGCTGATCTCAGCTTCCGGGTCTGCCGCCTCTAACCACTGAGCCACGCTTCTCCAGCTCCTTACCTTGGTTTTAGAATGAAGGAGGTCTGGTATCTCTCTCTCAGGACTCGATTTCCCAACAACTCGCAAGGGTAGCTTGGAAACACTAGAGCTGGATTTCTCAGCAAGAGAAAAAACAGCGTCTCTCTCAGTGCGTCTGCTGGAGGGCCGTCTTCCTTCGGCACTGGCTGCGGCGAGCTGTGTCGTGTAGGTAGATAGTCGAACTGCTCCAAACCACAGTGTGTTTGCCTGGGCAAGTGTGGCATATTTATACCTTGAAGGTGCCTAGTTTGACGTAAGGTTGGACATAATAACGTCATCAAAGACTCAGTTCTTTAAAAACTCCATGAGTTCTTGGATAAATCAATGTTCAAGCAAGGGGAAGTCCCTGACTACTGAAGGCGGATTTTTCCAAGAAATCATTGTGGATTTTCAGAACTAGTGGAAGTAGCCATGCCGTATTTGGACTGCATAGGCTAAGTCTAAATATGCTTACGATTTCTATGCCTATATAAGGATAGGGTGATTTATACCTATATATGGGCATGAATCGGGAAAATTACACACGGGTCCTAAATTCATATACAACAGCGTAATAGACAAAGTGTAGCATAGCAAATGCATGCACACTGAAACCTGGTCTAGGCAAATTACTGTTTATGATCATGCCGAGATTCCTTTCGGTGTTCTTAGAGTTAGGAGCAAGGCTAAGATTGGAGGTCCACCCCAAATTGGACCAGTTGGAGTCTGCATTTCCAAACAGTATCACCTCTGTTTTGTCTCCGCTTAACTTGAAACATGATCTTGCATCCAAACCGACATCTCTGTAAGGCATTCACCAAGATCATGTCTTATGGTTTTGACATTTTCAGCAATTGGCACAATTAATTGTGGGTCACCTGCACACGCAAGCCTTTGGACTGAACAATAGGTGCCAGCGGTGCCATATTTGTTTAATAGTGTCTGATTCAGTGATTAACCCCGAGGGACAACATACTGGTGTGGGATCATATCTGAAAGGGGGAAGGGTTATCAATTGTGTGCAGTCAGCAAAAAATGATTGAAGCCATTAAAGAGCTTTCACATCAAAGCCAATTTCGTGCAAACATTCTAACAGTGTATGATGAGACGCCGTGTTGAACACTGCTGATAAATCAGGAAAAATTGGAGTATGAGATTTACCCTCATCCACAATGATCCTAATGTTGTCAGTTACTGCCAAAAGAGTGCTTTCATTTCTGTGGTTCGCTCTGAACCTTACTTGCATGTCCAGCGCATTATTCTCATCAAAATATTGACGCCCTAGCCTCGGGGCCCTTGTCTCTGGACCCTGCTCCCTTCCTTGTATTGGGAGCAATGTCTCTAGGCCCATCTCCCCCTTGTGTCTGGGCCCCATCACACCTCCTAGTCTTTTAGCCCTGCTCCCCAAGTCTTTGGGCCACACCCACGACCCTCCAGTTGTCTCTGAGCTCATGCCCCCTCATTGTCTCGGCCCCTTTCACCTCCTCGTCTAAAAGCCCGTTAGCTCTCCCTCGTGTCTTTGGGCCCCTTGCCTTTGTGCCCTCCTCACCTGCTTGTCTCTGAGCCTCCCTTGTGTCTCCCCCCTCCGACCCCGTCTCCGATTCCCGCTTCCTCCTCTTGCCTCTGGGCTTCGCTCACCTCCACCCTTGCCTCCGAGCCCCACTCGCCCCCTTCTTTTCTTCCGGTTTCCGCATGCCTCCCATGCCTTTTCTCTGGGTCGTGCTCTCCCCCTCCCTCTTGACTCTGGGTCCCAATTGACACACCATATTGTCTGTGGGCCCTGCTTGCCCCCATCCCTTCCCTGAGCCCCACTCAACATCCCCCCTGCCTTTCTCGTCTCTGGGCCACACTTAACCTCCCCACGTGACCACCTGGCTCCCACTCGATCTACCCTTCCCTGGGCCCCACTTGACCCCCACCCCTGGGCCTCTGTCTATCTGCCCCTGTGCCTCTCTCGATCCCTTGTCTCTGGGCCCTTTTTGCCACTTCCGTGCTTCTGGGCTTCTCTCGGCCGCCCCATCCCCCCCACCTCCATATAAGCCCTGCTCGCCCCTTCTTTGTCTCTGAGCCCTACTCGATCCCCCCCAGTCACTGTGCCCTGCTTGCCACCCCCCCTTCTTCTGGGCACCCTCTCCCCCATCTCTTGGCCCTGCTCAGTCCTCCATGTGTCTTAGCCCTGCTTGCCCCATTGTGTCTGAGCCCCGCTCGCCCTCCCCTTTGTGTCTGAGCCCCGCTTGCCCCCCTCCTTGTCTCTGGTCCCGCTTGCCCCCCTCTTGTCTCTGGGCTTGCTTGGCCTCCTGCCCCCCTCCTTGTATCTGGGCCTGCTTGCCCCTCTTCTGGTCTCTGGGCCCGCTTGCCCCCCCTTCTTTTCTCTGGGCCCGCTTGCCCCGCCCCATGTCTCTGTGCCAGCATGCCCCTCCCTTGCCTCTGCTCAAACTCCTCCTTGTCTCTGGGTCCCACTCGCTCCCCCAATTGTCTCTAGGTCCGCTTGCCTGCCTCCTTGTCTCTGGGCCCCTCATGCAACTGGGCTTTACTTGCCCCTTTCCTTGTCTCTGGGCCCTGCTCCCTCTCCCTTTTGTCTCTGGCCCTGTTCATCCTCCTCCTTACCTCTGTGGCCCCTCTTGCCATCGCCCTTTGGCCCCTTACGCCTCCCCATCCCTGCCTCCTGCTCTCCTCCGACTTGTCTCTAGGGTCCTGCTTGTCCTCTTGCCTGTGGGCCCTGTTCACCCCCTTCCTTGTCTCTGGGCCCACCTCCTTGTCTCTGGGCCCACTCACCCACGTCCTTTTCTCTGGGCCCACTCGGGTGTATGATGTTACTAAGCATTCCGTTGCAACGCATGCCTTTTCCACGCATGCATTACAACGCGAATGCCACTACCACGAATATGCTTTACAACAAAAATGCCTTTGCCACACATAGTTATACAACGATTTTCGTTGTATAACTATGCATGATAATGGCATTTTCATTGTAAATCCCTTTTTCGATCCCTGCCCCAATTCCTTATATGTTCCCTAAAATCATTTAAAGTTAGTATAATTTAAAAAAAATACTCAGTTTTTCATAGACTGACTATTCCTTCTTCAATGTTATGTGGTCCCTCTTCTATTTTTTTGTAAAGGAAGTACGTACATGCACATACGTTATTACCTTGTTAGGGAGGCTGGCTTATTTCAGGAAGGACGAAAGGCACAAATCATCGTCTTTATGGTAAGAGTTTTTTTTTTTTAACTCGCACTTTTATGGGGGGGGGGAGTCGCCTCCAGCCCCCTTTTTAGGTCTCGCCTGCCAATGCGGCTGCGGATCCCATACAGTTCATGTGAGGTATGCACGTGCACGCCAGCCACATCATACACCACCATTTGTTTGTGCCTCGCATCAGACTTCAAAGGCTGCCGCTCCCCCCCCATCCCCCGCGTGCACCATCCCGCCCCCAGCGTGCACCCCCCCTCCCCCAGCGTGCACTCCCCCCAGCATCAGACTTCAAAGGAATATGCTCCCGTCCCCCCGCCACAGCAATGCAGAGAGCTTGTTTAAATATATTTTAGTTCATTAACAAGTAATGAGCCGCTGTGCCAGGCTCCAAGTTGCCCCCTTCTCTCCCCTCCACCACGCAGCGGGCCTCGGACTTTCTTTGATCATTCACACTTGGTCGACAGGCAATGAAAGAGGAAGTCTTGCTACCAGCCTGCATTCGTCAGAACACAACACTAGTTTTATTTCTGTTTCCGTGCTTTTTTGAACTTTCATTTATTTACAGCTGTATGCTTCGGCCATGTTCAAATGATGTCAGCACCTCTCTTCCCTCAATATAGTGCCCCTACAATGCCCATTGACACTCGTGCACACTGACATGTGAGGCCTCCTGGGCGCACACATGTGTATGAGAAGCTGTTTCCTTGTATGAAGGCGTTTTATTGAGGAAACTCATTAAGTTTTAAATAAATATATTTTAGTCCATTAACAATTTAAAAAAAAAAGTGTTCCCATTTTCAGCAGGAGCAGATTTTGGGCCGAACATATTGGATGTTAATTCATTAAACCGCCTGGATTACACAAGGCCAAGCCTAGAGTCACTGGTAGTATGAATGCACGAGCCACAGTGCTGGCAGGCAGCAGAGGTTCCGGAAGTCTCGTGTAGCTCTGATGCTGTGTCACCGTCGTGTTTGTGATAACTGTAAAGGGACATCACTTTGCAGTGTTTTGGTCACCGTGTCCTAACGCTTATTTCAAGTAGTAGGCACAGTAAAATACATTTAATACGAAATTTACAATATCAATCTACTCCCTCCTGCCAGAGCGAGGAGCGATATCGGCATCTGTGAGGGCGCTGGCTACTCTGAGAAGCTGGCCCATACATACCTCCTGTGCCATTGCAGAGATCTTTGCGGATTGTAAGTATCACCCTGTGCCTAGCGCGAAGGACTCAATAGCATCTTCTTGCGTAATGTACTGAAGTCCGAGATATTCATCTTGAAGCATTTTGCAGCCTCCATCCTTCCATTTCTGTACTGGCGCCACCTATCCTCAGCAGCTTCGTTATTCACAACCTTTTTGCCATGGCACAGCTCACCACAAATAAACGTCTGCAGTCTCCTTCACCCCTGGTCCCCAACTCTCCATTGTTTTGATTCCCGACCCTTTGTGTTTGGCTGTCATGGCAAGTAATTGGATACGATTTAAGCCACTTTCTCCCAGATAGGGAATTCAGAATTTTACCATTCACCTCATTTTAAGCATACTTTGAAAGAATACCAAAGTTCCCGAAGGAACAGGGCGTCTTTAGTAATTAGGTGACCGGGCTGCCTCCCCTTGAAGCTCAGCTCTGCCCTGCGTTGGCCCACAGTCAATAATTGTTCTCTCCCAGGCCGCCTGTTTGTCATCACTTACAGGCCTGGGCCTGAAACCTGTGTCTGCTGGACAGGTTTCATTTAACGTGTTGTTTATAAATCCCATTCAAATAGTCCTATTGTGAAATTAGCGCATTCTTCAGTTTTTTTAATGTAAATAAACCCTGTCACCCTCCGTAAGTGTGGCATGCTCGGACGTGAGTCACGGGACCGGTTTAAAAAAAAAAAAAAATAACCCTGGTGCCACCAAGAGCAGCTGGCTACGGCTGATCACAGGCGTCGTGCCACGACCCCCTGCCACCAGCACTACATGTGCCTGTAGGGCAGAAACCTGGCCGGGCTTACATCGTCTTTCTCTTGTGCAGACAGCTGCCCTGGAAAGCAATCCTGTGCCTAGGGACGCACCACATGCCACTCCACAACACGCCACTCCACAACACATAATAACCATCCACATAAGTGCATTCATGACGCACACTCCACATAATTCCAGTACACTCAATACTATAGAATTGCTATCCACATAAGTCTACTGTGCACCATGCCACATATTTCACTCCACACCATTCCATGCCACACACTTCCACGACTAATAATTCTAATCCAACCCACATAATTTCGCACCTCATGCATCCACTCCAAAAACAAAACACATGGTAAAAAGACATTGTCATTTAAAATGCCAATAGCTCCAACTCTCACAAATGCAAGACCTATTGCATTGCAAATGCATGCAATAGGTCTTGCATTAACGAGACTTTGAGCTACTGGCATTGTAAATGACAAACCTTTTATCTATGTGTTGGTTTTGAAAATGCGCCACCACCACGTCCACCACCACCACGTCCACCACCTTTACCACCTCCACCACCACCACGTCCACCACCTTTACCACCTCCACCACCACCTTCACCACCACCTTCACCACCACCTTCACCACCACCTTCACCACCACCTTCACCACCACCTTCACCACCACCACTACGTCCGCCACCACTACGTCCGCCACCACTACGTCCGCCACCACTACGTCCGCCACCACTACGTCCGCCACCACTACGTCCGCCACCACTACGTCCGCCACCACTACGTCCGCCACCACTACGTCCGCCACCACTACGTCCGCCACCACTACGTCCGCCACCACTACGTCCGCCACCACTACGTCCGCCACCACTACGTCCGCCACCACTACGTCCGCCACCACTACGTCCGCCACCACTACGTCCGCCACCACTACGTCCGCCACCACTACGTCCGCCACCACTACGTCCGCCACCACTACGTCCGCCACCACTACGTCCGCCACCACTACGTCCGCCACCACTACGTCCGCCACCACTACGTCCGCCACCACTACGTCCGCCACCACTACGTCCGCCACCACTACGTCCGCCACCACTACGTCCGCCACCACTACGTCCGCCACCACTACGTCCGCCACCACTACGTCCGCCACCACTACGTCCGCCACCACTACGTCCGCCACCACTACGTCCGCCACATCCACCACTACGTCCGCCACCACCACCACCACGTCCGCCACCACCACCACCACGTCCGCCACCACCACCACCACGTCCGCCACCACCACCACCACGTCCGCCACCACCACCACCACGTCCGCCACCACCACCACCACGTCCGCCACCACCACCACCACGTCCGCCACCACCACCACCACGTCCGCCACCACCACCACCACGTCCGCCACCACCACCACCACGTCCGCCACCACCACCACGTCCGCCACATCCACCACCACGTCCGCCACATCCACCACCACGTCCGCCACATCCACCACCACGTCCGCCACATCCACCACCACGTCCACCACGTCCACCACCACGTCCGCCACGTCCACCGCCACGTCCGCCACGTCCACCGCCACGTCCGCCACGTCCACCACCACGTCCGCCACGTCCACCACATCCTCCGCCACATCCACCACCACGTCCGCCACATCCACCACATCCTCCGCCACATCCACCACCACGTCCGCCACTGCCACCACGGCCACCTCCACCACGTCTACCTCCACCACGTCTACCTCCACCACCAAGTCCACCACCACGTCACTCTATCTATCGCCCTCACTCTATCTACCGCCCTCACTCTATCTATCTCTCGCCCTCTATCGAACAATATCTATCTATCGCATCACCACAGCTTCACTCAGGGGCACCACAACATCACTATGCGCTACCACAGCATCACTGAACGCCACAGCTTCACTCGTCGACACCGCAACATCACTCGGCACCACCACAGCATCAATCTGTGCAACCATTCAACAACTGGTTCAAATATGTTCTCTCAATGTTTCAAGCTTTATTACAAATGTCACAAAAAGATGTTAATATTTCACTTCCGTTCTTGGATTTTCGTCACAATAAAATACACTGAACATAATCTTCACAAAAGTTATTTACAAAAGTTTAAGCTATTGCCATTATAAACTACAATAGCTTTTATTTAAGTATTAATTATTTAAAAAAAATAAAAGCCATTGTTATTTGTAATATCAATACATCTAAGTCACGTAAATACAACACATATTGCATTACAAATGCTATAGGTGTCACATTTGCAAAAGTTAAAACTATTGGCATTGTAAATGACAAAGCTATTAATTTCACTATTTTCAAAACCAACACATAAATATAAAATTTGTCATTTACAATACCAATAGCTCAAACTTTCCTAATGCGAGACCGATTGCATTGCCAATGCTTGTTTAATTCTACCTTTACCACATATTCCTTTACTACGTATTTCGTAGTAAAGAAATGCGTGGTAAAGGCTTTACGTGGTAACCACGCATGCTTTGTAAAGCATGCGTGGTTAAGTACAGCGTGGAAACGGGCGCTTTGTAGTGGCTGTTTCCCGGCCCACTCGCTCTCCTCCTTGTCTCTGGGTCCCGCTCTCCCCCTTCCTCGGTCCCAGTAGCCCCCCCCCCCCCGCCTCAAAATGTCTGTTCTCTGCTCGACCCCCTGCTCCCCCTCACCCTCCCATGTTTCTGTGCTCCACTCGCCCCCCCCCCCCTTAGTCTCTGGGCCCCACTCGCTCCCCTTGTTTCATGGCCGCGCACAATCTCATTTCTATCTCTTTCACACTTGCACGTCTTAACATGTCAGAATAGGTACATTTTGTCTGTCTCACTGCGGCGGCTCTCAACCCCCCACCCTTCCTTCCAGCAACTAAAGAGAAATAAAATGATGACAAACAGTGGTTTTGTGTCTGTCTTGGGGGAAGGCCCAGGGGAATTACAGGCACCCACAGGGAGTGGTATGCACTGTTATCGGTGCACATGACAGTGTGGTCGTCCATCTCAGGCCTACCAAACCGTTCTGTGCACTTTTTATGTTCTCCACGCAGGCTGCATTACAGCCTGGGTGGAGAATATGCCCAGGCTCCCATTTCCTGGGCTGAACCACGAAACTCAGACCAATCACAGTGCTGCACCTTCAGCATTGTTATTAGCTCAGAGGAGTTTGGATGCTTCCGGCTGGAGCAGAGCTACGATGAGAGAGACGCAGTGGCGGGAAGAAGGTAAGTTTAATTTGTTTTTTACTGCCCCCTCCCCAGCATTCCACTGCATTTCCACACACTAACTGCAAGCCAAGACTTTTCACCCCCTCCCCCATTACATATTTATTGTATGTTCTCAAATATAGCGCTACTCTGTCCAAACTAGGGATCTGTGCATTTTATAGGAAAAATCACAAAGAGTATTGAGATTTCCTTAAAAGTAAAAAGGTTAATAAATAAGGAAACTCTGAAGGAGGCATGCAGAAATAGAATACGGAAAGAAAGAGTGGTGAAAACTGAGAAGGCGAATAACCGGGGGAGCTGATGGGTGAAGCAGAGGATTGGCAATTTATATAAATAAATAAAATAAAATAGTGTGGTGGGAAGTATTGAAGAACATATCATAACAAGCATTTGCAATGCAATAGATCTCGCATTTTCGCAAGTTTGAGCTATTGACATTGCAAATAACAATGCCTTTTATTTTTGTTTTCATTTTTAAAACATAAATAAAAGGCATTGTCATTTAAAATGCCAATAGCGTAAACTTGCGTAAATGTGAGACCTATTGCATTGCAAATGAGATTTGTTTTCTTTTTATTTATTATCACTACGGGCCCTACTTGCTTTGTGCACAGTTGCTGAAAGATTTGGGATTTGCTGGTTGGTATCGCACGTGGCAGGCAAGGCCTACATCAGAAAGGAAAGCAAGGGAGTGATTTCACAAATTGAAATAAAGCTGATCGAGCGCCAATAAAAGGGAACGAGTTGGGATTAGAGCGAGTACGCGGTAAGAAATGGCAATTGAAAGTGCGCGCGATAAATCCTGCTTGTGCTCCCCGCTGTCTGTTCCTCGTGACGCACTTTATGAGCAGCAGTTTGTGGCACCCGCTTTTCCCTCTAAAGGAAAGCGCATTTGTCTGTGTATTGCAAAAGTGGAGATGTTTGTTTTCAGGGGATACATTATTCGTTGGAATTTATGGCACCCATAAAATATTTTGCAGCCGCTGTAGGCAGAGCGATGATTTAACCTCTGAGTCGTTGAAACCCTCCTCACCTGGCGCGGAACATCACGCCTGTACTGCAAGCACCTCGACTTGCGCTTTTCTCCACCGAGCCTTAGTCCTAATTGCACAGCACATTCCGAAATCACTGCATCTTAACTAGACGCGAGACGCAACTGTAATTCGAAATGTTTTTGTAAAATGTGTATTTATTTTTAGGCTGGTTTATCAGTGTATTACAGCCAGATTCTGGCAGCCTCGTTCTGTGTAATGTAGAAGCATCATTATCCTTTGGAAACAGCTCTCTAATCTTTGTGTAAAATTGTACAACTTGTTCACAGGTTTTAAGATTTTAGTTAGTTGCTTATTAGACGTGAATTTAAGGCCAAAAGTGGGAGAACCTGGTATCTGCGTGGTTGGGAAAGCTAAAAACCGAGATGTACCGTTTAACCCAATTATGTAAAAATACTCATACTATTTTTTGTCAGTACCTCGTGTGGAAACTAAACGGGCACAGATCTGGTGCAAAAGTCGAGCAGGAAACGAGTTCCAGGGGAAAACACTATCAGCTGTTGTTGTACTCCACAAGTTCTATACAAAACCCGCCACCCACAAGCCAAAATATAGCAACATCCTTTTGCAAAATTCATGATACATGAAATGCACGTATTTTGTAGGATTTAGCCCATGTAAAATAAAATGTGCCTACCTTAGATGACGATTACCTTCACCTGAGACGTGTTTCTCTGCAGCTGCATCTCCTAGTGCTCGAAACGGTCTTGACTTCACACTGTAGGAACACATTTTCCAGGCTGTCACTCAGGCCTGTCCTCAGTCATAAGTGCCAGTGAGGAAACACAGTAGGCTCTGATGGTGTACATTCTCTGCTGTCCTAAATCTACTTGTTGCCCTGAGCGGCAATGAATACATTCTGCGATTCACGGAGGGCATGTTTTGCTAATATTTTTTTTAAACATTTTGTCAGTTTAACAAAAGGCTACATTTGCTACATTTTTAAAACAAGTATATGAAATTGATAGTTTAGATTTGCAATTTTGTGCACCCTAATGTGAAAATACTGCAGTTACACAAAGTTGTGAGTCGTTTAGCTTGCAACTCCGTGCAGCCCTTTGTGGTTTTTCAAACAACCTGGTAATTTGCAGAAGGGTGAACCTTGCATGTTATTTCAACTTTACCAACTAAAGCTAACTTTTTAACTATAACCATTGTGGTTCTACTTCTCACAGCTATCTGCACCACTCAGTTTCACTAAAGTGTGCACATCGTGTCCCCCGCAACCGCACATGATTCAGATGACAAACCCTGACAGAACCGATGGTCATTCCGTGTCTTAGATATAACTCACACTGGAAAAGTAACCAGGTGGCTATATTGTCAACAGTCATTTGTCAAGGGACAGGGTAGAACAAGCTATGCTCGCGGCAAGCCTCGCGCCAGCTCCTGGGGTCAATCGGTGGCTGCGCGCGCCTTGGCGGATTCCTCAGCACTGCCTGGAAACCGAATGCACGCGTAGGGACAAAATAATGATTGTGTGTGCACAAAGATGGCGTCGGGTGTCAACATGCGCGTGCATTTTTTTGTCCCTACCCGTGCATGTTTACCTTTGCGGGCGGCGAGGGCAGCCATGTTTGTCCATCTGGACGCGCGTGCATTCAGCTTTGGCTGAATCGATAACAAAAGGTCCTCTCCAGGGTGAGAGCAGCGCATTCACGGCTTTTGCCAGGCGAGACCTAAAATTGGTCTCGAGAAGAGTTACAGAAAAAGGGAAGTAAGAATAGGTAAAGGGAGCGAAAACAGGGGAAATTAGAGCAGCATGATTAGCAAACGGTATGAACTATGAAAAGAAGCAGGTTGTAAGGTCAAGTGGGACAGGTAAGAAAGAGAATGAAAGACTGAGAGGCAGTAAAAGAGCCATACAAACCGCGAGTGAAACTGGGAAGAAAAAAGATAAAGGGGGCCTAAATCGAGAGAGTTTGATCACAGAGAAGAAATATTGCATTGAAGTTCCTGGTCAAGATAAGGGCACGATATATCATTACGAGCAGGTGCTAAGCTGAGAAAGAAATGTCAATGAGGGTTAGATTGAGGGAGTGGAGTAGCAGAGGACAAATATTACGTAGAAGTTTCTGCTCAAGATAAGGGCCCAATAAATCAACAGGAGCAGGTGCTTAGCTCAAGGGAGGTGAAGAGCAGGGAAAATAGGTAAATGGAGCGTAGGATTGAGGTGGGTTAGGGAGGCAGAGGAAGAGAAATTTAGCGCATCAAGGTCTTAGAATCCTAAAGGGTAGGTTTGAGTCTAAAGAAGTAGGTTTTATAAAAATGTTTTGCTCTTGTAATAGCTAAGAAACTATTGTTTAGTTACTATGCCCCTAAACCATCCGCAAATAGAGATTTTACTATGCAGGTACTAGTCTTACTTTATACATTAGCAGCTACCTCACTGCTCCTCTTATAAAGGACTGTGTACACACACATTCATGGTCACTGTAGCTTGCCATCGATTTCAAAGAGGTATTGGGTGACCTCGACCCTGCCCACGGATTGCCGCTCCCTTTTGAGATACAACTCATCATACCGGTGCCAACTCATGAGATACCATCTGCCTGCTTCAGACATACTCTAATTCCAACCCACTGACATCCTGCAACATACCAGTACAACAACCACTTTTGACGTACAAAACCAATATACTGCAGCACACGTTCCAAAGTCCTAAAGAACTGGAAAGAGGAAGTGGCTAGCTAGTAGCTACACCCAAATTCCACACCTTCTACACCCAGAATACATGGCTGTTGAACGCTTGCACTTTCACCTTTGCTGACAGTGCACACCCTCAGTAATCTGAACAAATATCGGTGAGACCCTCTTCTTTACACTCCATGGTGACCGGGCTTGGTGCACACCAAAATAAACTCAGATGCATTTAACCGACCACACGGTCATTTCCGCCAGGCACCCTGCCCAGATGACTTTTAAGACCAGTAAACGCAGCCATCTTATTTGCAGACACTTTTAAATGGCCCAAGTTGCAGAAAGAAACAGACACAAATTTTCCCCTGGCAGTCTCTTTCCCCGCACAACAGACAGACACCCACCTGTGCCTAACCAGGCAGACAGATGTGTATGTCCTCCTCACAGCCGCCTTCAGTCCTATATTAGCATTATTAGTAGGTTGAACATACCCATTTAACCAGGACACCAGATAATAGCGACCAACGTGCATGTACTCCATCCAAATTCACTAAATCCCCCCCAAAGACTTGGCAACCACTGCAACATCTTTGGAACTTAGAGCTGCGCATCACTAATACTGAAAAATAGATGCACAATACTCCACTACCCTACCCAACACGCACACAGAATCGAATAAACTATATTGCTGTTGGCACTCGCTTGATCAGCAAACAAACCGAGTCAATGCTCTTTATCAGTAAATGCCGAATGAATCGCTTAAAACTGTGTAAGCTTGTAAATTAGTAACCTTATTTATACAATATAACTTCCATCACTGATGCCCCTGATTACCTGCATGAATATTGCACAACGCTCGGTGCAACCATGAATTGAGAACAGAAAGCAAACCTGCCTTCCTCCAGTGGGTTTTCGGGGGAATGGGGAGGATGTCCCCAATCCGAAAAGAGTGAGTGCCAAACCGAGCCGGATCCAGTCTCCGCAAAGCCAACCGCAGAACCGCGAGCAACTGAAAGGACGTCAAGCGCTTTCGCGATGCGTGCACAAAAATCTCCCCTTCCAACCTCCGTACTTGACCACAAAACCCCAGCCACTCTCGCACCGGGCACACACCCGCACACCCACTCTCCGACAACCATACCCATTTGCCCCGACCCATCTGGTCTGTCTTAGAACGCCCCAACCATATGCCCAACCGAACCCCATCCACACGCACATCCGTAAACATCCGACCCGGCGCCCCTCAGGTCCCCAGCAACTCAGACACCCGAAATGCACCAAAAAACATCCAGATCATGCACAGGCGAAACAACGCCACCTCCTCCCCATCGTAACAACAGAAATGCAACTCCCTTAAAACCTTTTCCAACAAGTCAAACGTGACCGCCGCACGGGGAAACTCCCCCCCCCACCCATTTCCGCCCTCACCTGCCCCCAACCCTTCAACATTCGACTCAGCAGATCCGACCTAGCTGGATCAAAACCAAAATACACCATGCTGTAGAAAGAAACTCCCGCCAACTTGCCAGCAATCGTCTTCTGCGACAGTCCCTTATCCATGCAGTCCAACACAAATTCTACCACCCCTCGCTCACACACATCTTTGGGCAACCTCCACACTCCCGTCTCCCCCCCCCACAAAGGCCCCAAACTCAGCCCATGCCAACCTATACGCCCGCCTAGTGGACTCCGCTAACGACCGCTCAACCAACCCAACCACTCTCACTGCCCCCAGGCCCAGATACCCTCCGGCACCTTGGTCTTGCAAGCTTCCGCTCCCGGCGCCAGCTTCCTGAAGCGCTGCCACTGCGAACGAGAACGCATCCGCAATTTCGTTACTCGCGCCAGGCACATGTTGCGCGCGAAACAGCACATTGAAACGCAGACACAGCAGCATGAAACTTCGCAGCACTCGCAGGTCCCTCGCCTTTTGGTTGTTCACCAGGTCCACTACTGTCATACTGTCCACATGAAACAACACCGACCTGTTCCTGAACTCCGGGCCCCACACCAACAATGAAACCAACAAGGGGAAAAACTCCAGAAACGCAATGCTCCTGCCCTGGCGCAGCCAATGAGCTGGCCACTGTTCCGCACACCAGCGGCCGTCCCAGAAGATCCCGAAACCTGCGGCTCCCGCCGCGTCCGAGTAGAGTTGAACCTGCCACACCAACCTGTCCCGCGCAAAATCCAAGGACACACCATTGAAGTCCTCCAGAAACACCAGCCACACTCGCAAGTCCGACCGGACCCCCATCGTGACCCTGATCCTGTGGTGCGTGAGAGCCGCCCCCGACATGGCCATGCTGAGCCGCCTACAAAACGACCTCCCAGCCCTCACAACTCTGCAAGCAAAGTTCAACAATCCCAACAAACGCTGCACAGACCTCAACTCAAGTTTCCGGACCTCGAGCGCGCCTCTCAAAGCTTCCTGCATCTCCGCCACCTTCCGCACCGGTAAACGCGCCTGCCAAGCCACTGAATCCAACTCTATCCCAAGGAATGTCAGGCAACAACTAGGCCCCTCCGTCTTCTCCGGTGCCAACGGCACCCCAAAATCCTGTGCCAACAACTAGAACTGCTGCAAAGCCTCTCCACATGCGCCAGAGCGACCCGTACCCACAAACAGAAAGTCATCAAAGTAGTGGGACACCAGCCGGTGCCCACTGCGGTCCACAAAGGCCCACTGCAGAAAGGAGCTGAAAGTCTCAAAGAGCGCGCAGGAAATCGCACAACCCATCGGCAACACCATGTCCACAAAGATGGCCCCGTCAAACTGCATGCCCAACAGGGGGAAATCCGCCGGATGAATGGGGAGAAGGCGAAAGGCCGACTTGATGTCACACTTGGCCAACTCAGCCCCCCTCCCACAGGACCTCACCAAACCAATGGCATCATCCACTGACGCATACATCACTCTGGAGTCCTCCTCCGCAATAAAATCATTCACAGACCCTCCTTCCGGCCAGGACAAGTGATGAATCAATCTGAACTCCCTAGGTTCTTTCTTGGGCACCACCCCCAGAGGTGAGACAATGAGATCCGACATCGGCCAATCTGAAAAAGGACCCGCAATCCTGCCCTCCGAAACCTCCTTCTCCGATTTACGCGCCACAACCTCCGGCAACTCCTTGGCGGACCGCAAGTTCTCAGCCCAACGTCTCTCCCTCGGCCCCTGATATCCAATTTGAAAACCTTCCATGAACCCCCAATACAAACGCAGCGCCGCTTCCTTATCAGGGTACCGGGAGAGCCATGGACCCATGTCCTCCACCTTAACCAGAGTATGGGCCCTTCGGCCCAGGCTGCCCCCTACCCTTGGCAAGTTTCCACTGCTCTGATGGCGTAGCCAGCGTGAGGCTCTGTGTGACTGCGTGCCGCCCCCGCACTTTGAACACTCATGCTTGAACTTACAAGAGGGACGGTTGCAGAAACCTTTATTGAACCCCCAACAGGCCCCCGAAGACACTAGTTTGTACTGCTGCCCCGCTGCCCCTGACCACACAGCCTGGTTCCCCAGTCCACCTGAACTTCCTTGACTACCCGCCCCAGACTGGGCGGGGCGCGACTGAAAAGACCGATAAGCGACCGGAAGACCGCTAGCCGTATGCGTGGAAGCCGCCGCCTGCGTCGAAGACATCCATTGAATCCAGAGTTCCTGGTCCACCTCCCCCCGCGGCTTGTCCGGATTATCGCTGACCCTCGCCCTGAACTCCTCGTCGTAGCTCAACCAAGCAAAACCCCTGAAATGTAGCTGCGCCTTCCTGATCACATCCATATACTTGAACAGAGCAATAGCCCGATCCCCGTGCTTCTTGCAATAGATACTCGCGTAAATCAAAAAGGCCGACGTCCAATTCTCCATCGTTACCGGTACCCTCGGCCGCCTGGTCAACTCCCACTCCTCTTCCTTAGACACCTCCTTCGCCTGAATCTCCCTAGGCAGCAGCTTAAACACATCCACATATTCATGCCTCCAAATCTTTTCCCTCGTCTTTTCCGACAAATGAGATCCTAGAGGCATCGCCAACACCGTGTACGGCAATTTCTTCCGGAGCTTCTCAACTCCTTCCTCCTTACCCCCCAGGTCCTCCGTCTTGTCATGTTGCGTGCTGGCCGTCGTGACCTGCTGCCCCCCATCAGCCGTCACCGGCTCCACCCCAACTGGGGACCCCGTCCGCACAGACCCATCCCCCACTGACCCATCCCCCACTGACCGGCAGGGCTTCTTCCTTCCCCCTTTCACCCCCTCCGTCCAGGCGTCCCACCAAGCGCCCTCACCTGACAAGGTCGCAGGAGCGTCCCTCTCCTGCCGCCATGCGTCCGCCGGCTTCGTGCTCCCTTTGGTGGCCCGACTGGCGCCGTCCCGTGCCTCCTGAAAAACACCAACCTTGGCAGTTGCCACCCTAGCCTTGCCCACGCTCCCAGTCTCACGCAACTCACCTTCTTCCAATTCATCCTCCTCATCCTCATAGTCCAACCACTCATCCTGAACATCCAGCGGCACCACTTCCGTCACAACTCTCTTAGCACCCTTCCCTTTCACTCCAGGCATAAACTCGCACTCCAACATCGCCGGTGCCCGCTCCCTCGATGGATGGCAGGCCGCTGCGGACCCCCCTGCTTCTTCGTCCCGGCGTTTGGAGGCCGTTTTGCGCCCCGCCGGCCCACCCCAGCCTCTGCCAGCTGTCCCTGCTGGCTTGCTCCCACCCCCCCTCCCCCCGAGCCGTATGCGCTCGGGGAGGTCCCGGTGCCAACAGGTCTCTGATCCGTCAAGGCAGTCCCTGAACCTTCCACCCAGACCCACTGCCCTTGGGCCCCTAGGACCCCCCTGCCTCGACCCCCAGATGGCCCCCTGCCACGCGCTGGTGCCTGGGCCCCATCGCCCCTGGGCACCCCACCCGCCTTCGCCTCCCTGGCCTCGCATAAGCGCTGCCACTCCCTCTCATATTCAGCAATGACGCGACGCTGGTCGCGGGCCCTCTCCTCCTCGGTCATGTGCTCCCACCTGTCATACATGGAAGACTGCCCTGACTCCCCCAGGCCTCCCTGCCCGGGCACGGGTGCCGCAGCACTCCCCGCCGCCTGCCCCACCCCAACCTGCTGCTGCACCTTCAGAGGGCCCTTGCCCGTGGAACCCTGAGGCCTGATGACCCCTTTCCGGACCCCTCGAAAGGTCGACCGGCTGCTCAAGGATAGTGAACCACTCCTCCCCCCCCCCCCCCCCCCCCCAGACCCCCCCCCCTCCGACAGCGTGAGGGCAAAATCCTCTCCAGCCGCCACCTCCCACTCACCCAGGTCCCCCCCCCCCCCCCCACTGCTCTCACTGCTCTCGTCATACCCTACCAACTGGCCCTTGCTCCTTGACCCCCCCGGCCTGTGAGGCCAGCGAAGCCGGGCTCCCCAACAGCACGCTGGGGGCCCTTGTGCCCTTCCCCCTCGACCCCTCCCTCCTCTCCTGGCACCACTTCCCCGACCTCAATCCTGGTAGGGAGGCTCAGCCGCCTCCCCCCTTTCTTGGGCGCCTCCTGTTGCTTTTTACCCCTCCCCCTCTTGGGCACACCTTCCCGAGCCCCAGAGGGCTCATCCATGCATGCTACGACAACAGCAGCAACCCCCGCAGACGCTGACCTAGGCGTGCGGGTCATACCGACCCACGCCTGGTCCAGGACACCGCCCTGGAGGAGGTCAGTCCTCCCAGCCCGGCCAAGCACTAAGAGCGCAGCCCGCACCGCCTCCGCATCGGGCATTGCAATTCCTGAGCTCTCGTTCCGTCCGCGAGATGCGTGAGGTTTGGCACCCTAGCGCTCGTCCCGTCCGCGAGATGCGTGAGCTTCGGCACCTTTGCTCGCCGCACCGGGGCACCAGTGGCGACACGCTGTTATTCCGCCTAAATAGCACCCCGCCTACCTATAAACAAAGTAAACTAGGCTAATCGTCGCACCGGGGCACCAGTTGCGACGTCCGCACCTCTAATTCACACTCCGCCTACCTAAATGACACTCCGCCTGCCCTCCAAAACTAACTTCTCCCTGAGGCACCGGGGACAGGAAAAGGAAGTCCTTCCCCTCCTGTCCCCCTAAATAGCCTCCTAACCCCTCCCATCCCTAATCTAACCCCCTACCTAACTTCCTGCCTGTCCTACTCTGGCGCGAACACCCCGGGGAAAAGACTGGTCTGCCGACCTGCTTTCCCCGGGGGCCGCAATACCCAGGCCCACCTGCTGAGAGTCTGGAAAGGCAGAAGGGCTTTTAATAGGCACAGGGGTGTGGGAAACACTACATTTCTTTGGGAATGAGGGACAAGGACGCTCTTTGGTACCTTTCATTGACCCTGTAGAACGTGTCGGTCTTCTGAGAGCCGCAGGCTTTGATACATTTATACAGTCAATTACTGACTTGAAATAGCTAGGGGAGCATGTTGTCAGCCTGTAATGATCACATTCTGGAAAGCCATTAGAAAATATGTGAAAAGCGTGAACCTTGCATCTTCAGACACAAAAGGGTAGGAGAAAAAAAATTAAGAAAATGTCTTTGCGACATTCATGAACCTCGAAATGCAACTGGATTAATCAGAAACCATTCTTTTTACTGCAGGCAGTTCTAATAAAATCCTTAACTTTTGTTTGAAAAACCAAATATTTTCTTGCACCGTTCAGTGCACACATTATTTTGCTATTGTCTGCATTTCAAATGATTCCACAATCTCTTTATTGTCTTTCTGGAACATAATTGACCTTAAATAAGTTTTAATGGGTGGAGACCAATGAAGTTTCTCACAGCCTCTAAGATACTAAGATGAACTGTTGTGGTTTCTCGCCCTTCGTTTAAAAAAAAAAAAGCTCTCTGTTGAAAGCATTTTTACAAACTATATCTGCAAGTTCCGGCCCTGAAGAGTACTTAAACATACTTGATAATGCAGTTAACTCGGGTGAGGGTAGCAGAGTGCCACTGTCTTGGTATTGAGCAATGGTGTCTAGTGTGTCTCTGTGCCCGTTTTTAGGTTTCAGTCCATGCGGACATTCTTTACAATATCCCTCACTCTTTTTTAAAGTTAAAGCTGTAATCACTTATTAAATTGTAATTTTACCCTTTGAGAGCAGCTGGAATTCCCCCGCTGTGCGAGCGAATTCCATGCATGCACAAATCGGATGGCCCCTGGCCGTCCGTCGCACACGCACACCTGGGGCCGTCCACCGCATGGAAAGGGTTAATGGTATCTTAGTCAATGGAGCACCAATACTAAAAATAGTATCTGCTGGATTTGACTCTACATGCAGGGTCACCCCCAAACATTTTTCCATCTCCTCTCCAGGTTTCCAAACCCATTTCTATTGGCTTTTAGGGCTCTGTGCACTTTACCACTGCGAACGAGTAGTAAAGTGCAGGTGCTTGTGCTCTCTCTCTCCTTTAAGCATGGTAAAATTGCCTTCTATCCATTTAGCACATTTAATGTACTTATGAGTCCCTAGTACTGTGGTACCTTGTGTCCTCGGGGCCTGTAAATGACCTGCTGTGAGCTTTGTTGCAAAGACGCAAGTGCGCTATTGAGAAGAAGCATAAGAATGAAGGAGAAACACACGGAGTGGACGAACACACTACCGTTGTTCTTTATTCATTAAAGATTCAGTTGCTTGTCGTACTAAGAGGAGAGTAAACCACAAAATAAATAACGTGAGAGGGTTCTATGGAAGATAGGAATCTATTCACTAGTGGACACTGAGAGAGACACATGGTCACAGACATTACAGCTTCAAGTGAAATATTGAAGATAACAGATGTTTCCAATGTGGTGATAAGGAAATGCCCTGATGAGAGCCCCATAGAGAACTAGTGAGGCTTGAAACGCGTCGGCAGTTGCTAATAAAGTAGCAAAAGTAAAGGATCAAAAAAAGAAATGGAATTGATTCAGGCTATAATTCAGATTTGTCTATCAGAATGCTTAATGAGATTTAATTGAGCCATTGCTTTAGTTTGTGCAGCACATTGGTTTGTTTTGGATGTATTTATGGCTGTCCAAAGTTGTGTGTAAAGTATTGTTTTTGTCATGAAAATGGTGGTTTTGTATATTTATGCCAGTACTGTACAAATTGTGATGTATGTAAATATGTACATGATATTGTGGTGTTTCATGTTTTAGATGTAAAGGTCCTTCAAAGATAAAGGAGCCGATAGAAATAAGAGGGTGAATAAAGTAACCCAATCTCTAAATGAAAATAGTGTGGTTGTCGTAAAAATAATTCATAAATAATCAGGATATCAGGTTTTCTTCTTTTTTTGTTAAGATATAATAAGGCCCTACCTGGGTTCAGTTCAATTGGGCCAAGCCCCCCCCCTTGTTTTCAAGTAACTATTTACCCTGCAGCACCTTTTATGCCACCCACTTAAGTAGCTCTTTAAAACATGTCTCATGCCTACCATTGGAGCCTGTAGTGCAGTTCTTAACTGCCTTTTCGACCTGGCAAAAAAAAGTTTTTTGCCAGGCCTGAACCTTCCCCTTTAATTTAGGTCACCCATAGGGTAGGCCCCAGACAGCCCATGAGGCAGGGTGCAGTGTAGTTGAAAAGTTGGCCATGTGATTTTAAGTTTTGCATGTCCTGGAAGTGAAAAACTCTAAAATTCATTTTTCACTACTACAAGGTCTACATCTTCCACAAGATATTATTGTGTTACTTCATTACATTTAATAAGCCGGGCAAACTGGCTGACCAAGCCAGTTGTGGAGAAGTGTGGCTCACTGGTTAGAAGCGGCAGACCCTGAAGCAGAGGTCAGGCCCGGGACCAGGGTTCAATTCCCGGCAGGGTCTTGGGCTTAATGTCCGCGGACTCGATAATTCTCGCCTCGGTGCCTACTCTAATCATGGGTCCCATTGGTGGAGAAGTGTGGCTCAATGGTTAGAGCGGCAGACCCTGATGCAGAGGTCTAGCCCGGGACCAGGGTTCAATTCCCCGCCTCGGCGGGTCTTGGCCTCAAAATTCCACGGACCTGATAATTCTCGCCTCTGTACCTATTCCAATCATGGAGTCCCACTCTGCTACTGTGGGCAATAGCTTGCTTAATCTCCACAACGGCCCCCACAACGCTAAGGATGCCTGGCCTCCACCTTGGAGGTGCCCAGGAGTGGACACCTCACAGGGAAAGCCAGGATGGGTTCCATAGCGGTATTCGTACAAGCGCCTTGAGACCCTTGCGGGTGAGTAGTGCGCTATACAAGTATCAATTTACATTTTCAATTTACATGTACTCTGCAACTCTGGGCAATAGCTTGCTTAATCTCCATAACAACCCCAACAGCGCTGGGATGCCATACTTCACCTTGGGGGTGCCCTGGAGGGGGCATCTCACAGGGAAAGCCAGGATGGGTTCCACAGCGGTATACAGCTCCAGGATGCCCTGAGATGGGGCGGCAGTGCGCTTTTACAAGTATACACAAATTTACAAGTAGGCTTGGCTGACTCATTATGCAGGAGGAAGACCCTCTAGGGACGTACCGTTCAACAAGGAATGCCCTTCAGCTAAGCGCAATGTAGCGCTGCTTCACAAACTTCCCCATGTCACCGATTGCCTGTTCATGGGCGTCTGAACTGTAGGAGACGCGGTGATTTATTCCCCCACCCCTCTACCCCCCAAATTTTAGCGGTGGGGGGCGAGGAGGACAAATGACCCTGTAGTTTAAAAAGAAATCTCAATGCAGCAGTCCATGTTTAAAGTACATTTGTTTTTCAGTGCATTAAAAGCATGGGAACTGAAAAACTAATGAAATTTAAACCGGTTGCTGACTTAGTCAGCATGTCTCTTTCTGAGTATAAGCACTCAACTCCCGTTGCACAAAAAGGGCCTCAGATCCCCTACCGCACTCGCCTCGTGTGCTGTAGCCCGTGCTACTGCAGCTTCCAGGATATAGAGTATTCCTTTCTGATATGTACGCTGGACTCTAGTACTATTTTAAAGAGCCTTTTAAAAGTGGAGGAGGCTTCGTTTTTAATTGCTTCTCGTGCACCCTTTGGAATCGCACGTTCCTCAGCCCACTTACAAGGTGTCAAAGGCTTAGTGGGGACTGATAAACGGTATGTCTCTCCCTATTGACAACTACATTGCAGTAGTACCTTATCACATGCTTAACTACCACAAAGGAGAGGTTATGCACGTTTCCTACAAAATATAATTGAGCAAGGCAGTTACATTGTATTATTATATCGTCACAATAGAAGTTTGTCCTGGTAAGCTTTCTAAGAGTGACCAGTCTGTCTTCGAATGTTTCATGTACTTGGCCAGGAAAGTGCCTGCCTTTTCCTTGTATCTGAGTGGTGACCCCAACTTTAAGAGGAAATCTCATCTGCTGACCCTAACCTCTCAGATTACAGGTTTGCTCAGCCACCTTTTCAGCAGGAGTTCATTTAAGGACCTTCGGGTGGCATATATCCTTTGGACTTAGCACATCCGAACTCCCTTTGTCGGCGTACCCTCTGTGGTCTTGTTCCCACATCCAATATCACACCATGGAATGGATTTACCCTGCAGTTGAAGTTAAACTCTGGCTTATAGCAGGTATTTTGTGCGGCCATGCACTTTTTAGGTCTCGCTTAGCGATGCACGCATGCGCTACATATTGTCGGTTTCTCTGCCGAAGGGGGACAGGAGATGTGCACTCGTACGGACAGGAGATGTGCACTCCGTACGCGTGCACATCTCCTGTCCCCGCGTAGGGCAGGCGTTTGAACACCGCACGCGCATGGCGCGCTTTCACTTTCCCTCCTCTCCCCTCCCCTCCCTCTGCTTGTTAGTTTCAGTGTTAAATCATTAACAGAACATGCTGCATTGAAAACATCGAGAACGGGTGACAGTTCTACCAAATAATGCTACGGACTTAACTTTGAAGCTCAGAAATGGGCGTTACATTTGCTATTTGATGATAGTGGTGAAGTCCAGACTGCTTGGATTATGCCTATGTTTCGCCACTTAGCCACGCACTTCCAATATATATTTTTTTCAAAGCGCCGCGCGCCTAAATCAACTTTTTGAAAACTTTTTCTTTCCAATATCAGCAGCAACATGCCGCGCTTTCACTTTAACAAGGGGGCCCCTGCACCTATTGTCAGCAGTTCAGCTGCTTGTAACATTTCCAAATCTTTCCCTACGTGACCGTGTTGTCGCTGCTCGAAACCTCTCGCCGTGGCCGGAAGCTTGCACCACACACTTTTGGGTGAGTAAACTCACCGAACTGAAAAGTTAAGATCACTTGGAAGATAAGCAGGGCGGCTCGAGTTTGTAGCTCAACACGCTTGTAATAAAGCAGTGAGATTTGTTTTTTGGTGTTCATTGCCTAGTGTCAGGTGGCCTCTCTTGTTATTAGCCTGTACTTGTCAGCCTCTTCCTATAACAAGCTCCTTTTCATGCATGCAGGTTTGAAAGGGTCTGCTGAAGGTAGTGTTAACATCCCTGGAAATGCAGCTTACTTGTTCCCTGTCATATGCTCAAAGAACCACACTCTTCCCTAAAGTCTTGCAGATTTGAACATGCTGATTTAAGTGACGCACATGTCTGTAAAGACTTTCTTTGCTGTGCAACATGTCAATGTAAATGAGGCCCTCTTCTGTAAAGCCTTGCAGGTTTGATTATGTTTATGTAAATTACGCACTTGTAGAAAAACAGTGGGCTCCTCCTATAAAATCATTAATGTCTCTTGTGGGCGGGGACGTTCTCGTAGATGGCCGTGTTCTTTCCAGGCCAAACATGAAATTACCAATGGAATTTACAAAGCATGGCTCTAAGCTAATGCTACAATACTCAACCTTTCTTTTAGAAGCAAGGTGGCAGCCATTTAAGAGACTGCATGCTCATTGTATAGCCACTGATGCACAACTGATGCGCGACCCAGCCTCCATTTCACTGGAAGGGGCATGAAGGCGTGACTTCTCTGGTCGTGGTTAATTTTGTTTTTCGGCCTAGTAACACGCATTTATTTTGATGTTACGTGTTTGAGAGAGGATTAGATATCAAGGACGAAAGTCAGTCTTTCTAATATTTTAATGAGCTTCTTTCGCCATCAACACATTTCACAAGTGACTGACCTCCTGTGCTTGCAAGGAAATGTGTGAATGAGGGTTGAAACAAACTGCTAATTACTACTGGACTCGTATGTCGGATTTGTTTTGTTTTCGCTTCATAGTGTTCTAGTGTAGACCACTCCAGTCCACCCCAATAATGACTGTTCCTTCAAAGACAGCCTCACGGTCAAGCACCCTTCTTTGTTGGCAATCATTATTTATTGTGTTTCATCATTAAAACATGACCGATAATAAAGGCAATGACCACATGAGGGTGCAATGCCCACCACAGTACCCTTGCAATTGCAACAACAAAATAGGTGGGGTTCCACTCCAATAGTAAGACTCCAAACCAAAAAACATCCAGCGTCTAGCATTACAGAGCCTTGTAGTGCAGAGCCCACAGTAAGACCTAGTGCAGTGTGTTGTAACAAAGCTGTATGGTATGGGAACACTGGTCTCTGGACAACGTCACCAATAGCACTAAATCTCGCAAATGCGAGACCTATTGCATTGCAAATGCTTGTTCATAAATTCCTCTCTAATTCTCTTGAAGTTGGACATGGGGACTACTGGATCACTCTCCCCTTTAACCTTGTGGGGTGTTTTATGAACCCCTTGCGTTTTCTTTGGGTTCGGCTCGGAGGGCTTTAGAACTTCCCTCATTGTGGAGTTCAGACTCTGTGCTGCTGCCAAGAGCACAATTTATATTCTATGGGACTCCAAGACCAAGCCTACATCTCTTTGGAGATGAAGAATCTATAGCATCCACTATGCCCCCCAAGGATGGAGAAATTGTCTCACTGTACATGTTTGTGGAGATTAATATGCCGAGACCCGGCCAAGGAACTCAAGATTGATAGTTAACTACAATGTTAGGTTTGAGATATGTCTGGTTGGACAAAGCTAATCTTTAATTATTGATGCAGGTCTTAATGGAGGATAGCTCACTAAGAACCTTGATAACTTGCTTTTTGGCAATTTGGTGGGTGTTGGTGGGTCTGAAGTGCTACAGCAACTTAAGGAGTATTGCTTCCAATTGACTTAATGTTTTTTTCGATGTTTTCTAATGGACTCATGGAAAATATAGCTTGCTAGATTCCTGATTCTGTTCTTCCATTATCTACTGAGAATGCAATGAACAAGGAAATATTCCATAATCCTCACCGCTGGGCCTGACCTAGATTAGAATTTCCATCACTCTTGCACTGCCCCATCCTGGCCTCTCTCACCCAAGGCAGGAGTGTTGCAGTCCTTGCATAGATAGCTTCATGTAGGAGACATGCATTGTACTTCAAAAGACGAGAATTTAATTTAGCATTGTTCTTCCATGCTCTTGCTCCTTTCCTTTATGACCTATATAAAGAAGTTAACGGTATGCGCTGCAATCATTTACCACATTAAGCAAGCACTTATCACCAGCAGGCTGGCAACACTCTCTGAACGGGAATCTCCAAACAATTCCTACATAGACTCCAGACCGTCCAGAACACCTTTGCAAGACTCCTGTTTGACCTCCAGCGCGGCACCCACATCACCCCACCCCTTAAGAAGCTTCAGTGGCTCCCCATACACCAGTGTAGCCAATTAAAACATTTCATGGGAACATACAAATCCCTACACACAGGACTAGAATACCTAAGCAGCCACATACTTTCACCAACCCACCATAAACCTACACCGTGCCTCACTTTTACTCGCACACATTCCCTGCATTTGCAAAAGCAAAACTGGTAGTCTCTCATTCGTCTACATCGCACCCAAGACATGGAACAAACTCCCTCAACACATTAGAACCTGCTCCTCACTGATTGAGTTCCGCATGAAGCTGAAGACCTGTCTCTTTATATAAGCACCTTGGGGACCACACACACACCTACATGATCTCTGATGATTAGTGCATTATACAAATAAAAATAACATGACATCATTTTAAATATTGGTATAGTTTGGAAGAAAATGTGGCCTAATGGCAGAGCTGGCGACTTAGTAACGGAGTAGCCGGGTTCAAATTCTGGCATCACCTCAACATTGGGCAAATCACTTTCTCGCCATGCTTAAAAAAAAATCCAATCTTGTCTAATGTAATCTAGTGCTCATGTAATGTCCAAGGGCAAAGTACGTGCTATATAAAACTGCAGTGAAAAATGTCTGCTATTTTCAGCAATTAGAAATGGCAGAAATGCAGTACGGAGCGCTATATAAAAATGTTTAGACTGCTATAGTCCTCTGCTGTCTACGTTATGTTATGTTAGTGATCTTTTATGTAGTGCATGACTCACCCAGGGGCATCTCAGCGCTGAAACCTAGAGGGGGGCAATGAGACGGAGAAGCCAGATACCAAAAGCCATAGAACAGGAAAAGTGCACTAGAACAGAAAAGCTTTGAGATGTTTTCTAAAAACAAGATAGGAATTGGATTTACGTAAAGCCTCAGGAAGCGTCTTCCAGTGTCTGGTGGCTACATATGAGAATGTTTTGCCCCCTGTACGGCTAAGGCGAATACGTGGGACCTTCAACAGTACCAAAGAGTTTGACCTAAGATTACACTTGGATGTTTGCTTACAGATCTTATTTTGCAGATAGTCAGGGCCCATTCCCTTGCTCTACCAGCCGTTCCTTTCTATATCTGACAATACCTCAGTTTCCAGCCATTGTTCTGTCTCCAACCTCCAATCAGGCAATCTCACCCATGACCCTCTTCTAGTATCTTCACATACTCGCTGCTTCCTTCATCATTCCGCTGCTTCTCCATGCTCTAACTACCAAGTCACTTAATTTTATTTCCTTGAAGATACCAGGATTTTTTAATTTCAAAGGTACCTAGGGGTATGAGCCTGTAAGTGGTGACCAACAGTAAGAAGGAACTTTTACGTCTAATATGGTGGCGTTTTGGCAGATTTCAATGTAAAAAGGCAGATGAGACTCGTCCACAGTTGCAAAGGATGCAAGTCCTTCACAAATAATGGGACCACAATTGCCTTATTACTGGGAACTAAGTACCCCACTGCAGTACTTGACTCTTAGGGTAGTGAAGCAGAGCAGTCTAAGGGCTTCTCAGCAGAAGGTGTCCGCATATAAATAAATAGCAGAAACTACATGTCATGTTTGAAACTTGTAACCCCATTAAGATCAATGAAACCAATATAAATAGTCATAGACATTCACTATGATGGCAGGTGCTCATTGCTCACTGTCATATTACCGTTAAAGCATTTGAATTCAAATCACCTACTTGTCTGAGCCTTTCTTTTACTTGTGACAGGTCCTATAATGTAGCCATTTTACCAGTCACTAGGGTTCCCGGCACTCCAAAACCAAGAACAAAAACTCCAGCTCCGGTAATGCTTAAATTCAAGGCAAATCTTTACTGATCTTTATAAATTAATTGCCATGGAGGTGTAGTGGAAATCTGTAAGGTGGCTCAGGGGGAGCCTGCTACACCTTTTGCAGCTCCACAGAGCATATTGTGAAACGGTTGGTGGTGCCCCTGCCATCCACCACAAACAAAAAGTAAAGATGTAAATTAGCCCTCGCAGGGCATTATGAGGCACCCCGAGGCTTGAATCAGTGAATATTAAACAAGTGGCTTTAGCTGTAAGCTGGTGGCCTCAAGCCACTTTTTCTTTTTAAATCCTGGTTGCCCCAGTCCCGGCCTGGGCACCCACAGGTTTGAAACATATACTGACCATGTCATGAGTGATATAAAATGTGACTTCATAAGCTGTGCATTGCGAGGGCGCGAGTTATAGTTAGCCCAGCTAACTAGAACGGCTGGCTTTTGCTTGTTTTGTACTAGTGAAATCTGACCCTAACTATAACGTCCCTGTAACCTTTGATTTTTTTTATTTATTTTTTAGTGAGTTTGCAAGGTTTTTTGACGAGCAGTCGTATTGCCAGCTATCAGGAATCCCACTTTGTAAGACTTACAGGATGATCCAGGAGGGCTTCTTGGCCTGCAGGGTCCCTCAGGAATAAAATGGACCTCATGCCCCAACCGGTAGTGCACCACAAGCCATATTTGCCGAGTGGTGGCAAAAGGGAGCTGGGCCTCCGACCAGCTCTCAGGCATACTGCTGTCTAGGACTAACAGAAGTTGCCTGTAGGGCTTCTTGGCCCCCAAGGTCCCTCCGGAATGAAGTGGACTTCATGCCCCAACCAGTAGTGCACCATTAGCCACGTTTGCAGAGTGGTGGAGAAAGGGGCATGGTCTCCGTAGACCTCTTAGCAGTCCCAATGTGTGGCACTTACTGTAGATAACAGGAGGGGTAGATGGCCCCCAAGGACGTCCTTCAGGGTGCATTGCACCCTGAACTCTGGCTTCCCTAGGAGCAGTATGACTAGAGAGCAGACACTCCAATGGTTGGCCTCCTGTTTTGTTCCGGGCACCAGCAATGGGTTCTACGGGCTGCCACAAATGCACGGTTTTTCTGGGAAGATGGCAGCCCCCACTGGCAATAAGGATTTGGGAGAATATTACCAACACCTGTCCGCTCTCCCAAAAAATTGTTAAAGATGCGCTGACCCTGGGTTCCATCCCACCACGGGAGTATCTTTAAAAAAGAAATTGAGTGGAACACCACATGCTCAGTTTCTTCCCTTTTAAACGTTTGATCTTTTTAGCTGAATATCTTGCCTCTTTGGCTGATTATCTCTACCTGTACCTCGCTTTGCTCCTGGTGGCCAGGCCTAGCTACCAGCAATATTTTCAACAGGACCCCTGGCCTCTGAAACTGTGCATTTTGTGGGAAATTGGCTTTCCTGGCTCCCTGACTGCCACCAGCTGTTCTCCTGCTGGTGCTATAATCTTTTGTAGTCCCTGCAGCTAGCCAGCAGAACACCCTCTGGCCTACACTCCACTACCGTAGAGTCTCCTGGTTGTCTTGTCGATCACCTGGGTAGTAAAAATGAAAAAGTCAAAATAACATGCAAGCTAAAACTCCTCGTTGACTAAATGGGTGGAACCCTTTTGCTACAGACATTTCACTCCTATTTCAAACCACTCCACCAGCCTCTTGGGGGTATTGGAATCCAGGTCTCTTCCATAAGGATCGTTGAGTAACCAAGAGGGTACTTTCCCCGACTGGTACACAGGGGGGGAATAAAGAGGCCATCGCCACTGGCCCTGGAGAGACTCATTCTATTCCTGTAGGACAGCTGGAATCAAACTCCTTAGTCAAAGTTTGCAAGACATCTGGATGCTTCTCTTTCCAGCAGGGGGCATCCTTTCTGCTGTTGTCGCCTCCTAGGTCCAAGGCCTTTTCTGCTACATCTCTCAAGTGTGCAGGGGTTTTTAAGTAGGTGGGGAAAGCGTGAGCAGCCAAGCACTCCTGGTCAATCTTAGAATGCTACATCTTACCTCCACTTTTGTTCCAACCCTCCTGCACAGCATTTTGGTATAATCCACCATTGCAACTACAAGTTTTCTCTGGAAAGAGATTCTCTGAGGGCCTCTACTCCACCTTTGGCTGAAATCACTGACTTATCCCTTCCGTTCAAAACTTCAAAGGTGAACCCTCTACTGTGTTGGCTCCAGAGGTATGTCTCTCCCAGTTTGTTCTAATGGGCCTGGCCCGTCCCAGCCCAGGTTCAGTGGGACAGGTTAATTATCAAATGTCAAATGCAGAATTCCCTCACACCCATTCCTTTCCTACGAATAGTTAAGCAATGATAATTGCTCCATTTGTGTGGGGAGGTCTTTGGTCCCTCTGCTGGGGAGCAGAGTAATTAACTTGGCCCAGTAAAGGAGGGGGGGGGGGGGGTTGGGGAGTTAAAGAAAGTGCTGTTCCAGAGAAATATGACAATACTTGAAGTCCCTATAGATCTGGATCTAGTGTGCTGCAAAGTGCAAATTAAAGATGTGCATGCATGTTTTATTCCAGTTTGATACCTTGCTGGATACCTGTATTTTAGGGAAGTTATCGCCTATATGTATAATACAGTAAAAGCAAAACAGATTTTCCATATAAGCCCTACAGATACACTTTGAATGGCCACCCATATTATAAGGTCACCCTCAGGTCAGCACTTATCATTCTGTGACATGTTACCTGTGAGCAGGTAACATGTACACAACAGTAGTCTCACACACGCAGCACACACATTCTTGTCCACATGTGTAACAAGCCTAGTGCCTCTTACGATATCTGTACAGCAACGACTTAAGGTAAACACTGGCGATAAACATGCTCAGTACAGTTGCTGCCATGAATTTACAGTGCGTGAAATATGGGTAGTAAGACACATTTGTAGTAAAAATGAAAAAGTAGAAATAACATGCAAGCTAAAACTCCTGGTTGACTAAATGGGTGGAACCCTTTTGCTACACTCCTATTTCAAACCACTCCACCAGCATCTTGGGAACACGGGCTACTATCATTGTGGTTGTTAGTAAGGGTAAGTGGCAGTCGCCAACTATAAAACATTTAGGGTGAAATATAATGTTTGTATAAGCGCATAATAAACTAAAAAGACCGTGTTAAGTCCATTCCAATAGGGTGCAAATCTTGGTAAAAACAAACTGTGCTTGATTATCTTGTATCTACTCCCTATAAATCTAGACTGTTTAGGGAGTCATTTATGTGTAGCGTGACCACACATATGATCATGGTTGTAATAACGGAACTCCGCAACAATATTCAATGTAAGGGCTCAACCACAAAACTGACATCTCACTTCTGATGGGTATTTTAACCGCAGGTCCTCAGCTTAGAATACTACCAAGGGAACAGATTGGATCTGGAAACTTTCCTTCAGCTTTGCTTCTGCACACCAGTATGTAGCACCATCAGTCCTTGAAAAATCTACTCGCCCACTCGCAATTGCGAGTAAACTTTTATCAGGTCAAGCTTTTTTTAGCACCTACTAGTCCCATCTGGCGAGTAAACTTAAGGCTGGAACGGAACAGGTGTTCTGTTCATTCAGACAGTGAATGAGCTATAAAGATGCCATTAGATCTTGTTTTTATCTTGACTCATTTGCTGTCTGTTCAAGGAAAGAGGTCAAATGTCAGTTTGTCTTTTAACTAACTGCTGCTGGAAAATGCGGTTTATCTTTCTCTCTTACTAGAGTCAGGTTTTTGTCAGGTCTGAAGATGTCGGTTATTTTTATCTAACATAAATAAATATCCTGGAAATTAATATTATAAATATTTCAAAATATATCCGGAATTACGAAAGCAAATTTTTTTTGTAATTAAGAAGTGTGATGCAAACAGAGTTCAAAAGGAGCAAAACAAACCAGAACACTTTACTTGGTGATGTGCAAATGGCACATATTTGCAGAAACTCTTTCCAAACATTGTTTGTACACTATATAGTTTTATCAGTAAAGCTGCATGTCCGTGGTGAAGTTTGTGGCCATTTCAATGTAAAATCTGATGATTACAAATGACAGTGTGCTACCACTTCATGCTTTAGTTATGAGTTTATTAAAAGTGATCGTTTTTAAACCTGATTTGAGAAACATTCCTCCACTCGCCCTGATGAAAATGCTGTTAATGAACTAAGAGGCAAGTCAGGGGTCATGTGTATCCTTTGTGGCTAGATTTGTATTATATATGGAAAGAAATTTTAGTCTATTGAATCAAACTAAAGAGTTTTTTTGTACAGCAGACATGCTGAACTCGAACATTTGAAGGTGCTCCAATATGTGATAATAAAGAAAATGGTAACTCAATAAATTAAATTATTTGCCCACAATCGCATCATTTGAAAACAGTTTTTGGGTCAAGAGCATTACAAATAGGTTGAGTAGATTATTTAGGTCACTAGACCTGCAGGTCTAGTAACATTTTTGATTTATCGAGGCCTGACCATGCTGATTCTTGTTGGCCCATACCACCCTGGAATTGATGTAGCATATCCGAATACAAGCGTCTCCCCTGCATTCTGAATGAAGTCAGTTATTTCCTTCCCATGCAGTACATGTTCCTAGAGCTCTGCTCCCAATAACATCAGCCTTCCAACGTCTTCTAAAAATCGAATTACTGTGTACTAGAGAACAGTTACCCTTTGTAAAGCAATAGGTTTCAAACCATGCAGAGACCCTAGAAAACAGATGTCGGCCTCAGAGCCCCATGAGGTGTGTCTCTGGTGCTTGGGCCATAGCTCTAGTTATGCGACATGTGACTTCATGCACCCAAATGCAATCGAGACTGGTACATGAAGCTGTACATTCAAAACCACTAAACTAAGTCACTGCCTTCACACAAGTCCCACTACTGCTCGAAGTTGTGGGAGAGCCCCTGAGGCCTTTTTAGGTCTCCCACCTGGCGATACAGCACAAAAGCGATGTCGCTTGCGAGACCTATAGCTGTCGAGTCTGCTTCAAGGGCTCTAAGAGGGAGACAGGAGGAGATGGGCACGCGCAGGCAGCATGCTGAATGAGATCGGGTAGCGCGCGCCAACACGCGCTAACATCCACTATGAGCCATTCATTGGCTTTAACTTGCCATTATTAAAGATATACAGACATGTACAGCTGCGCCCCTCCCTGCAAGTGGCACAAAATTGTACATAAAAGTTAAGATCGTAATGCGGCTAAAAAGTAATTACAGGCTGCTGATGCGGTTTGCTTCAGTGCACTTAGTTGTACCGCGCGGCGCTCGCAGGCACTACAGTGCCGCAACTCACCTGTATTGATGGCCTCCTGGTAGCTCTTCTCGGGCAGGGAGGCTCCTCGGGCATGCAGCATGGCGTGCAGGGTCTGTTTTTTTGTAGCTTTGGCGCCCCCCACCCTCCCACAGCCTCACAAGCCGCGCAGCAGTCCTCAAACACAGCGGGCGAACACCGCATGCACCGCCACTGGCACGAGCCACAGGGCACGCCAACGTACACACTCACGGCGTCTCGCTCCTTAAAAGTATTTTCAATGCCAATAGCTCAAACTTTAATAATGCGAGACCTATTGCATTGTAAATGCTTGTTTTGTGAGCGGTCGTCATATCTCGCTCAAAATCCTCCTGCAAGTAAAAATTGATGTCCAAGCTCAAACATAGAAAAGCAAACCTGTGCCCCATCCTGTCACTGCACCTGAAGAAATTGTATTGTATTGTATTGCCCTTTCTACCTCTGACGAGGCGTCAAAGCGCTTTTTCGGCGAGTAGCACGCTACTCAGGGACCCATAGAGGATTAGTGTTGAATTAGTATAGTGAAACATGCAAGTACATTTTAAAGTGGTGGATAGGTTAGTCAGTTAATTGGATTTGGAATGATAGCAGAAGGATAGAGGAGGAAAAAAGGTTTGTATTTATATAGCGCTTGTTACCCCTGATGGGGTGTTGAAGCACGCTACTCCAGAAGCCCATAAAGGATTAGTGGGGAATTAATATGGTGAAATATGAAAGTAATTTCAGTGTTGGGTATTAGTCATTTGGAGTGAGAAGGATAGCGGAGGGATAAAAGGGGAAGAAAGGTTTGCATTCATATAGCACTTGTTAGCCCTAATGGGTGTTGAAGCGCTTTTCTAGCAAGTAGCACGCCACTCAGGAACCCATAAAGGATTAGTCTTAAAAATTAGTATAGTAAAATATGAAGTAATTTGAGTAGTGGATATGTTGTTCAGTTATTTGGGTAGAGAAGGGTTGGTGGCGGGATAGAAGAGGGAAAGAGGTTTGTATTTATATAGCGCTTGCTATCCCTGATGGGGTTTTGAAGCGCAAGTAGCATGCTACTCTGGAACCCCTAAGTATTAGTGTTGAATTAGTATGGTGAAACATGAAAGTAATTTTAGTGGTGGATATTAATGGTGGATGTTAGAGCAGCATGATGTGACTCATTTACCTTTGAAGTTTGTTGTTGCTGAGCAGATTTATCACCTTAAGGAATGGCAGGATCTCCCATTTGGACTTCACAAAGGCTGATCGGTCCTCTGTGCCATCTGGTCCTCCTGGGACTCGCTTTGGGCCCCATACTGACACTGGTACATGCTTCCATTATGGCTCAAAGACCTGTGCCAGTCCTTTCCTCGTTGACGCTGGTTCTTGCTCAGGAAGAGCATCTGGTATTAATACCGATGTCAGGCACTAAATCCGCTTCAGCTCGATTTCGACCCATGTTGTATTATGAGATTCTAAAAGCGCAACCAGTCGTCATACACTCTTACTCTGTCCCAGTGCCTCTACCAGTACGTACATGCTAGCAGAGCCTCCATTATCTTTTTGGCTCTGAGGAGACACCTGGAATGTAGATGGTGGTGGTGGTGGTGGTGGTGGTAATGGAGATGCCCCCCAGCTCAACTACACAGATGATGCTTTGTTTCATAGATTTACCAGAGGCAAATGGCTTGGCACATCTCCGGAGCTGGGCTTCATTTGCCACTCGGACCACCACAAGGAAGAAAGTGATTCCTTTATATTTGTGGCACAGAGGGCAGCTGAAAATCTGATTTTACAGTGGCCATCAGTAGAGATCAAACAAATCTTCCTTGCAGAACTTTTTCAGCCTGGGTCGGGTACTTCTGAGCTCTTACTCCATTTGAACAAAGCCTTCACCAATACTTTGATGACCACTTGGTCAAAGCTTTGTTTCTGCCCACTGGTAAATAGTCAGCTGGCCAGGTATCGTAGGCCGGCTTCAGATTGTTTTCTACCAAACATCCTACTCCAGAGAACCTTGTGTTTCAGTCCTCGCCCAGTGAAAGTGAATTTATTAATTTATTTATTTATTTCAGAGTTTTATATAGCGCTAGCCAGACCCAAAGGTATCTGAGCGCTATACAACGCTTATTAGAGGAGAACACCATATTATAGCAGTGTTAAACAAACCGATGTTACAGCGTTGGTCACACAAAAAAGCCTCAAGGTGCAGAGGGGGACTTAGCACGATTGAGTGATGCTAGAAGCCGTGAAGTTTCACAGTCTCGTAAAAGAGAGCACCGTATTTCAAGCCGCTCATCCTTCCGAACGAGGGGATAGTGGGAAGGGGTCGGGCTAGGCGTGAGGTAGAGGATGTAGTTTCAAAGTGTCATTCTGCCTGAGTGTGCACGCTCATGAGTTTTAGTGGCACTCTATCCATTTGGGAGTGTGCTCTTGAGAAAGAGGTCTTAGAGCTGCCTTTTGAACTTTGGAAAGGAAGGGATGGTCCATATATGAACTGGGATGGAGTTCCAGATTTTGAGCGCATTTCCAGGGAAGGATCGTGTTGCGTTTTTTTGTTTACGGAATTTTGGTGGTATGAGGAGTAGAGTGTTTGAACCTCTGAGGTTTCCTGTCTGACCGGCCCTCGTGAGTTTGGAAGCCAGGTATTCAGGTTTCCCTGTGTGAAGGCTTTGTGTGTGAGGCAGGCAGTTCTGAAATTGGCACGCATTTCAACTGGGAGCCATTTCAGCTCCCTGAGTGCGAGCGAGATGTGGTCATATTTTTTTACTCCTGTGACCATTCTTGCAGCTGCATTCAGGGTTGATCGGAGGAGAGCTAGGTATGATTTTGCTGTGCCTGTGAGGGTTGCATTTCCGTAATCCAGTCTTGAGTACCAAGGATTGTGTCACTTGTTTGAAGTGGTTGTTCTGGATGAAGGGTTTTATCTTGCTTAGTAGTTGTAGGTTGAGGAAGGCACTCTTTGCTGAGTTCTTCATGTGTTTAACCATGCTTAGTTTGGGGTCCAAGGTGATCCCCAGCGATTTGACAGAGTCAGCCATGTAGAGATTGCCGTTGAGAGCCTCAGTTGCTTTTAGCCATCCTGTGACTTGGGGGTTTTCCGTTTTGTTAGAAATGAGGAGGATTTCGGTTTTGTCTTGATTCAGTTTCAAGTGGTTTGAGGAGAGCCAGTGTTGGACTTCTCTGAGAGTGATGTTGAGTCTTTCGATGTCTTCAATGGAGGAGGTTTCGAGATAAATCTGGGTGTCGTCCGCATAGAGGTGGAAGGGAATGTTGGATCTTTTGAGAATGGTGGTGAGGGGTTCCATGTATACGTTGAATAGTTGCGGGGAGAGGTCTGATCCTTGACGGACACCTTTGCTGACCGGGTAAAGGTCCGACGTGAAGTTGTTGGTTTTGACTATTTGAGAGCGATTTTGGGGAAATGAGCCAAACCAGTGTAAGACTGCATCTTCAGCCCCTAACCTTTCTTGGAGTACCTTAATGTGTAGTTGGTGATCAACCATATTGAAGGTTGCCGATAGGTCCAGAAGGATGAGTAAGGAGCATTGGTCTGATCGAGGGACTTATGTAGATCATCCATGATATTAAGGATTGCTGTCTCTGTGCTACACCCTTTTCTGAAGCCTGATTGGTGGGGGCACAGGAGGTTGATGCTGTCCATGTGTTGTCAGTTGTAGGAGAACGCACTTTTCTAGCGTTTTAATCAGGAGAGGAAGAATGGAGACGGGTCTGTAGTTATTCAAATCATTGGTGTCCAGGCCTGTTTTTTTCAGCAGTGGAGTGACTTGGCCAACTTTGAGGCCGTCCGGAATGACTGGTGCTCAGGGAGCTGTTTAGGATCCTGGTCCAGAGCGGTGCTAGGGAGAGTTTTAGCTTTTTGGCCAGTTGGGCAGGAATAGGGTCCAAGGCGTGAGAGGAGGGTTTAGAGGTGGAGATCGGTTTGACTATCTCTAATTCCGAGTCAGGGTTGAATGATTTCCATTGGTTAGGAGGGTGCTTGGGTGTGCTATCATCTGCTTCTGGGGCTGGGCTCTTATGGATGATGAAAAGGTTGACGTCTAGGGAGAGCTCTATCTTGGCGATTTTGTCTTTGAAGAAGTTGGCAAAGTTCTCACACAGGGCATTAGAAGCTGTGTTGTGGACACGGGGGCCTTTAAAGTTTGTTGCCTGGTGAGGGTGAAGGGCTCGTTTGTTCTGTTTTTAGCATTTTCGAGGGCATTGCGAAAGAAGGACTTTTTTCACGCTTGATGTGGTTTTTGTACTTATTGCTTGTTGCTTTGAGTTGGTCATTCCTTCCTATTCATTCCCCTCAACTACTCCCGATGGGGAATCCAAGAAGATTGAAGCTTTTTGGTAAGCGTATGTTTTCCTCCACGAGTCTGGCAGTGCTGTCCGTTAATGCTGTTTGCCTACTGGTCATTGTAGACTTGCCCCATGGAACAATATCAGCGAGCTTTTGCAGCCCTAAAAGACTTTAGAGCCTCTTTAGCTCTGGTGATTCATGATGAACAAGATACAGCCAAATAGGTTATCTGCATTGATCTAAAATTGATTTAATACCTGGGGAGGGTGGTTGCCACCAGTCTTGTACTTCATCAGCACACATGGATGTGTTGCTCATGATTTTCTGGCGATGAACGGGCCTCCCTTATGGGTATGACCTTTGATGGGTCTCGCCATTTCCATTAGAAGGCAAACTCAGAGTTGGAGCATTTCAAGGGACAGCCACTGAATGACTAGCTTGCTCTTAGTGGCGCTGGGAGTTGGGGGGGGGGGGGGGGGGGGGGGGGTTGAAATAATAATTTCCCCACAGGTTAGTGATCAATCACGTCCAACAGATGGGTCTTTCAAAATTATGCAACATGGCTAAGCCCTGCCTTTTCTTTTTGCCCTGCTAAATATTCAGCTATTTCTGAGTGAATTTCAGAAGAGCGCCTCCCAATTATTCTACAACAGTTTCTAGTGTTACTCTTCAATAGTTATATCAAGATGGTTCCTGACTCAGAAAGAGGACAGTGATGTCACTCTTGCTCTTTCCTTGTGCCGAAGGATAGGGTCTGAGGCCTATTTTGTACTTTCTGCTCCTAAATATGTTCCAGTCCTGGCAAATCTAAAATGCTTATGCTGCCACAGATCCTGTCTTTGCCCTGGGCAAATAGATGGTGTCCTTGGACCTGTGGGGCATATATTTTCATATATCTGTCCTGCATTCCCACAGATGTAACATTCGTTGGAGCTATCCCAAACAAAGTGCCGTTCAGGGCCTTCTCTCCTGTGCAACAATTCGAGGACATTAAGTCTAATATCCTGATATCTTAGTCTCCTTCTTCCCAACATCATGGAGATTCGGCAAATGCTACCCAGATCTTGGATGAAATGGCTTATGATCTGCAGTGGTGGCTGTTCCAAATACCTTTTGTCCAATGGTAGGTCCAGTCCTTCCCATAGCTGACAGTGGCGATGGATACATCCCTGCTGGGCTGGGAAGGCCATCTGGGTAAGTTGGAGATTAGAGGACTCTGATATGGAGCCAGGCTTCCATCAGAGACCAGTCTGTTGTTGTTGCGTGCCATTTGTCTGGCTCCGAAGGCCTTTCTGCCATCCAATGGACATGGTTGGCACTCCAAGGCAGTTCATGATCGCGAAGCACCTGACAGGGTCCCTGAATTCCATAGCAGACAAGCTGATCAGGCATATGGTAGATCACAATTAGTGTTTACATCCGAAGGTGATGCAGGGAATCTACCAATGGTGGGGAGAACCCTAGCTAGAACAGAATGCACAATTTTGAAAGCTTTGCGCATTGGAGTTTCCCTTGAGAACAACCATGAGGAGGAGTGGTCCGGAGGGAATGTAACACAGGACTTTGGTACGCTTTCCCGTCCCTGTCTCTACGGCATGGAGTTTTAAAAAAAAAAAAAAATCAAGAACTACCAAGACCAGGTAGTTCTAGTATCTCCAGATTGGGCCAGGAGAGTTTGGAACACGGAACATCTGGGCATGAGCTCCTGTCTTCCATTCAGGCTGCCATTTCAGCAGATTCTTAATGTTGCAGCACCAGGGCAGGTCTTCCCTCGTAACTGCTCGATCTACGTCTGCGTGTATGGAGATTGTGCAGTGACAACTGACTGCTTTTCACCGGTTGCCTGATGTAGTGGTCGTCCTACTGGCTGCCAGGTGCTCTTTCACGAAATCCATTTATGCTGAGCCCTGAGACTAATGTATATCCTCATGTGGCGTCCCGAATAAGCAAAGATGGTGGCTTTTCTATTGTTTGATCTTTGCTCCAGGAAGCAATGCGGTGGTCACTATTAAAGTTTATTTGTTGCCCTTTTTGGCCTTTCCACGTTTACCACCCAACCGTTCTTGTTTAAACACCTGTTTCTCATATGTACGGCCTTCAAGTTGCATGTTGCGCCTCCTGACTTTGAAGACTGACTTCCTCATCAAGATTACGTCAGTTCGTAGCATGAATTAACTCTAAGCACTTTCAAAGTAACCGCCATACACTACCTTTTTCCCCGGACAAGTTGGTGCTGAGGACTCCAGTCACATTCTTGCCTAACGAGGTGACTTTCACATAGGGCAATCCATCAGTATTTTTGCTCCCCTTCATCCTGCAAAAGAGTAGGAGAGGTTCCATTGACTGCAACCTAGTAGGGCTTTAAGTTCCTACATCTTACCAAAGAACAGTGTGAACAGTCAGCTTTTTGTGGAGTTCTCTAATGCCAAGAAAGGAAATGCTGTGCAGAAGAGGAATCTGTTAAGGGGGGATAGTCCTCTGAATTAAGATCTACTACATACTAGCCAAAAAGCAGCAGCCCCCAGAAGGTCAGAGAGCCCATTCTACCAGGTATTTGGCTCTTAACACTGCATTGGCTCACGGAGTGCCTTACCTGTCCTTGACATCTGCCAGGCTGCGACCTGGATATCGGCGCACATGTTCACAAAGCCCTACTGCCTTGACAGCCAGCTCCGCCGTGTGGGGCATTTTGTCAAGATGGTCCGGTAGGGCCTTTTGGTCCGAGTCCAATCCAGACACCTTCCACCTGGGCAGTTACTGCTGTGGCATGTTTCTAAGGTGAGGAATCTGCATGTGAAAGTATCCATCAGCAGTACAAGTTATATTCATTTGACAATTATCATTTTGGTGGATACTCTGTATAACTGCAGACTCCTCACTGCCCTCCCACCTCCTCTTTTGGTGGAGTAGCCTCTTTTTAACACAAAAGATTGTTCTCACTCTAAGTCCGGGGGCGTGCAAAAGGAAAATAAGAAAATGATGCCAGCACGCAGAGATGGCATTTTTATGTGGATCTACTCTGCTACTTCTGGTGCGGTAGGGAAACATCGCAGAAGTGCTTGGTGCCACCTAGCAGTGTGCAGGAACACTGCTGAAGAAACATTTTCTGATCAGTCTGACATCTGGGGAGTATTCTAAGGTGATAAATCTGCAGTTCGAGTATCCACCAGAAATCGTATTATCAAGGTAACTATTGCTACTTGACACAGGGCCATAACGAGGACAAAATAAAATGGAACAATCATTGAGAAACATGCCTTGCCCTATTCTGGAGTGAATACGAGTATGTCCCTGTTAGTAATAGAACAGTGTTAGGTGTTCAGATGAAGCCACACCTTTCTGGAATAAAAAGTGAGATTCCCTGGACTGCGTTGAATTCTTAAACCCTTCTTTTTTATCAAATACATATTTGAATTCCAGATATTTTAGTCTGTACCCACATATTAAGTAAAGATCATATTGTACATTACTCATGTGAATTTGAATCCACATTATGGGTTTGTTTTTTATTTTTAAGATTGTCCATTTCTAAATGTGTTTGCTGTACACATCTTATATCATGGATATTACACAGATTTCATTGGTTACAGATTCTTTACCCCAATAAAAGCTTTTTCTCCTTCTGTAACCTCCCATGAGGACTGTTCCCTCCCATGAGGACTGTGTGTTGTTATTCCTTATGTTTTATTTACAGTCTGTGAGCACTGTTTTTTTTAAAGGATTTTTTCCTATTGCAGGCATGACAAGCTTTCCTGCAAAGGCAACGCTTTTCCACTCTCTGCTCCTCATTAATCACCCCGCCCCCGGGCTCCGCGCTAAACTTTGAGCTTTAACAACAAGGGCGCCACACTTAATATTTTAGCAGGCGCCGTTTTTATATTAGTTTTTTTGTCAATAACTATTATTTTGTAATTTTTTTATTTTAACACAACATTGTGTGTAATCACGGTTGACCAGGAAACTAAGCAAACAATGGCGGCCGCTTTGCTCCCAGAGCTCTTTCAACATCTCCTCTTTTATATTCACAACACGAGCATCGCACTTTAGGTTACACCACGTCCGCTTTTCCACACTCTGTTCGACATTGCCGTCCTGCCCCTGGGCGCTGCACTAATCTTCAAGCATTAACAACAACACTGGCGCATCGCTTAATATTTTAGCAGGGCCCCGTTTTTATAACTTCTTTTTTTTTGTCAATTCCTGTTCATTTCCATTTTTAGGTCTCGCGACCTGCGGTGCACTGCGTAGCAGTGCTCACGCAAGCCGCGTGAGCTTTTGTAAGTAAAAAAACAGGGATTGTGAGCTGCCCTAGGAATCGCACACGCTCGTGCATGTGAGTTTCCTTTTGAGCTCCCCCATTGGCCTTTGCGTGCGTCTTATTGTAAAAGACTGCACGCAATTGGCCCGAAGCACACGCATAGCTCCTCCCATGGCCTATTGGTGTCTATTACGCACACCAAGCGCGTAATAGACACCAATAGGCTGTGGGAGGAGCTATGATTGTGCCCACACAGGCGTAACGTGCACGCCACTTGTTTTTTTTACTGTGTTTAACAACGTAACTTTTTTTTTTAATTGGGCACCACCTAGGTCAAAAGAGAGAGGTTTACCTCAGCGTGCATGGACATGAACTCCAAAGCCCCGAATGCACCCAGCAAACAGAAACTAATCACTGCCTGTCCAACAAGGTTGATGGGTAATGCCTGCCCTGTCCCTACTGTGCACATTAAACCGCCAACGTGAGAAAAATTGCACACAAAAAACTTACAGCCACTTTGCAGAGGATTTGTTTTATTTTATTTATTTGCACAAGAACCCGTGTCCCATGTAGACACGAGGGAATGTAGACACGAGGGAACATCGCCAGCCTGCCTGGTAGGCAGAGACAAGCTGCAGAGGTACTTCTTGCTGCACAGAGCTAAAGTGTGTGAGACCGCGACGCCTCGGAATGCCAGGTTGGATACTTTTCTCTTGATAAAAGGCCTAACAAGTGCCGCATTCCTCGCAGCGCCCTCCCTCTTCCCCACAGAAAGGTATGAAAGCCTCCGTAGAATGCACCCTGCTCCGTGATGTAAGCGCCGAGGTATCTTGGAAGTACTCGTGTTGGAGCTGTGGGTAGTTTAGTAGTAGTTTTAATTCTTTTTGCATGCTTGCTTAATGCTTCCTAGAGCACGCAGGTAGAGTTGTGAATTGTGTACATTTGTGGCAGTCGAATTTTCTCAAAGTCTAGGAGTGGTGAGGACGGCTGGCGCACCAGTCTGCCAGGGGGTATTGAGAGCGGGGTTCTCTTTAGATCCGTAGTGGTCGCCTGTTCCATTGGGACTGGTTATGGGAGCCTCGCTGGCATCTTTAATGTCCTTGCATTCCATTGGTGGAATGCTGGTTTCTGTGGCTTATTCTGCCGACTGTTAGAAGTGCCATGCATGGCTGCTTGACACTGGAGTTTCACTGTGCTGCCCTGGGTGTTCTCTCGTGCAGCCGCACCTTTCAGTAGTGAGCAATCCTACTACAGTGTATCTGCAGCAGACTGTTGAGTGCATGTAGGAGCGTCCAGTGCAGTCTAGTCCATAATGATAGTACGGACTCTGGTTCTTCCCCCTGGCTGAGTAGGGTGCTTGGCAGGATCAGTTAGTGAGTTGTGTACATTCAGCGAGATGTCCACGTCTTAAAAATTGAGTAGACTAGTTATTTTTGGCTGGGTGTGGGGTGCCCCCCCTCCTCCTTGCTAGTCTGTGCCTTACTTTGCAGACTGTGTGTATTTATTGGTGCTGCTGGTAGGCGGCTGTAGTGTTCCTGCTTATATTTGCATGCATTACAAAACTGGGCAGACTGTTCGGCATTCTACAAGCCCCGCCTTACCCCACTCCAGTGAAAGGCGTGGCTCGCAAAAATCTATTTTTCCGTTCGTGCTTCGAGGAGAATAGGCAGCGTTGGCTCCTTTATATGAGAGGAGGTGGGCAGGGAGTAACGCAGCTCTCTTTGTTTCCTTATTTGTAATGCAATAAGTTTTGTTTAGAAGATGGCGTCTTCCCAGCTTATTGGCACTTTTGCAGGTGGCTTTCCTTAAGATATCCAGTTGTTCTGGTATGTGTGGCGATCTCCCATGTGCTCTCGTGAATGGTATTGCCACCTTTAGTCAAACTTACTGTGCTAACCGTGTCGCCTCCATATTTACTTTTTCCTATTAGCCCATTCTCTCATCACATTCATTCAATCAGTCTCCTTATTTCCTCTTACCAAATAATTTCACTTATGTGTACAGCTTCTATCACCTGTCTTATTCCTCTTACTTCTCCTCTCATAACACCCTATTTTTTTGGTATAGAGGCAGTTTCTCTCTCCTCTAGCATATCGTTCCACAGTCTCTTTTCTCCTTCTTCTTAGCTTTTCGTCTATCATGTGTCCCTTTAATTATTATTGTACCCACCAATGTTTTGCTCCACTTTGTGTCTCCATTATACATGTTTTGGGTTTTACTTCACCTGCATTCAGTGTCTCTCTTCCCTATTCATCTCCAGTGCCTCTCTCATTCTCCCCCATCCATACTCCAGATTCTTAAAATAAATGTTATACTCGGCAAAAGTAAAAAAAACATTGTCATTTTCAAAGTCAACAGTTCTAACTTTAACAATTGCGAGACCTATTGCATTGCAAATGCTTGTTTTTTTACAATGATAATGCTTTGCTAAGGTCTCCCTGAAATTAAGTTTCTGAACTTCATATTGTTGAACCGTCGATTTAGAGGTTTTGATAAGTGTAGTAAACTCTTTATTACATTCGTGTGGTTTCTCATACCCCTGACAAAGTAAGACCCAAAGTGCTTTTTGATGAGGCTACTCCATTTATTGTCCTTTGTTTGTGGAGCGTGAGTGTGTCGAGTGACACATGTGGCAAGAGTTTTGGTGTTGGACATATATTTTGAAAGGTTGTTCCAAACGTGTAGTAGTAAACCACTCTCTGCCATCATTATTGTGTCTACACTTTGTTGCCACCTTAATTTCATCATTTCATTCAATACCGCAAAATTCAACACCCCACAATTCCATTGCATACCACAAAATTCCACTCCACAACACACAATTCCTCTACACATCACATGCATCCAGGCTATCCCACAGAATTTCAAATAATGCCACATAATTAAACACACGCCACATAATTCCACTCAGTATGTGCCACTCCACGACACACAATGCCACTCAAATAAGTCCACTACACTTAATACCACATAATTACTATCTACATAATTCCATTACATACCAATGCACTTATCCAGCATTTCTCATATTGCTTAACCTCTTTATGAATCTATAACCTTCTCTCCCCTTCATTATTTCTTACACACTTGTTCCACTTCTCTATCTAGAGTTCATTCACCTCTTCATAAACATACTACCTATCATGCTCAATCTTACTCCTATTTTATATACACTCGCCCTATCTATTCACCATACCACTTATTACCAATACACAAACTACACCGAACACAATTGCACCCCACACAATTACACAACGAACAATTCCAATTTAAACCACACAATGGCACTACAAACATTCACCCACTCAACTACACACACTAACATAAGTAAAAAACAATATCATTTACAATGACAATACCTCTAACTTTCACAAATGCGAGACCTGTTGCAATGCAAATGCTTGTTCTTTTTAATTCCGCTTTGCATAAGTCTCCCCATCCTGTGCTGCTTTACCCCTCAAAAGCTCCCCCCTACTGCACTGAGTTGCTTTCTACCCCTCTAAGCTTGTACGTAAAAGCACAGCATCAGGGACATTTTTGTTGTGGTATTGTTTGAAGGGTTGTTCGGTCTTGCCTTGACAGCGCATTTGCTGTCTCTGCAAGACATATGTTTTTACATACAGTGGGCTTACAGCCTGTCCATAGCTTACCACCGGTTAGCTTCAGCATCTCTCTCATTTGCTTCCTTCCCATTTGTCATGCCATGCCTGCATCATTTATTATTTTCCTGTTTGGCCCTCCCCTGGAGCATCGACAAGTACTTATAGCCTTCCATTGCTCCGTTTTTTGCAGTACTTTGTTTTTGTATTCAAGCAATTCAAATGAGTGTTTGTATTTTCAGACCGTCTCCCATATTGGCTTATTAAACACCACAGCACATGCTTCTTTTTCCCTCCTCCCATCCGCCCTGTCTGTGTTGCTTCTTTTCCTCCTCCCTGTTCATGTTTCTTCCTTTTCCATTCTTGACCACCGTATCAGTGTTGCTTCTTTATTCCCTCCCACCGCCCTGTCCATATTGCTTCTTTTTTCCTTCCCGTCTGCCCTGTCCGTGTTGCTTATTTTTCCCCTCACGCCCTGTCCCTGTTGCTTCTTTTCCCCTCCCGCCCCTCTTCCAGGTTGCTTATTGTCTCCTACCTCCTGCCCGCCCCTCGTCCAGGTTGCCTCTTTTCCCCTCCCTCCCGCCCCTCGTCCAGGTTCCTTCTTTTCACCTCCCGCCCTCCCCTCCAGGTTGCTTCTTTTCCTCTCCCGCACACCCGTCGTCCAGGTTGCTTCTTTACCCTGCCTGCCCCTCTTCGAGGTTGCTTCTTTCCCTCTCACCTGCCCTGTAACAGTCCCTTTCTTCTCTACCCATCCCCATATGCCTGCATCCATTTCTTCTCCCCCAACACATAAAAGGAAAAAAAGGCACTATGGCGCAGCCAGCGCTGTGAGACAACGACGGCCCCTCCATTAGGACAGAGGTGCGCCGCCCCTCCTGCCACAACCCTCAAAACAAGAATACAACTGGTTTTAAACCGGTTTTATTATTGTTTTATTTTAATTCCCCTGGTCCTACCCCCAGTACTCGGACTAGTCTTGGGGGCGGATTCAGGGGATGACACTGCTGGTGGGGTAGTGGTGTGCACTGTTACAGTGTGCATGACGGTTTGGCTGGCCTTCTCAGGCTGTCCAAGCCGTAATGCGCACAGAAGCTTTCTGAAGCCCCTGCAGCGTTACTGGGGCCGGAGAGAGCAGGCACATGCTCTGAGTCTGCAAAGGCGCAAAAGTTGACAGCTCTCAAGCCAATCCTGACGCTGCTTTCATGCAGCGTTAGGATTGGCTGCAGTGCAGTCCGGGAGCCTGTGCCCAGCAGAAGACTGGAAGAGCGCAATGCAGCGGGCGGCAGTGATCAGATAATTTTTATTATTTATTTTTTTATTCAAGGGGGAAGCCACCTGAACAAAATGTCACCGTGGAAATCCTATAGGACAAAATAGGAGTACACATGATAAAAAAAAGCTGTCACTACACATAATAAAAAAGCCCAGTGCTTGTTAGGTCTCGCCTAGCGAACGCAGTGCATGCGCTGCTTCCCCTTCGCGAGACTATTGTTGTGGGTTGCGTGCCGGAAGGGAGACTAACCATGTGCGTGCACGGACAGGCGATGTGCACACTCCTCTCCGTGCTCACACGCTCGCGCTTGTTCTACCGAGGCAGCACTTTCAGCACAATGCGTGCCTGCCAGGACAGGAGATATGCACGCGCGTCCGCTTTGGCTGTGCTTGTTTTATATATGCAGGTTCTGGGGTTAGCTTTCCCTCGCCCTACACTCTGCCTCCCGTCACACTCCCTTGCCAACCGGAAGATAATGCGTCACTGATCCCGGAAAAAGTAGTGGGTAAGTCGTCGTTGCTGCTTATTGTCCTTTGAGTGTTGGAGCTGGCGTGTGTCAGAAATGGAGCAAACGGTCTCTGATACGTTCTAATTGGAGAGTGGAGGTCGGAAGAGGAAAACAGAACAGTTGGGGCAGGCAGTATCTGTGAGCGGGTCAGTGTCAGCAGTGGGTGTTTCTTTTAGCTGAAAACAGGTCTAAATTGGCAAAAGAGGCCAGATTAGAAAATACAAAAAAACAAGACACACCGCGAACATAAGAGTGGAACTGCAGTTATCGGGAAAATGGCCACAAAGCGCTACTACAGTAAGGGGCCTCCTGGCGTGGGTAGACTTTAGTGACATGTATTAGCTTATATCCAATGACATTGCGGACAAATTTATTCAATGCTAGGTTTTCTATTTACAAATCTGCTGTATTCGTCTAATTGAAGTGAAACCGAGCATACATCCCCCTGATTGCTAGTAGAAAGTCGGGGCTGATTTAAAAAAAATTATGATGAACTTTCATAAGAAGCCATAAGAGACGCTTTTTTGTAGTGCCCCACAGATAAAATAGCAGCGCAGTTTCGCCATTTATTGTAGAGTTGCCTATTTTGCTTTAATAGTAGGCGTGGTTTGGGGTGGGATGCTACACTGCAGGTGGCACTTACAACACTGAGCCTGTGCTGTTAAGTCTGCCAAGTGCATTCACTTGCTGTAATCTACACAAGTCTCTAAAATGAGGTTGTGCCAAATTAACTCCCAATCTCTGCGAGGCTGATCGAATATCTCATGGGAGATTAGGGTGTAACAAGACATTCAGTGTACTCATCTGAAGTTCTCTGCTAAGGAGCGCTGTGATTCTGTGCGTTCGCTTGTTCAAACTCGATTCTTCTTTGTGTCCTCCAACCCTGCCACACACCGACCTCCACTATAGCAATGCGTTGTTAATGTCACATTGGATCATTCTCCAGTATGACTGCATTACCCACCATTTCTACCTCTTTGAAAATATAATATACCTTATGTTTGTCCTGAGATGATAGTCTTTTCTCTTTTTTAAATGAAGGTTTTTATTTTGGTGCAAAGTACAATAAGAAAGTAAGAATACAAGAAATGGAAAAGCGGCAAAGCAAAATATAAATCGGGGCTAAGAGGACAAAAAGAAGGCAAGCAATGCAGCAAGACTGCCAGCAATTACAAATTATAACACAGTGGGTGCACAGTTCAATAGGACATAGTTGCAAGGGGACACTAGGTTCAGAGGATTATGTGTCTCTGTGGCCAGCAGGGGGTAAGTCCGCTCTAGGTGGCGCCCTGGCTAGGAGGTGGGAGACCAGCTATCTAAAGGTGTTATCATACTCTGGTGAGACCACTCACATTAATGAGGGCCAGGGGTATTTTGAATGCCAGTTGAGTACACGCGAGAGGTGAGATAAGAGATGAAGGGGCAAGATATCCACCGGGCAGGGCCGGCGCTAGGCATGGGCAGTGTGGGCAGCTCATCAGAGACTCGAGGACGAAAGCACTCCAGGACAGAATATATCCACCCACGCACACAACAGCAAGGAACGTTTCGGCATCATCAAAGAGTTTGCACAACCCAACAGTGAGACTACCAACACCCCACCCTCCCAGGACCTCTGCAACAGACTCTGCACCTTCTCCCATCACAAAATCAAGACCATCTATGACCAATTTAACAACAACAACCTTCACGAGGAACCCTCCCCCACCATTCCCTGCACCACGCAGCCGACACTGGACAGATGGACCGCCCTCAGCATCGAAGCCACTATAAAGACTATGATGACCACCCATTTCGGGGCCCCCGCAGACCCTTGCCCCCACCACATCTACCACAGAGCCGCAGACATCGCCCCCGAGCTGCAATGGATCATTAATTGCTCCTTCAAGACCACCTCCTTCCCCAATAACTGGAAACATGCAGAGATCAACCCTCTCCTGAAAAAACTCTTGTGGACCCCACCAACCTCAAGAACTTCAGACCGATCTCCTTACTCCCATACCCGGCTAAAGTCCTGGAAAAAGCCGTCAACAGTCATCTCGCCTCCTTCATAGAATAAGCACCCCCCCTTTCCTCTCTGAACCCACAGCGACCACCTGCGGAGTCCCCAAAGGATCCTCCCATCAGCCCCACCCTGTTCAATGTCTACATGGCCCTGCTTGCATCCATCGTCCGATCACACGGACTCAACAATGTATCATAAGCAGAAGACACCAAACTCATGCTCTCCAACAAACCTAACATCTCCAAACACAACTTTCAAGAAGGAATGGTCGCCAGGAACCCTCCCTCCCCCACGGACCGTGCACGCAACCTCAATCATCCTGGACTCCAAACTCAAAATGGACTGCCAGATCAACGCGGTCACCTCCTCCCGCTACCATACCTTCTGCCTACTCCATGAGACTTTCACCTGGATCCCCCTCAAACACAGGAAAACAGTCATGCACACCCTCCTCAGCAGCTGACTGGACTACGGCAACGCACTCTATGCTGGGATCAACAAGAACCTCATCCTACCACGCCACTGCCACATCAGCCAGGACCTACGGACACCCCACTGGCTCCCCATCCAGAAGAGAATCACTTTTGAGCTTCTTACCCATGCTCACAAGGCCGTTCACAACACCGAACCGTCCTGCAGGAACCACTGCCTCTCGTTCCACGCACCCTAAAGATCCCTCCGCCCAGCCCAGCTCTCTTGCAACGGTACCACGCATCAAGAAGACCAGAACAGGAGGACATTGCTTCTCCCTCCTCGCGGCCAAGGCATGGAACTCCCTTCCGCTCCAGACAGACACGAACACTCCACAAATTCCTGAAGGACCTCAAGACCTGGCTCTTCGACAAAACACTGTGAACTTCCAGGAGCACCGCACTCCCCTCCCCCACTTCAGTGCCTTGAGACCCTTCCCGGTGAGTACTGCGCTTTACCAACCCTTCATTGATTAGTGTGACTTGAAATGCATACTCAGCCTAGAATTAGAGTGACTTCTGGCTGACGATTGAAAATATTCCTACTTCTCAAACTCATATGGTGTTCTCTAGATTGGAGTACATTCTTACCTCGGTGGAGGGAGGTAGGGTAGAAAAAACGGGATACCTAGCAAGAGGCCTATCCGACCACTCTCCCCTCTGGATCACATTGGGCACACGGCACCGTAGACAAGGTATGGGTCGGAGGTTGAACGCATTTGAGCTGAGAGATGAGACAGTCTCCTGTGAAATAAGAGTAGATACAGAACTATATTTTTTATTGAAAACAAAGACAGTCAGCAGTCCACGCTATGGAAGGTCTACAAAACAGTATTAAGGGACAGGGCACAAAATATCATAGCATATAAAATGAAACCAGAGAAGCGCGAGACATGGAGTCATTCGAAAGACGCCGCTTAGAGCTAGAAGGTTAACCTAGGTCTGTAACTGATAGTTACTCTACGCAACGATACTTCGCAAGGAGTTTAAAGCGATTGCACATAATGTAGCGAAAGTACAGGTTCTTACCATACAATACTGTCTATACAACGCGGGTGAGAAAGCATGACCATTACTGGCATGGCTGGGTAGAAAAGAGGCAGGGGCAAGATGGGTCCACACCATAATAGGGGACAAGGGAAAAACATGCTACAGCTCAAGAGATAGTTAAATTTTGCTCCTTTACAATGTACTCGGAGCATGTGTATCTACATCTATACATGCCACAAACTGAAGACGTTACTTACCATTTAAGTATCTGTTTGTGGCATGTAGTGTTGTTGTAGATGCACATTCCTCTGGAGCAGATTGATTGTTGTAATATGGCCTTCTTTTTTTACTTTTTCAGTTGTCTTTTGTTTCTCTCTGCTCTATTTCATCCTCACCCGCCGTGCAGAAAAAAACAATCTAACAATGGAGCCAGTGCCCATGCTCATTACCAGTGATGGGAGGAGTCCCTATACCTTGTGACTGGAAAGACTTAATCGAAGAAAAACAAGTATTCCCATATTTGGATGACAAGTTACACATTTCCGAGCCTAACACTAACTGTCGGGAGTATACAGATCATGTGAATCTACAGCAGTGTGCGCCACAAGCAGATGCTTGCAGAGTAAGTAACATTTTCCATATAACACCACCCACATTTTACTGTCATACACGGACATGTTCTCTAGGGGAAGGACCCTTCCCCAGAGTCGCATGGTTGGACTTTCTGACTTCCTAGCACCAAATACCTAGTCAAACTGCTAAACCAAATCTTTACTCAAACGTATTGCATTTGTTTTGCAAATATACAAATGTAAACATCATTGGCTTTGCAAATGCTCTTTGCTTTGCTGGTGTAGCGACAAATGTCCTTGCATAGTTAGGAAAACTGTACCACTGCACTTGTTAATGTTTTTCAAGCGGTCTTGCTTTTTCACCTCTCCCCTACTCCTCGACCCCACCTTACTTGATAGTCTTTGAGAATTTGGTGCAATGCATTCCAGAATCCGAGGTCTGACTCTTAGATCTGTCTGTTTTATTTGCTTTAGTGTCCTATAGCCCCACACGGTTCATGTATGTTGGAAATTGTTTCGAGTTTGATTTTGGTACCCACTGAAATACTGTCGAGGTTGGCTTAGTATGATTGTAATTCTGCAAGATACTGTGCTTTCTAGTTCCTTGTTTCTGTAGCCTTTGAAGTATGCCCATGAGTATCATTGGTAGCCTCCTTGGGTTACTTTTTGAATAGTACATAGATGCCATGCCATCCCAGAGCCTTGACGTTTACCACAATGGCCACTTACAAGAAGCCAAAGGATTTTTCTGAACGTTGCCAATTGGCAGCAGCTTTATCTGTAATTGCGGAACAGGATGGGACCCCCTCTCTGGCTCCCACATGATGCCCTATCGTAAGTACGATGTATCTAAAGTTTACATAACCAAGCTTTGCTCAATAGTGATATCAGAGCTTCGTTTTTTGTAACACATTTGTATGGATAAAATACCTTGCCTTTGTCCTAGAAAGCAAGGCTCTCTCTCGGTTTAAAATGATCCCTGCAGCCTTTATGTTCAGGAGGTGGCAGGAGGCCACACACTGCAAAGTCAGACCAACACACAACACTCTTACAAAAACACGCACCACTGTAGTACTATTGTACTTAGTCCAATCAGTGTCCCTTTCAACTGCCCTCCATCTGAACACCATGAATGTAGGCAGTAGATAGCTGCTGCCAGCTCCACTTAAAAATAAACAAGTATTTTGTGCTGAATGGGTGAGAGTTCGGGGTTATATAGTATCTTTCAGGGAACTCTAGAGCAGCTGTAGCCTTGCATTTATGACGAGGATAATCATTGCGGCTCTCCCCTTTGGAGACTAAGCATTGCAGCTTTCCAAGTTGTATGTAAATTGTTCTCTCCTCCTTCCAAAGAAACATGTGGAACTTAATTATACTATTCACCAACATTGCTGCAATCAATATATATTCTCTTTTCTCTAGGATGACGCACGACAGTTGTTTGTGTTGGCCGGAAGCGCAGAAGAGGGTGTGATGACCCCGGAACTGTGTGGTGTTATTACTCGGTTATGGAAGGACAGTGGTGTTCAAGCTTGCTTCTCCCGATCCCGTGAATATCAGTTGAATGACTCTGCCGCATAGTAAGTACTGATACCAGCGATTCGAGGGACTGTTATTAGACGTCTGAGCATAAGATGGGAGGGGTAAGATAATCTATCTCCTTTCTTAGTCTCTGTAGGTTTTAACCACTGGTTCAAAGCTTGTGATACTTAACACCTATGCTTCAGGGTCAGTTCAGGTTTGTGCTTCAGTACTTGTGACTAATTCCTACATGTGCCTTGCAAATTGACAATTATTCTTAGTGCTCATGGCCGATTGAAGCCTGAGCTATAGTCACCATGGATAGTAACTTTTCTTTCATGCCTATCTATATATAGTTTCTGCTGCGGGCATCTGGCCACAGCCTGTGACCCTTCATGATTGCTTCTGGCGAGCCGATTCAGTGCTTGTGACTTTTGTTTTTGCTTCTTTCTGATGGAAATGTCGAACATCGGAATCCTCACCATGTGAATATCCATACACATCAGAATGGAGCCGGAAAATTTTAAGCAGTTCTCCTATACAATTCTGTGTCGAAGCTTTTCTGATCCGGAAGTGACAGAGGTCCACATAAGCCCCACCCTTGCGAACATGTCAGTTCCTTTCTTTCCGCACCTTCAGGCGCATATTCCGAGCTCCTCTTTTTCTTCCCTTATGAAAAGATTTTTCTTCAGAACATTTTTACACTGAGCAAGAAATGCCAACCCTTTAAGCCTAGTTGGGACTGTCGCAAGCAGATGTTTGTGACCGATCCTAATGAGGTTACTGCCTTTGATGCCTAGGCTCATTACCTGACTCCAAGGACTGCAATGACTGGGCCCAGATGTAACCGAAATCCATACAGGATCTCTAGGTGAAGTACAGGAAGGCACCACTCCAAGTTGAAAGCAGAGACCACCCTCTCTTAAAGTCGTTCCCGAGGAAGATCTTCCTTGAGGTTGAAGTCTTAAGGTAAATCAAAGAAGGAATAGAACAAGTCCAAGTGGGACTCAGCCATTTCCTGCCACCCTCCAGGACATGTTCTAGGGAGTCACTGTGCCTCTGTCTCGCTGTCAATCCACTGAGGAGCCGATTCCATCCCTCGTCTCGATGCATCAAGTTCCTCTGCACGTTGGCAATGTCACAGCAAGTCGAAGCCTTTTGAGAGGCTATGCTATGCATTTGTGGCTCACTTTTGGCTCTGTCTCACACCTTGGGGCCCCAAAGATCCACAGGACCTTCAGTTTGGGTTACCTCCTGCAGGTTCACCTTTGGCACAATCTGGGCCCCTTCAACCCTCTTCGAGTTTGGCACCGGCATCTGGCTCGGTGCCGCAACAAATGTCAGTCCCTCAAACATCAATGCTGGCACTGATGCCTCCAGAGAAGTATCTGCAACCTATTGTATTTCCCGACTCCTAACAGCTTTGACTTGACTTCACTGCATAGATCTTCATGTGCCGCAACCTATATGATACAGAGTGGTCTTTGACATAATTCCACTATCACACAGCCGCTAACACACATTACACCAGCTTTTTGGCTCCGGCTCTGACCAAAGCCAGTTTTATGGACATGACAGTAGTGAGGATGGTGACTAATTAAGCAAAACCTATGGTGAAGACAACTGGAATATAAAAATACAGGCCAGTTGACCGGGCACTTGTCCAGACATTGGACTGGCACGAACCACCCATTCCCTCTTTGCCTCCACCAAAAAGAAATAGTTTACTTCGCAACTTCGATCAGGAGGGCTGATGTTCCTGATTTCCACCTTCCCACTATAAAAGTTACAATGAACATTGTGCCCATTAAAGAGGCTCTAACTGACACACTGCTGGACACTTGGCTCCTCAGTCACCAAACAAGTTGCCAATCGCTATAGAGCTACCTTAGGCGGCCAGGGTTTCTCAACAAATCTATGTCCCCAGAAAGTTTGGTGTAGGTATCCACCAGTAGATGCTTTTCCACTCACCTCTCCTAGGAAGTCAAAATGAGTTAATTATTTTGGCATTCTTATGTTCTCTACAGCTAGTCTTGCCTTGATATCATTTAATGCAAGCTGCTTTCTTTCACGTTTTACCCATTGACTTTGTGGCATGGTGGCTGAGATTTTATCTGCAGTCCCAGCAGGCTGAAGGAATTTTATTAAAATGAGAATTCCATACAAGATGAAAAGGTTGATGAATATGATTTATTCATAAGAGATATCCATCAGCATCAACAACACAGTCAGCCTTCTCTCTCCAAGCTCCAACCCCTTCTCTCACATAACTCCTATTCCACATTCGATGGCATCATAGGATTCTGCATTGACAGTATTCCTCAGTAAATTACAACACATCCTCCTCATTAAGAAGAAAAAAAAAACTCTAATAAGTTAACAATAACATGTGAAAGAAGCAATAGTACATAACATACCATTAATATTACATCATAATGTAATCTTTGAACCTCCCAGGAAGATGTTACTCCTTACGAGGAAAGTTTTTATCCCAAAATCAGATGCCGACTTTGGAAATCCAGAACCTTGCTCATCTTCAGAGACACGAGCATCATCACAAAAACAAGCTGGATGCTTCCTTGGAAGCTTCACTAGTCTAGACATACTCCACACACAACCAGTGTTGACCCTAACAACATTTTTCTTGATGCAAACAATTGTGAAGGGACTAATAAAAGTGGATCTACCTTTCAAAGTATGCTTAGGATTTTTCACCAAAACTTCATCCCCAACATTCCATTTTTTGACTCTTACATGCATTCTTGAGTCATAATCCTCCTTGTACTTAATTTGATATCTAAAAATTCTCTCTCGTCTAGCTTCCATAGAAATTGCTGCATCAGAACACGCAGGCATCCAAGACGGATTTAACTTAGAAACAGATTTCCTACCTTTTAGAGCCTCAAAAGGTGACACCAAAGTAACAGCATTGGGTGTTGTACGGTGTGCCCACCAAGTCTCCCTTAATATGCTACTGAGCGAGATTCTTGAATCAAGAGCACGTTGGACACAATCTCTAACAACTCGATTCATTCTCTCAGCTAAACCATTACCCTGAGGCGCATACAATGCCGTTTTCTGGTGAACTATATTGCCATCTTTTAAGAATTCATGCATTTCATTTGATACAAATTTCACCCCATTATCAGTTATAAAAAATGTAGGCATACCCTCAGAAGCAAATACATCCTTGAGAAAATCAATGACAGACTTGGTATTTGCGGAAGGAGCACATTTTGTGACCACCCACTTAAAGGTGTAATCAACTAGCAACATGACATAACGCTCATGAGATGGTACCAGTTCAAAAGATCCCATTATGTCTAAGCCCGATAATGGTGCACGATTGGGAGTGTGCAATTTATCACTTACAGTACCAGACACACAATCCTTGACAACATCCTCTACCATGTGATCCATCCCAGGCCACCAATATCTTTCTCTGACCTGGGCCTTAGTTATACTTCGGCCTAAATGGCCCTCATGAGCAATGTTAATAATTCTGTTCCTGAAATCAACAGGAGGAATCACCCTCTCACCCCTCATTACATTTCCCCCAGTAAATGAGATTTCATCCTTAATTGACCAATATGCTCTCATGTCACAATCCAATGTTTTATAGTCTGGCCAACCTTCCCTAATCCACAACTTAAGTGAAGATAAAACTCCATCCTCATTCACCCCTTTCGTCCATTCCTCATATGTCAAGGTAGATTCAGCAACCGAACATACACATTCAATACAATCATCCTCCATTACACCATCCACTGGTAAGCATGATGAACAATCCGCCGACTTGTTACAAGCTCCAGGTATATACTGCACCTAAAAATTATATTCTTGCAACCCTTCACTCCAGCGTTTAATTCTGGGAGTAATGTGTTCACTATGTCTACACGAAAAGATTTGAACCAAGGGGCGATTCTGTTCTAATCAAAAAAGGAATGCCCCACAAATAAAACTTAGTGGTGAATGGCCCAAAAAACATTTAAAGCCTCCCTTTCAATACAGGAATAATTAATCTCTGCATCTCTAAGAGCTCTAGACGCAAAAGCCACTGTCTTGTGTTCTCCATTTACCACTTGCGAGAGCACTGCCCCTAACCCTTTAAGACTGGTCAACACAGACTTCTTATTTACATCAAAATGTCCCAGGGTGGGCATCTTCCTAATCTCCACCTCAATTCTTTCAAATGCCTCCTGACAATCGTTAGACCACGTAAAATGTGTTCCTTTTTTGAGCAACGCTCGAATGGGTTCAGTCACAGAAGCAAACCCTTGAACAAATTTCGAATAGAACTCCGCAAGTCCCAAAAATGACCTCACCTGGTCTTCATCCTTTGGTGTGGGAGCCTTCATGACACACTGTGCTAATTCAAATTTTGGCTGTATACCACCACCAGAAATTACGTGACCCAAATATGTGACAGTCTCTACTCCAAGTCGACATTTTTTCTCTTTTCACTGTCAAACCTTTTTCCTTCAACCTTTGTAAGACTCCTACCAAGGATTTACTATGTTCCGCTTCTCCCTTCCCATAAACCAAGATATCATCTTGAAAAAACATTATATTGCTTATGCCATCCAAAACCGCCTTCATGACCCTCTGGAACCATGCCGCCGCCAAACCAAAGAGCATCCTCAGGAAACGATATGCTCCCAGAGGTGTCACAAAGGAAGTCAAATGCCTTGACTCTTTATGCAACACTATCTGGTGGTACGCAGACGACAAATCTAGTACACTGAACACACAAGCTCCCTTCAAAATGCTAAGAGATTCAGCAATGTTGGGTAATGGTTGCCTGTCAACCCAAATCCATTGATTCAAACCTCTCAAATCCACACACATTCTGACCCCAGCACCACCATCCTTCGGGGCCAAAAGAATGGGGGCCAACCACTCTGACGCCTCTATTTCTTCAATAACACCTAATTTTAGTAATCTCTCCAACTCAGACTTAAGAGGCTCCATCATCATGTTTGGCACCTTTCTCACTTTGTGTACACAGAGTACAGCTTTATCTTTTAGAATTATTTTATGTTCAAATTCTCTAAGACAACCTAACCTGTCAGTGAAAACCTCAGGTAATCTTTTGAAATATGTACAGTTCTGATTTTCATACACACCCTTGTCATTCTTACAGTCAACCAACATGACCTGATCCTTGGGGTTCTTTACACTAGGGTTGAGCATAATTCCAAGATCTTGCTGATGTCTCCACCCTAACAAATTATCACCCCTCTCAGCTACGTAGACTTTCCCTACAGTCTTCCTATTCTTGAACCGAATACAAGCTTCGACATATCCCAAAACCTTAATCTTGGCACCTCCATTGCTGACTGGACTTATATGAGGAGGTAGAAGTGCATTACTATTTAAACCCACTATTTCATCCCATTGCTTATTCCCTATCATCGTGAATGGAGACCGTGAATCTGCTAAGACCACAAAGTTAAAATCATCTACTGAAATATCACATTCTGGCATCGATAATTTATCTGCATCCACTTTTCCATCCTCATTCCTAACACTCGAAACAACAGTACTGGAGATTCATTTGAGGTTCTTCCTAATTCAGCATTGCCTTCTTTTGTTCTTTTAAGAGGGGAGGGAGAGGGTAGTGGTAGATTGAATGGTGTTTCAAGAATTAGAAGTGCACCTATTCGTTTTCGTGATTATGTCATGAATTGTCTTGATTCCTTTATACTCAAGAATGTGGCATGTATATATTGTTAGTTAATGTATTTGTATATTTTTTTTATCTTAAGCATGTGTTTATGTTTGCTTGATTTATTGTCATTTTTCTGATAAGGGGAGGATGTGTAGCATGTATATACTTACTTGTATATTTACTTGTATTGCTTTAAGGAATTTACTAGATTAGACATTCTTAGATTTTCTAATGTGTTCCATTATTCAGATTCTAAACGTCATTTTCTATGCTGGAAGACTTGAAGGATGTCGGGGGCTATCTACTCTTGGAATAAAACTCCTATTTCATCTGCTTCTAATTTGGATTCCCTGGAACTCGAGTTGACTTGCAAACGCGAGCGCAATGTCCCTTGATGCCACACTACATACACGTAGCTTCTCTGGCATAGCACTGAGGATAACTCGAAAAAGTTGTAAAACTCCCACATCTGAAACACTTAGTTAGGTTTGGCAATCTCTTTGGAATTCTTATCATTGATATTCCCACTAAAAGAATTGGGATTTAAACGAAACTCTCGATCAGACCTGTTTAACCCTTTTGAAAAACTACGCATTTGTGTGTCCTTTGCATTTTTCTTATGTTTTTCATTAAATGAGATTTTTCCTACATTCCCACATTGATCTAAACTGTCGTCTTCTGTGAGAGCATGAATGTCACTTGATTTTTTTCATTTCTTTCACCCATGAAGAAGTATTCTCCATACCTTCAACAATCTCAATATCTCTAATTGATCCCTAACCAAAGAATCTGAAAGATCACCAAACTCACAAGTTCGTGCCAGAGTTTTGAGAGAAGCAATGTAGCTTTTAACTCGTTCACTAGATCCCTGAACTCTGGTAAAGAACTTGTGTCTCTCTAAAACAACATTTATTCGAGGCTCAAAATACTTTTCTAACATCATCATAGACATTTCATAAATATCACTTGGTTCACCTTCTGCACTACCCACTGGAATAAGATCCATGCTATCATAAATATTGAGACCTTCCACACCTAGGTTGTGTAACAGAATAGCTTGTTTTCGTACCGCAGAAAATCCCCACCCCCACGCCCCCCATAGCTAAAATATATGAATCAAATAAGTTTCTTCACCTTTTCCATGGGAGAATTGGGTCACTTTTTTTCAGAAAGTAAAGCAGGTGGTTGAGACATGCTAGTAGACGTAGCTATGTTAAAGAAAGTTCTTAAAAGCCCCCAAATATAGTTAAATGTAAATGTCACAAGTAACCATGTAATTATAAGAAGAAAACAAAGTAAAACAAATAATGTGGTCACCGTAGTCTGAAGTATATGAAGAACAAAACAAACTAAAACAAACAATGTGGTCACCGTAGTCAGAAGTATGTAAGACAGAAAAATAATAAAAGTAGTCAGCGCAGTGTAGTAAGCTCATATGCAAATAAAAATGGAATCCAAATTAGAAGCAGATGAAATAGGAGTTTTATTCCAAGAGTAGATAGCCCCCGACATCCTTCAAGTCTTCCAGCATAGAAAATGACGTTTAGAATCTGAATAATGGAACACATTAGAAAATCTAAGAATGTCTAATCTAGTAAATTCCTTAAAGCAATACAAGTAAATATACAAGTAAGTATATACATGCTACACATCCTCCCCTTATCAGAAAAATGACAATAAATCAGGCAAACATAAACACATGCTTAAGATAAAAAAAATATACAAATACATTAACTAACAATATATACATGCCACATTCTTGAGTATAAAGGAATCAAGACAATTCATGACATAATCACGAAAACGAATAGGTGCACTTCTAATTCTTGAAACACCATTCAATCTACCACTACCCTCTCCCTCCCCTCTTAAAAGAACAAAAGAAGGCAATGCTGAATTAGGAAGAACCTCAAATGAATCTCCAGTCCCTACAGGAGAAGTCAAAGCATTTTGTGGTTGGTGATTCAACTCCTGACCAGCAGGAATTAAATTGTTTTCAGCCACACCATACCAATCTGAATTAGAATCATGAAAGAAATTGTCTTCATGTTCATTCTGGCGAATAATGGTGGCTTGCTTATCAGTAATTTTAATAAGTGCATTTTTGTTCCACCAACCTCTATCTTGTAAAAGAACTGCCATGCGTGCCACCCTGATAACTTGAACTTGAGGTGATGAAAATTAGGATAAGCCTTTAGTCACCTTTACAGGTTTTCTAATTATAACCCAATCACCGGGAAATAAAGGTTTCTCCATGACATGCATGCGCTTATCATAGTTCTGTTTGTAGGATTCTTGTTTCTTTACCACAAAATCTCTAACCTTATTAACATCAACCACATTGTGAGGAGAATTCTCAATCAACCAAGTGGGGTTGAGCTTAGAAGTCGGAGTACGACCTCTCAGTAACACAAAAGGTGATACACCTGTTGTACTATGAGGAGTACAATTGTAATTCCAAACCTTATGAAATAGAAAAGAAGAAATGTTCAACCCACCGGCCACAGCGGTTTGAACAACTTCTTTCAACAAACAATTGGCATGCTCCAATTGTCCATTAGAGGCTGGACTATAAAGAGGAACCAATGAACGTTTAACATCCAAATCTTTTAAGAAAACCTCAACATCACGAGACGCAAAATGTGAATTGTTATCAGTGATTACTTCATCCTGTGTTCCTTCAGTGTAAAATAAGCGTTGCAAAAATAACAGCAGACTTCGCATCAGCGGATTTAACAAAAGAGAAATAAATCAATTTTGAGAAATAATCAAACGCAACAATTAAAAATTTATTTTCAAAATTAAAAATAGAAAAAGGACCCGAGAAATCAAGACCTATTTTTTTCCATGCTCTCGTAGGCCATTCCACAGGACAAAGCGGTGAATTGGAAGACTTCCAATGCTTGTCTGAACAAAGACACTGGGGACATTGATCAACATGAACCTTAACCGGACTGTCAATCCCAGGGCACCAATATGTTTGTTTAATTTTATTGACAGTTGCGGTTGTCCCAGGATGACCATCATGAGCAAGAGAAATAATACAATCTCTAATGCCACGTGGATGAACAAATTTGTCCTGCCGCATTAAAATGTCATTCGAACAAGACCGTTCTGAAGCAACCTGAGCAAAATTCCTTTCCTCCTATCCATAGGCCATCCTTGAATCAAAAACTTCTTAACATTACTCAAACATCCATCTTCTTGAGATTTACTAATCCATTCATCTTGAGTGATACCAAATTTCTCTACCACGTCCTCAATAGAAAATACAAACCTAAAATCCTCATCCGAATCAACAGGCTGACTATTTGGAAGAGGAATACGTGATAGGCAATCAGCCCTGAAATTTTTCCCACCAGGGAGATACTTAATGTCAAAATTAAACTCTAGAAGTCTTGCTAACAACCTGATAAGACGAGAAGAAGCTTTGTTAGAAGAACTATCAGTCAACATATACATCAAGGGTTTATGATCCGTGAATAGTTGAAATTTGGTTCCCCAAATATACATGCGAAACTTCTCCACCGACCAAGTACAAGCTAAGGCTTCGCGACTCAATTGTACTGTAGTTTAGCTCCTGCTGAAGACAACGTGCGAGACGCAAATGCAATAGTACGTTCTTCTCCCTTGACTATCTGACTAAGAACCGCCCCAAGCCCTCTAGAACTGGCATCAACTGTTATAATGCACTGTACACCATACGTAAATGGTTTAATAGCAGGGGCATTGACAATCAAACGTTTAACTGCACTAAATGCCTCTTGTTGGTCAGAAATCCATACAAATTTCATGTGTTTTTTTAAACAAATTCCTTAAAGGTTGAACCACTAAAGCATATCCTTTTACAGAGCGAGCATAATATTCGCTCAGACCAAGAAATGTTCTCAATGAATCCTTATCCAAAGGAGCAGGAGCACTACTAATAGCATCCAATAATGAAGCTTTTGGTCTAATTCCCCCACAAGACAAATTATGTCCCAAGTAATCAACATTTTGCGCTAAGAAGTTGCACTTGTTCAAGTTCAATGTGTAAAACCTTCTGATTGCAAAGTACTTAAAACTCTCTCGATTAAAATGTAATGTTGGTCAATTGTTTCAGAATGCACCAAAATGTCATCCTGGAAAGCCTGAATGTCAGGACAGTTATCAAAGATTTTATCCATCAACCTCTGAAAAATACTGGCAGCGGATGCCAACCCAAAAGGAAGACGTTTATACATATAAACACCAAATGGTGTGACAAATGTGGTTAAAGGCTGTGATTTCGCAGAAAGAGGAATCTGATGATATGCTGCACGTAAATCAAAAGTGGAAAAGAATGTACTAGAACCTACGTTTGCGAGCATTTCATGAATTTTAGACAAAGGGTGAACATCAATCAGAATATTACAATTTAAAACCCTCAGATCCGCACACAGCCGAATCTCACCAGAACTCTTCCGAACTACAACTGCAGCCGAAACCCATTCAGATGACTCAACTGGGCATATGATATCTTGAGAACATAGCAACTCAAGATGTTTTTTCAGATCCTCCTTAACTGATAAAGGTACAGAACATACTTTTTGAACAACTGGACACACACTCTTTCAATGTTATAACATGTTCAAAATTCTTGACTAACCCAATCTTATCACAAAATACAGTTGAGTATTTCTCAAAAATGTAAGATAATGCAGGATCATGTGTTTTAAAATCATCAATAGACAAAACAGGAAATTCACCCAAAACAACTGGTTCAGGATGACCTGGTTTAAGCATAATACCCAAAGCAGCTTGGTCGCGCCAGTCCAAAATGTCCCTCCCATTCAATGCTACATAAATCTTGGTGTTGATAATTCTTCCTTTAAAATTTATAGAATCAGGAAAATAACCCCTCATAATGATGTCATACTCCCCAAATGCTTTCGGATTAACATCAGAAGGAAGTAGATGCATATCAATCCACAAGTTGTTAAAAGTTTTCACATCTAAAATAGTAATTGGCGAACCTGAATCCGCCATAACATCAAGAGACTTTGTGCCAATCAATACACTGCAGTTAGATCCCTTAACTTTGTTACCCTCCAGAGAATTAATATGCACAGACAAAGAAGCAACATTCAACGCATCACAAATCTCTTCTTCTGTGTAAACAAGATGAACTTTCCCTTTACTTTTTGGTACTCTACACATGGTAAAAAAATGACCCATTTTTTTACAGTTATTGCACCGTTTACCTTGTCCGGTACGTTTTGGGTTGTTACCAAGATGATATCTTGACCCACACCTGTAACAAAAAAAATTAGATTTGCTATCAACAACTTTTTTGTGTTTAGGACGAGTGCTCACAACATTCACATCAACTACACTAGAGCTATCGCTAGACACACACATAACACTGTTACTTGGAACCATTGAATTCGAACAATTGTTAAACGATTCAGCCAACATTTTTGAGGAAGTGACTGAACACTCAATACTTTTAGCTATAACCATAACTTCATTTAGGCTAGGATTTTTACATGTCAAAATTCGTTCTTGGATTTTCTTATTGAAACAGTTAAACACCAATTGATCACGAAGAGCTGTGTCTGAACAATTTCCAAAGTCACATTTGGTCGCAAGGACACGTAAAGGTGCCAGGTCATCTTCAATTGACTCTTCAGATGATTGTTTCCTTTTAAAAAAAACACATGACGTTCAACCATAATAGATGGTTCATCCTTATATTGTTTTCCTAAACGAGCTAGTACTTCTTCATATACATTCCAAGACTCAACTGAAGTAGAGCACTGAACAACAGGTAGACTGTCAAAAAGTTGTTGTCCTGCATCTCCAAGATGATTAAACAAAATCGCCTTTCTCCTAGACTCAGAATACTCCAAAGCGTCAATTGCTTCTAAATAGTTAGTAAAAACTCTAAGCCCTTTATGCCAAGGTGTTTGAGGTTTGCCAGGTACTTTAAAAAAACAAGGAGGTGCCAAAATTCTATTGTTTGAATTATCCATTTCTTTTCACAAAACAAAAATATAAATGTTGAATTCAAATAACTTATATACGTGTCGAATAGAGTTTCAAAATGTCACAAAATAACACAAATATTTACCAGATTGTGTCATAAGCTCGATGTTTCCAACGATCCTGTGTACAGCCATGAATTGCCCAATTAAGCTAAAAAAAACGACATCGCACTGTTAAAATGAACACAAGTCTTCATAACTTGTATCACGATAAATGAAAGCCTTCCCAACTTGCTAAAATGGCCACCAAAACGTGGTGACGTCACACGCTCGCTAATCAGCGTCACACGCTCGTAGTCCTCGTCAACGTCCTACTTCCGAATGCAGAGAACAGAGGGATACACGGGGAAGAGAAGACTCGCGCATAGAATGAATGCGCAATCAAGTCAGCAAGCGCAAACGGTGAGTCGGCCGTTAGAGCTTATAATAAAGGCAATCCCAAAATCAGGAAAAATGAATACTCACAGGAGCATCTTGAAAACATGTAGTTAAGGAGTCCAGGAAATCATAAAAATACCATTAAAATATATCTCGTTGGTCGGTGGGACTATATCATTTCCTTTAAAATTCCATTTCCTTGAGAAAAATAAATAAATATGAGCAAAAGCTTAACAAAACGTCGCCAAAATATGTAGTAAGCTTATATGCAAATAAAAATGGAATCCAAATTGGAAGCAGATGAAATAGGAGTTTTATTCCAAGAGTAGATAGCCCCCGACATCCTTCAAGTCTTCCAGCATAGAAAATGACATTTAGAATCAGAATAATGAAACACATTAGAAAATCTAAGAATGTCTAATCTAGTAAATTCCTTAAATCAATAATTATACAACTAAGTATATACATGCTACACGCAGTCAACATAAAATTGAGGAGAAAGATATGTGGGTTTGTCCAGGATTACCAATTGTCTAATTGCCAAGTGTAGTCTTTAGAAATTACCAAATGCAGTCCCATTAAAATCGATGGCTAAAAAAAAAAACCAATTGAACAAAATGTTACCATCTTTCAAGTCGCTTTCCTTAGAGTTGTTTGGTGCGCAGTTTCAAGTTGTCTCAAATGTTTTCCTTTAAAAGTAAACCATGACCAGGAAGTAAGAGTTTGTAAGGTAAATAAAAATGGCGGCTGCGTGAGGTCACGCCGTGACCCTATGTGATGACGTCACAGCGCTGGCGTCGTCATACGTCGATCCCATACCTGACAGAGTAATGTCGCTCGAGCTGCATATCGCTGATTGAAAAATGCAGGCACAAGTGGAATGCCGCTCGAGGTCCGTCCCAACAATGTTGCTGGAAAATGCTGCTCGAGATTCCCACGGTGAGTAGGTTAGCCGAACGTCGCTGCCTCTTGAAAGATGCAGCTGTGATCAGTTGGCAGTTGGCAATAGACGGAAGGTAGGGACTAATAAAAATCAAAGCCTTACCTTAATCACCGTTACTATTACCATTATATGGTGTAAAGTCAATCATCCATTAGATCCATGCGAGGTTTATAAAGCGCATGGTTCAATGTGTACGAAGTAGTAGTGATAGTCCAGGAGTACACAGAAGTCAGAGTGTTCAAGAGTCCAGAAGAGTTCACAAAAGTCCTTAATCTTTGGTAATGATATAAACGTCCCAAATCCACAATGGTAGAAAGATCCCCAAACATTTTTTTTAATATTTCAGGGGAGTTGATGCTGGCTAGGCTTGTCCCCAATCAAGCCTGGTCCTCATCGCCAGTATTAAAATGAGAATTCCATACAAGATGAAAAGGTTGATGAATATGATTTAGTCATAAGAGATATCCATCAGCATCAACATTACAGTCAGCCTTCTCTCTCCAAGCTCCAACCCCTTCTCTCACATAACTCCTATTCCACATTCCATGACATCATAGGATTCTGCATTGACAGTATTCCTCAGTAAATTACAACACATTTCTTAGTCCAGACCAATCTAGATGGTGTAAATGCAGCCAAATTTGTCATCAGCTCATACCTGGACACCACTGAGTGTCTGTGCAAGGCTATGAGAACTAGTGTTGTGCTTTGAAGTCACAAATGAAGGAATTCCATTGCCGTCTCCAGGTACATCCAGGCATCTTTCATAGACATGCCTTTTTGGTGGCTGTCGCTTGTTTTGTGTAAGGCTGATTTAAAGAAACAAGAGCTTATGCACGTTCTCGTTGTTTTTCATCTTCAGCCCTGCAGTCCAGACAACTGTTTCACCATTTTAAGGGCTAGACCAGGGGCCCTCATTTTGACAACACCAGCCTCCACACCTGCACAACAGGTTTCCAACCCTTTCAAGTTGGGGGACTTGTGTACGGCAGATAGTGGTCTGGTCATCAGGGCAGTGTTCCTCCCAATCTTCCACCCTTAAAGCAACAACTGCAAAATCCATTTAGTGCCCCGTTAGGGGTAAAATGCAATCTGTGGGTGACCGGATAAGCCACTTACTGCAGGGGTGGCAAAACATCATTCGGACAGTCCTGTAGATTGCATAATAAGGTTACGCTCTGTCCTACATTCTTGACACACCACACCTGTCAGCTAGGGTCAGGGCTCGAAAAATCTGAAAAATTGTACTAGTCCTGCAGGTCTAGTACCTTGGAAAATCCCCTCGACCTAACTACAACCTACTTGATCTCCGTCTCTAAAAACGAGAAAAAGTGACAAGATAACAAGATTTAAAGGCATCTTTATTGCGCATTCCCTTTGTGAACAATAAAAATGCCTTTAAATTGTGTAATATTGTCACTTTTGCTTCGTTTTCAAAGACCGAGGACAAAAGTTAGTTTGTCTTCCTACTCGCCAGAAAGGGCGAGTAGGACAAAAAATAGCTCTTCCTAATCCATTCTCCCTCGCAAATGCTAGCGGGCGAGTGGATTAGTCCTGAGGGTTGAACACTTGTTTGAGGACTACCTGTCCATCTTATGCCAGGAATTGCAGGCTTTTGTAGCCCAAGGAACTGTAGAGTGGGTTCCAGCATTGAAAGCAGGGACTGGTTGTTATTCCAATTACTTTATGGTGTCTTCCTGTGAATTCAAAATTCGAATTCAACATGCTCATTTTGGCCCAGGTTTTTTCTGCTGAGACCTTCCTGGAGACAAGATGGTGGTGTTGAAGCAGGTGGATGCAAATGTTCACATCCCAGTCCGAGAGGGCCAATGTGGCAACCTGCAGTTAAGGGTGGGTCACCAAAAATGTCATTTTGCCCTGCTCCCTTTTGGTCTGCCAGTGCCCCTCAGGTGTTCACAAAGGTGATGGTGGTTGCTGCCAATCTGAAGAGGTCAGGAGTGCCTGGTTTCCCCGACGTCAATGACTACCTGAAAAGGTAGGTTTACCCCAGACAGTTGTCCACCACCTCCAAATGCAGCAAGCTATAGAGGGGGAGAATGAGTTAGAGGGTAGGAGGGGGGAGGAGAGAGAGAGAGAGCTAGAGAGAGAGAGAGAGAGAGAGAGATCAGAGGCCTCTGCTCTTCACCAAAAGCTCAACTTCACATCAATTTGTTGAAGTTGAGGGCGATTCGCTTGCCGTTGAATGCCTTCTCGCCCTCCATCAGAAAGGCAGGTGCTCATAGACACCGCCACTACTAAGTGGTACTGCAACAAGCAGGGTGGGGAACTGGGTCCTCTGCCAGGAGTCTCTATGCCTCTGAAAGTGGCAGAACTGCCAAGGAATTTCTCTGGTGGCGAACCACTGGGCAGGATCTCTAAACACCAGGGTGGACAAACTCATCCCCTGACGCTTAACAGCCCACAAATAGAAGTTGAACCCGCAGGTGGTGAAGGGCGTCTTCCATCAATGGGCAGTACTATAGTACAATTTTTTGCCACCACCAATAAAGCGCAGAGTCAACACTTTTGTTCTTTGGAGTGCCCAAGAAGGCTCTCTTGAAGACGCATTCCACTTGAAGTGGAGATTTGGATTTCTGTATGCCTTCTTACCGCTCTCTCTTCTGCCCAGAGTTCTAAAGAATATCACGATGGACCCGGGCCCAAGTCATCTTATTGGTAAGCATTGTACCTGTAGAGTGTGGTACCCGCATGCCCTCTGCATGAGCGTCTGTCCTCCCATCAAGCTGCCGCTTTGGATGGATCTTCTGTTGCAACAGAAGGGCAGGGTCCTGAACCCAGGTCTGCACAATCTGCATCTCTATGCTTGTAGATTGAGGAAGGACAGTTGACCTTACTTGACCTTCCTCCTAAGGCAGTTGATAGCATTTTCGCGGGAGGCATATGTCTACTTAATCTGTATGCCAGTCAATGGGACGAATTTATGGTTTGATGTGGCTTCCACCAAAGTGATCCACTGCAAGCCAAGTTGTCTGGTTGGTTGTTGTGTCCTTGCCCAGCAAGGACTTGCTTTTGGCACTGTTAAGAGATATTTGTCGGATGTTTCAGCTTTTTTGTGGTTGCTGTCTCGGCATTCTTTAATTAAATCACCTGTTGTGATGAGATTTTTACATAGTTTGCAACATTTAGTTGCACCTCAACTCTTTGTGATGCCACAGTAAGACTTGAATTACGTGTTCTCTTTTTTTGATGTGCACCTCTTTTGTTTGAGCAGCTACACAGTTTCCCATTGAGACTTTTGATGTTGAAAATGGTCTTTCTCATCGCCATAACATCGGCTAGGTGTGTGAGCAGGTTTTTTCTGTCAAACCCCATTAGGCAACATTCTTCCCATTCAAGTTGGTGTTAAGGACTCTAGCTTCCTTTCTGCCAAAATTGGTTACTCCTTACTCCTTTTTATGACTGGCAGACTATCACCCTTGCAGCATTCTTTTCTCTAATGATAAAGAGACTCCATTGTTAGGACTTAAGAGGACACTAAAGTTTTATATAGATCACACCAAAGAAAAACGGGTGGACCATCAGCTCTTTGTGGGGTTCTCAGAGGCAAAAAAGGTCAAGGCTGTGCAAAAACCGACCATCTCCTGATAGATTGTTCTCTGGCTAAGGAACAACCGCAGAAGGCTTATAGGCTACTTCCACCAGAGCTGCCACCACTGACCTGCCACATGGAGTGCCTGTCCTGAATATTTGTCAGGTGGCTAAGTGGACGTTGGTACATATGTTCATGAAGCACTAGTGCCTAAGCAGTCCGGTCTTTTGAGAGGGGCATTTTGCCCACTTGGTTTTGCTGGACTTTTTGATCCTAGTCCGGTCACAGACCCACCAACTGCAGAGGTACTGCTTTGGTATTTATTTACCAGGTAAGGAATTTACTGTTTGAAGTAAGAGCAAGGCATTACCTTTGGTAACCATCTTTCTGGTGGATACTCTAACTGCACATTCCTCACTGACACTTCCAGCGTCTTTGGGTTCTTTTGATCTCCCTACTGAGGTTGTTAATGTCATCTTAGCGGACATGTCCCTGTCATGAAATCTGCATATGCAGGTTAATGGGACAGATTTGCGTGATGGTGTGGTACCCGGCATTTAGACCCCTTGCCTTCAACACTGTCCAGTGTAGTAGTGTTTGCTTTGTTTTCGGCCCAGCAAGGGCTATCTTTGGACATATTTGAAGGGTTACCTGTCCGATATTTGAGTCTTTTTTACATTTAAAAGACCAACTGTGCTTGTTCAAATCGCCCGTTATGCTTTTTATAAAAGGTTTTGCAGAATGTTTCCACCAACACCCTTTAAAATTCCAAATAGGGAGATTAATTTAGTCCTCACCTTTTTGTGTGTACCCCTGTCGAATCAGTGCACAGTTCGATGTATCTACTGCACACTGCGTGAGTGGACTTCATACTCTGTCTAGCCCCCTTATACCACCTTTTTCGTGGAGAAACTGAGCGTGAGCGACATTCCTGTTGAAGGTGGTGACGCCTTTTCACTTGAGGCAAACTCCTGACCACCTTTGCTGTGCCTCTTTCCTTGAAAGAGGAAGAGAATCTCCATTCTTTGAGCACTTGACTTTTCTATTGATTTTGACAGAGCACTAAGTGGATTATAGCTCCTTCTGGGGTTTTCTGGGACAAAGAAGGGCAAGGCAGCCCAGACACAGACCTTCTCGTGATGGATGGTCCTCTGCATCGAGATCTGCTACACAATGGGTAAGAAGCAGCCCCCGGAAGGGTCACTCCACCAGAGACTAATCTGCAACTACTATGTTGGCATGTGACGTGCCTACCCTGGATATGTCAGGCAGCATTGCACGCATTCACAAAGCACTTCTACCTTGATTGTCAGACCCACCAACCTGGAAGGTACTGATTTGGTATCTCTTCACAAAGTGAGGAATCTGGTGTTAAAAGTATTCATCAGAAGAACAAGATATTTACCTTTGGTAATGCTCTTTCTGGTGGATACTCTATCTAAATGCAGATTCCTCACTGCCTGCCCAGCTTCTCGTTCTGTGGTATGGTCTCTTCCATCTAAAACAATGTCAATCTAGGGATCCGCACACTGATGTGTTAAATTCACGGACAGACTCCGCGTCTGTGGGCTGTGGGCGTTGGAAGAATTTCTGAAAGAAACTAGTGTTGGCCGAATAGGTGTGCCCTAATCGTCACTTCTGGAGTTGAACGGTGTTGACGTGCCACTGCAGCGCATGCTGGCACTCATGAGCACTGCTTTGAATTTTCCAGCTCCAGTCTGGCTCCTGCGGAATTTCATAAGGTGAGGAATTTGCAGTTAGAAATAGAATCCACCAGCAATAGCGTTACCAAAGGTAAGTAACTAATTTGTTTCTCCTAAGCCAAGTGACTTTCACTTGCATGTCATCCATTAGTGCTAGGCTTTTAGGTGCTGTGTCTGGTTGATGCAGAGTTGTTCTCGAATGATGTAATAATTTACACTTGCATAACCTGCCTTTTTTGTAGTTATCTTAATGACTTGGAGAGAATCGGCCAACCCAACTATGTTCCAACCCAGCAGGATGTGCTCAGGACTAGAGTCAAGACAACGGGAATTGTGGAGACGCACTTCACCTTCAGAGAGCTGTACTTCAAGTGAGTAGGCAGGCACCTCTTTCCTCAAGTGGAGCAGTATCAACATCTTATTGCTGTTATGGCCAAGCATGGTGTAAACTGAATCCAATCAAAAGACCACCTAGAGGCATGATTTTTTAATGCTAGGAATGCCTCCCATTTTGTTTGGGGCGTGGGAACTATGTTCAGAAGCTGTCCAGCATCCAGACATCTACTTTCAAAATGATCTTGACTTTATTTAATGCAGGATGTTTGATGTCGGTGGTCAGCGATCAGAGCGAAAGAAATGGATACACTGTTTTGAAGGTGTGACTGCAATCATATTCTGTGTGTCCCTCAGCGACTATGATCTGGTGCTCGCAGAGGATGAGGAAATGGTAGGTACTCTGAATTTAAATAAGTATCTGCATGAAAAATGCTTCTCTAGCATTGAAATGTGGCAATATTTACATACTGTCTTGATTTGTTTCCAAGCGTCAGACTAGGAAGTTTAGTGATCTGAAGATGCAACATTGCTTTTGGTACTCCAAGCCTGGCCCCCAAATTGTGAATAGGTTTGGGACATAGTCTGGTCCCAAACAGTGTCTAAGTTAGGTACTTAGTCAATGATGGCCATCTTAGATATTTTTTTTTTTAACATGTACTTTGGTAAAATCTCAGTGTAAATCTTTGTAAATGAGTTGCGGAAGTGGTCTTTCTCGAGGCTCATCTTAAGGCTGGCACAGGAGGGCCTAAGGGATGGTATATTTGTTACATGCCTGCAGAAACAGAAGATATGGTAGACTTCTCTCATATGTTCATACCATACCCATCCCCTGTTTCCCTCGTGACATGGCCATAACCCAATCATGAATATTATCTGAGCTTATGGAGTTTAGGAAGGCCCACCTTCAAGCATATCTATTTATAAATAACGATAATCCACTTTGTGGAGGGGTCCTTTCAAAGATACTGTTAACAAAGGGAGTTAGATACCATACGATACATGCTGACAGAAGATATCACGCCAGTTAAGCAATCCATGGCAGGCTGTACTCAAAATTAACAATTTTAGGGTGACTGTTTGACAGGGAACATGAAAGTATGGGGTTGAAGAGTCAGCATGTGATAGGCGAGTCTCTCCTAGCAGAATTATTGTTGAAAATGATCAGCCAAAATTCTTGTAGGTGTTGCAATAATATGTTGAGGTATGAGTAGTATCCTAAGTAAATGCACATTTGTTAATTTTCAGAGTCTGAGTGCAAATTCTTATGATTTTCTCTGAGACATATAAACAGTAGTATGTCTTTGCCTGTGTGAAATCCCAGAATGCAATGACTTCTCGGTTATGAGATCTTCATTAATATTCATAACCTGTGGAATATCAATGCATGCATACCGGATCCTGGCTCAAAATAATGAGGGGCTAATGCAGAGTATGCGGGACAAGCTACTCCATCACAAATGCAACAGAGTACTCTGCCCACCCAACCATTGCTTTGTTTTCTTTTAAACACAAGGGGACCTTATTTTTCTGTCAATTAAATATTTATTGCAATGGCCCGATGGAGGAGGGGCTGTCAGACAAAAGACATTACATCCTACACTATTTCGGTTGGACCAGGAAATGTCTATTTTGTCCGCACCGTGGCCCCCTCCCCCACCCCCTTTATGAATTTGTTTCTGAGCAACAAAAAAATAGTAAAGGTTTGATGGACATCCGTCCTAACGGACACCGCCTGTCTACCAAATATATTGTGCATTAAATGTAACCGCCATTATGTTCCTTTCAATGTACAGAGAGGACCGGTAGGCCAGCGGTCATGTTTTATTCGACACATTTGTCTGTCAGGGTGACTAAGGAAATATCCTCCGCCACCCTGATGGTCTGTCAAACTCACTATCCAGTACCACAAAATGTTAAATGTATACAGTATTAGTTTAAAATAAATTGCTTGTAGCTGCACTGATGCTGCAATGTGGTATTTAATCAGCAGATATAGGCTGTTGAAAGTGTCACACAAGCAGAAAAATAAATTATGGTATGCTTGATGGCATTTATAAGAGCAAGATAATGTTTGGACATGTATCCTCTGACCCTGCTCGCAGGCAGGTCGCTCCCCACGCTGCTGCACAGCTCTGCCTGGATTATTTTTGCCTAATCGTGTAGATTTCCCCTTTGCCCAAATTGCTTTCTTGCCCAGACTTGTTTTTATTCCTCTGTACCTGTACTTGTTTTCTTGCCCAGACTTGTTTTTATTCCTCTGTGCCTGTACTTGTTTTCTTGCCTAAACTTGATGTTCGAGGCATATGAGCTGCAGATACTACACTTTTGCATTAGATCGCCACCTGGTGTTGGGCTTCGATGATTGCATGTTGTTGTCGTCTTGGTAGAAGTCTTTTGTAGTCACGAGATAGGTGACTCCTCCCTTGGACGAAAGTGCGCATGGGCATCGACTCCATCCTTAGATTGTTTTTTCCGCCACTGGGTTCGGATGAACTTTTTCCTCTCCACCTCGAAATATACTTTTCAAGTACTTTGAAGCGCAAAAAATCATTAAAACTTTACCTAACTACCTTCGATATCGACTAACATCGTTTCGACTCTATCAGCTCGATCCCGGTCGTCGACGCGGGCCGTTGGGCCTATCCACGCCGTGAGGCCTACACCTCATAGAAAGGACGCTATTTAAGTAATGCCCCTGGTGTGGAGCAAAGTTTCCACACAGTAACCACCACGAGGTCTGCAACCTGTGCTTATCGCCAGAACACGATGAGTCCAGCTGTACAGCCTGCGCATACTTTCGATTCAAGAAAACCATCTGAGATCGGAGGGCCCGTCGACGCGACATGCAGAGATCAGCTCCGGAACCGGTGGACACTTCGACGAGGAGGTTCCGTTCGTTCCCAAAGAAGATTCCGATGCTCTCCAAATCGTGTCAGAGGCAGACGACTCCGATGACTCCATACCATCGGGTCAGCGCGTGAGTACTACTGCCCCTGCACCGCACACAGCACCCAGATCGAAAGCAACGGTCAACACTCTGCCTCGGGGGCCCAGTCGCGACCGAAACCCACTTCGAAAGCCCCGCCATCGTGCCCGGCTTCGAAGAAAGTAATTAAGCCTTCCGGTAGCTCTTTACCGAGCAAGCCGCACGTGCCTATCCCACAAGCTCCCTCAGCACCGAAACCGAAAGAAGTTTCGGCTCCAAGACCGTCGACTTCGAAAGACAAAGGTACGAAGCCAGCGTCCGAAGCCGACGAGACCAGCTTCCACTACCGAAGACGACCAACAAGGCCTGATTCTGATGCACCCAAGCCCTCGAAACAGACTACGACACCGAAAAAACAACACCTTTGGTGCCGAAAACTACGCCAAAGGACAATGTAACATCTCCTAAGGCTAAAGATAAGCAGCAACCTCGTCCGGAACCGAAAAAATTGGCGCCGACAAAGGTTCCACAAGGAGAAAAACTTTTCCAACCAGATCCTCTACAAAACAAGATCTACATTGACCCAAAACAGGTGCTGTATCCACTATACCACACAAGAAGAGGCAGGCAGATAAAACACCCACACCTGTAGTACCTGCCAAGAAGAAGGACTCTGCCACATCTCCTATGCACCCTTCTTCTCCTATACTTCCTTCTCCTTCATCCCCTGTTCCTCTTAACATTTCACCACAGATTTCTCCTCCACATTCTCCTAATCTGTCTTCACACTCACCTCAAAAGGATGATGAGTATAGTCTAGGGAGAGGGATAGACCAAGATGAGCCTTTCCCATACCCTTTAAATGATCCAGACTGGGAGTACCCAAACCCACGGGATGTACCAGATATTCCTGACCCACAGTCATACCCATCAAAACCTTCTCCCCCAGAAGATAACATTGGTTTTGGGCACCTATTGAACAGAGCTGCCATTTACCATGGGGTCACTATGCATTCTGATGAGGCAGAGGAAGATTTTCTATTAGACACATTTGAACAATCGCAAAGGTCTGTTCAAATTCTTCCTATGATCAAAGGGGTCATCAAACATGCTCCAGAGGTATTTAAAGACCCTGTACGTACTAGGATCCTAAAACCTAGAATTAAGAAAAAATATAGGCCTGCACCTGTGGATCCAGCCTACATTAAAGGACAACTACCATTAGATTCACTAGTTGTATCAAATGCTAGGAAAAGGGCAAACTCACAAACGTCAGGTGAGGCACCCCCACCTGACAAAGAATCTAAAGTTATAGATGCTTCAGGCAAAAGAATAGCTGCGCAAGCTCCTAACATATGGCGTATAGTTAACACACAAGCCCTCCTTTCAAGATATGACAGGGCTCATTATGATCAGTTGGAGAAACTACTAGAACATCTACCTGACCAATATAAAACGCAGGCAAACGACCTTATACAAGAAGGCAAGCTAATTCCCAATGCTTCAATCAAGTGTGCACTTGATGTGACAGACACTGCGTCTAGAGCTGTGAACATTAGTGTCCTACTTAGAAGACATGCATGGCTATGCATTTCAGGATTTAAACAGGAAGTGCAAACTACCATTTTAAATCAACCATTTAATCAAAATGAATTGTTTGGACCAGAGGTAGACACAGCACTTGAAAAGACGAAGAAGGATACAGATACTGCCAAATATATGGGAGCTTTACAATCCATTACAACAAAAGGACTGGGCTGTTCCTGGGGTATGTGTGCATGTCACTGGAGTGTGGATATGGAATGGTGGTTAAATGGTAACCTACTAATGGGTATCCATTTTGTTGGATATGCTGGCCTCACACACCTTTGCAGGTGTCATGCTTCATCATAGGCAATGCTCCTCGTTGGGTAGGCGGTGCAATTCCCAACGGGCAATACCTCAAAGAGGGGCTCTTTGGTGGAGATCTTTTTATCCAAATGCCTATGGGTGAAGTGCGGGTGAGGGGCCAGAGTGTTGTAGACGGAAATGTGAATTAAAATGAAGCAAGGGTACCGGAAGTAACTTTATTCGGGTGGTCCCACGCGTCAACTAAAAACAGTAGTTAGTTTGGGAGGTCTGGAAAGTAATGTTTTCCACGCTCAAGACTATACTAAGAAGTGTAGATAGTGGGCGACAAGTTTCTCGCTAAGGGTACATTGACCGGCGATTCATCAGGACCTATCAAAAAGTACTCGCAGTCTACAATATAGCTGATCTATCTAGGTATCAGTGTTGGGAATGAAGTACCTGCATATACATTGTTCCTTGCCTGAATTTGGAAACAAAAAAAAGAGAGAATGGGAATTACATATTAGAAGCAGGTACGGTACAGTGAACCGCACGCATTGTGACCTGGTGCACACAGTGGCATGCTAGTGAGGGTGCCTACTAGCATGAAGTAAAAAGTAAAAACACGCAAGTGAGTCATCTCCACAGGGAGCATTGGTGAGTGACATGCTCTAGTGGAGAAGTTTGGATTAAAACATATCTTGTAACATTAAAAACATTAGGATCAGCAGCATTTATCTTAATGGTTCTTAATAACCCAACTCACCTAGAGGTCAATTTTTAAATGTAACAGAAGAACCTGGTGGGATGAACATCGGTGAGTCAAGCCTCTGTGGCGAAGGCTGGAATGAAAACAGGGGAGGAATGGGAACAACATGCATGATGATGTCGAAAAACGGTGCATATAACCACTTAGATAATCTATTCCTGATGTTTCTTGGTCGTCTAGGTATATATAACAATTGTGGCCATTGAGGGTCTGTTGTTTATGCACGTTACAGTTCCCCCTTTGTGTTGTTCTAGTCCCATTAAATAGCGAGTGAGTCGGCCCAAAATGGCTTGTACATAGAGTGCACTTAAGTTACACAGGTTTAGGGTGTTACGTCTTCTATTGCTTAACCCTACTTGGATTGGGTAAGGACAAACCGGGCAGTTGTGTTCCCCCAGCACGGGCGTGGTCGCCGACATACAGCCAGTTTGGAGTGTATTGTGTGAGCGCCTAGGTCGCCGCCAAGAGTAGATAGGTCTAGAGTGGGCACTCCTTTAGCCAGCAGGGGTGTTGTTGCCTCCAGATAGGTTTGTAATGTGCTGGTAAGTTGTTACCCCTTCGCGGCAGAATGCCCCCTTCGAAGTGTGCTAAGTTCACTTCGTTTGCATTAGTTTAGGTAAATTCTGTGCGTGGTCACTTACTTCATGCTCCCGTGTCCGCGTTCCTCAACCTACCCCTCTCCGCCAGGACCGGATAGTAACGATTGGTATGGCGGTTCCGTTATTTATTTTCATTTAGGGCGGGGCAAGTAAGGAGGGCTTCCCGGGAGCCAACAGGTCATGTGATTGACGCAATTTATGTTGTGGCCATTTTGTAGTGGTGTAAAGAGGGGCCATTGTCTATTAACCCAGGCGCATAAATCTGCACATGGCGGTGGCTGAAAATAGCCTCATGCGTATTGTGCTTGGTGTTGGGATAAATATTCGCATGTTCAGAGTGGCTGCATGACATGCGGCCCGGTAACAGGTTGGTTAATCGTATCCTAATTGTAAACTCGGCCAGGTCATGTGATTGTCACAGTTGTTGTGGCGGCCATTTTGTAGTGTTGCTCGAGTGGTAAATATCTTGATTGTGTCAAGCACATAGGCCGGGAAAGGCATATCATACTGTATGCTGTAGTAAGTAAACGCATGGATAGCATAGCTGACTTCTATTGGGTTCAGTATCAGGTCGGTTATTCCTATGCCAATTAACTCGTCATGGTCCTGCTAGTGGTAGGATAATCGGAGTGTCATCAATGGGAAATTGTATAATGTGTAGACCAGCGTGGGTGCAGTGCCTGTGTTATTATAGAGAACTCCAGGGGATGTCCTCGTTTAATCCCTTCCTGTCTGAGGCCAGACGATGAATCCATCTTTGCTCCCTAAAGAAGAGGTTCTGTTTCGATATGTTTGGGCTTGCTTCTATTATCAGCCATTTTAAGGAGTCTGCTGTATGGTTAGTCTCTAAATAACGCCTACATATCTTTGTATTGTTCTTTCTGCAGCGAAAGTTACTACGATGTTCTGAGATGCGTAGTTTGATTGGCCGAGTGGTCATTCCCACATATTGGAGTCCACAGGGGCATAGTAGTAAATATACACAGTTAGGTGTGTTATAATTTGTGTGTCCACTTAGTTCCCACGTGAAAGACTCTGTGAGTTGGACAGTCTTGTGTATTGTAGTGAATGGGCACGCGCTGCATGATCCACAGGGATAGTGCCCTTTCACGGGTGGTAATTGCCACAGGGTAGTCTGGGCGGCTGAACTTTGTTTTTTGGGTCTTGTATTTATAAGTATGTCCTTCACATTTTTAGATCTCTTGAAGGCAAACCTGGGAGGTTCAAGAGAGAGGTTGCCTGTACTTAGAATTTTCCAGTGGCGCATAATGATTTTCTTAACCTCGTTTGAGGCTGGCGTGAAGGTGGTGACGCATGTCATAGGTTCATTTACTTTAGGGATAGGGACCCTGTGTTCCAGGAGTGCTCCTCTGTGGTTATTCTGGGCTCTTTTCTGCGCTCTTGCTATTTCCCTACATGGGTACCCCCTATCAGTCAGATTCCTGGATAGAATACTAGACTGGGTTCTGTACTCAGATAGGCTGCTGCAATTACGCCTTACTCTCAAAAACTGCCCAACGGGTAGGTTAGCTCGCAGCACTTTTGGATGTTGGCTATTGTAGTGGAGTAGGCTATTGCGGTCAGTTGGTTTTCTGAACATGGTTGTATTTAATTGCCCTTCCGTTAGCCTGATTGTCAGGTCAAGGAAGGAAATCTGTGTGACCGAGGCCGTCATTGTGAAGTGTAGGTATGTATTCAGCGTGTTGACCCATTCAAAGAATTCATTGAGGGAGTCCCTGGTGCCAGCCCAGAAGAACAGAATGTCATCGATGAATCTCCTCCACAGTTTGATGTTGTTGTGGTAGGGATTCATTGGGGGGTCGATGTGTTTGTTTTCAAAATCAGCCATGTAGAGACAAGCCACCGATGGGGCAAAGGTACTCCCCATCGATGTGCCCTGAGTTTGACGGTAATACTTTCCTTTAAACTCAAAGAAGTTTTCTGTCCGTGCTAGATTGGCACATTCCATGACAAAGGCTGGTGGTGTGGGTGAGGTCCATATCTCAGCATTTAGTATTTCTTCTATCACCCCACAGTGAGGCCCTCCGTGGGATGTTGGTGTAGAGGGCCTCTACGTCAAGGGTGATGAGAAAATCAATTTGAAAGTTACCCAGGGAGGTGTCCAAGAGGCGCAGAACATCAGTTGTGTCCTGTATATAGGATGGAATGCGTTTGACCAAGGGTTGGAGGAAGTGGTCACAAAATTGTGATAGCGGCTCAAGTACTGAATCGATGCCCGAAACAATTGGGCGCCCAGGTATAGGGGTAGTCTCCTTGTGGATTTTGGGGAGGGTGTAGAAGTACGGAACCCTAGGGTCTTTCTTAGTCAGGAATTCCGCCTCCTTTTTGCTAATCCAATCCTCACTTAGAGCAGACTCGACTAGGCCCGCAATGGTGCGTTTGAGGCGTTCCGTGGAGTTAGACGGGATGAGTGTATAAAACCGTACATCCCCCAGTTGTCTGAGGCATTCAGTCTCGTAATCAGTTGTATTCATGAGGACGGTTGCACCCCCCTTGTCAGCCTGCTTGATAGTTATCGGAGGGTCATTGGCTTTACAATCCACACAAACTAAAAGTTCCTTTTGTTGCTCCTTCTACAGAGGAGGCTCCAAACAGGCTGGAGCAGACAATACAACATCCTTCAAATCTAACACACAAACATCCTCTAACAAAGGTTATTTTAGAGGAGGATATAGAGGAAACCACAACAAAGGAAGAGGTCGCGGTAACAACAATAATCAAACCTCTTCCACCACAAAACAGTGACTTTCCGCTGCTCCCCCAACAGCATTCCACTCCTGTGGGGGGCAGATTAACACAGTTCCTACTTGTCTGGAATTCCATCACAACAGATAAGTGGGTAAGTCAAATTATCCAGTATGGCTACTGCCTGGAACTTACAGCAACCCCTCCACACATACCACCCAAGCAGCATCCAATGTCTGCAGAACACCTTACTCTGCTCAAACAAGAAGTCCTGTCACTTCTTTAAAAGGACGCAATAGAAATAGTTCCTTTACAACACCAAGGAACAGGGGTTTACTCGCTGTATTTTCTAATACCCAGGAAGGACGGGACACTAAGACCAATTCTCGACCTCAGGCCCCTCAATCATTACATACAATCAGATCATTTTCATATGATCACTTTACAACAAGTGCTTCCACTGCTGCAACAAGGCGATTTCCTTACAACACTAGATCTAAAGGACGCCTACTTCCACATTCCTATACATCCTGCTCACAGGAAGTATCTAAGGTTTGTACTGGAAGGACAACATTATCAATTCACGGTCCTTCCATTCAGAGTTACAACAGCACCAAGAGTATTCACAAAGTGCCTAGCAGTAGTAGCAGCACATCTCAGGAGACAACAAATACATGTCTTCCCTTATCTAGACGATTGGCTCATAAAAGCCAAGTCATTCAATCAGTGTGTTCAACACACACATCAGACAATTCAAACATTGCACGACTTGGGGTTCAAAATAAACTACACCAAGTCGCACCTGCAACCCTCTCATACACATCAGTATGAATGAATGAATGAATGATTATTTCTATCGCGCAGGAGAACTTAACCCCAAAAGGGCATCAAGGCGCTGTCAGATGGAAAGGACAAAAACAGAACTGAGGCTGAAGGACGGAAACGGAGAAGGGACGCCGATCGTGTTGAAATTAATAAGCTGATGAGAACAGCCATGTTTTTATGAGTTTGCGAAAAACAATCAAAGAGGGTTGACTAGCAATTTCCGGCGGAAGCAAATTCCATAATTTAGGGGCCAACAAGGAAAATGCTCTACCACCCCATCTCGCCTTGTTGACCCTCGGAACTGTAAGCAGATTTTTTGAGGCAGATCTCAAACATCTGCGGGGGATGTAGGGTGTCAATAAGGATTTAACCCCTTCGGGCCTGATCCAAAGAACACACTATGGGCAAAACAGAGAATCTTGAATGATATTCTCGCCTGAATCGGCAGCCAGTGTAGCTCTCTTCTAGCCGCCGTCGCTGACGATCGTCTAGGCAAATTCATAACTAACCTGGCGGCCGCATTCTGAGTTACCTGTAGTTTTTGGATCGCTTTCTTATTTATCCCACCATAAAGAGCGTTGCAATAGTCGATCCTGGACAATACCAAGGCGACCGTAGATTGCTTACGCGCCTCAGGGGATAAGAAAGGGGCTATCTTCTTTAGGGTCCGAATAATGGAGCAACAGGTGCCAACCGTTTTATTGACCTGTAGATCGAATGACGGGGTAGGGTCTATAATTACACCTAAGTTCTTAGCAAGTTTGGCGGGGCGGGGGCATTCGCCCAGGGAGGTAGGCCACCATTCCTCACTCCACAGATCTTGATTCCCACCAAATACCAGAACCTCGGTCTTCTCACCGTTGAGCTTGAGAAAATTCCTTCTCATCCATGATGATACAGATTCCATACAGGTCTTAAATGTTGCCGCACAGTCATGCCCAGATTGGGTTGTTGAGACAATGATCTGTGTATCATCGGCGTAGGATAGCACCTGATATCCAAATGATCTTATTATTTTAGCAAGGGGGGGTCACATATGTGTTGAACAGAACTGGGCTTAGCGCCGAGCCCTGTGGGACTCCACATTGCACTGCCTGAGTGGGGGACATAAAGTCGCCAAGTTTCACTTTTTGCTGTCTCAGGTGCAAAAAGGAAGACAGGAGGCTCAGGGCTGTATCTAGGGGCTACAATAAACACGTCTACAGCTCTAGTGTATCCCAGTCCAGCAAGGATACAGAGCATTCAGGCCTTAGTCACAAGCTTCCAACATCAACACTCTCTACAAGCCAGAGTGTTCATGAAACTAATAGGCATGATGGCATTTTGCATCTTCATAGTACCATATGCAAGACTGCAGATGCGTCAGTTACAGGAATGTCTAGCATGACAGTGGAACCAGGCTCAAGGGCAACTAACAGACCTGGTGTTGGTAGACAGCCGCACACATCGCTCTCTGCAGTGGTGGAACACCAAAAACTTGACAAAGGGGCGGCCGTTCCTCGAACCTGTTCAACAATTAGTGCTCACAGCAGACGCATCTCTCACAGGATGGGGAGCCCATCTCCTACATCCTACGACTCGAGGACAATGGAACATTCAACAAAAATTGTTCCATATCAACCATCTAGAGTTGCTAGCAATATTCTTAGCACTCAAAACATTCCAAGTACAAAACAAACCTGTATTAATCCGGACGGACAACATGACAGCTATGTGTTCGAGGCATGTGGGCTGCTAAATTCATATCTATTGCATAGATCGCCGCCTAGTGTTGGGTCCGGATGATTGCACATTGTTGTCCTGGAAGAGTCTTCGAAGTATCACGAGATAGGTGGCTCCTCCCCTGGACTACAGTGCGCATGGGCATCGGCTCCATCCCCAGATTGTTTTTTTCCTCCATTGGGTTCGGATGTGATTTCGACGGCTCCTTGTCGGAATCGAAAGAACTTACTTCTTAAGGCCAAACGGCCTTCGGTATTCACGTCGGTATTGTTTGCGACCGGTCCCGAGCATCGTCTGACTCTTCGGGTCGGACTTCTGCGGAGTGGTTTACTCTTCGCGCATCGAGGCCCTGTACTCGCAGCAAGACCCCGACGACTTCATCATGGAACGGAGTCCGTTCAAGCGCTGCCCCGTGTGTGGGTCTAAATACCCACACATCGACGTGCATCCAGTTTGTAATAAATGTCTATCGCCGGAACACGACGAGGACAACTGCATGGCCTGCTCCAAATTCAGGTCGAAGAAGACGCTCAAGCATCGGCGCGACTTGAAGCCCTACACGCAGCCCCGGCACCCGACAACATATTCGACGACCCCGCTGAAGAAGGCCACAGCCATCATCTTCAAATCTCACCACCATCGACGGAGGTCGAGGCAGATCCAGAAGAATACATCGAAGGACAGAGCCAAGACCTTGAATACGTCGAGGAGGTAGGGGACGACGAAGAAGTCTATGGGGCCGCGGAAGATAGCTCAGAGGAAGAGCTATGCCCCGAAAGTTACTCGACTCAGGCTCAGGTCACGGGATCGCCACTCGGCCTTACCCACGACCCTGCACCGATATCCCCAGCCCTGCCTTCGGGCCCGGCCACGGATACACCGGAGGAGCCACCGTTGCGCGTATCGAAACCGAAACCGCAACCATTGCTGTCGACAACACCTAAAATGGCCGACATCACGCCAAAAACGAAACCGAAACCTTCGGTCTCCACGGCTCCTAAAATGGCCGCCGACTCGGCAAAACCGAAACTTACGGCTTCGACAACATCTAAAATGGCCGACGTCCCGTCCAAGCCAACGAAGCCAGCTCCGTCTTCAACTCCGTCGCCTTCGGGCCACACGAAGTCAAAGAAGACTGTCGACTCACCGGCGCCACAAACGGTGGCCAAGGACGCGTCCTCAAAGAAGGTCGTCCATCCCACCTCGACGTCTGCAGCGTCTACCACCAAACGCACGGTCGAAGCCAAGTCCACTAAGGCCCAAGATCCGACGGCCGGAGCCACTACTCATCGGCACAAGGATGCCGGTACGGCATCAACGGCGTCGGCGCCTAAACCTACCACAGGGCAGCGTCCCGTGGGAGGCCAGGAATCATCGGTGGCCACTTCTGCTACGCCGAAGTCCTCCGAAGCGGACGAACATGAAGCATCGGTTACCAAACCCTCGGCTTCCTTTACAAAACAGGTCACCGACTCCCTCAAGAGAATTCGGGAGAAAGCCCTGACGTCGGCGTCTACCGCACCGTCGGATCCGAGACCGGTGGACATACCTGCAAAGTCGTCCTCCAAGCTTCTCTACGTTCTACCACCAAAGGTGGCGCCGAAGGCGTTTGTGGCCAAAACGGTATCAAAGAACACTGAAACGCCGGAATATTCGACGCCCAGTCCCAATTTGCCTCGGCCAACTGCGTCGGAGGACAATTCGGAGCATTACATCGATGTCCACACAGGGAAATTGACACTTTATAAAAGAAAGATCACTTCCCAACCATTGGAATCATTTGTTATTCCACTAAAAAAGAAAAGGCCAGCACAGGACATACCTCCACTTGTTGAACCTCTTCAGCCTCCACCAAGGAGGAGTCCAACACCTTCCCCCCACCAATCGGGGGGTGAGGATGATGAACAAGATGACCAATATAACTTCCCTACTGGCAATGACCCTGATGTACACCAGGACCCATATGACGACGCTGGGGACCAGGAAAGCCATCAGGTGGTACAGGACCCTCAGGTTTTTGGAACACGTACATCACCTACTGAGGACTCAGCAGCATTCACTGCTTTAATAGAACGGGCAGCTGCAAATCATAATGTGGACATGCACTCTGACCCGGTGGAGGAAGATTTCCTGTTTGACACTTTCTCTGTCTCCGAAAGAACAGTCAAAACACTCCCCATGCTGAAAGGTGTCCTTAAACATGCACCAGAGATCTTTAAGGAACTGACAAGAGCAAGAGTGGTAAACCCTCGTATTGAGAGAAAATACAGGCCAGCACCTGGAGACCCTGCATATATTCGGGGACAGTTGCCTTTGGACTCATTGGTGGTCGCAAATGCCCGCAAAAGGGCCAACTCCCAAACAACGGGTGAAGCTCCTCCCCCAGACAAGGAGTCGAAAGTGCTTGAGGCTTCTGGCAAGCGGGTGGCTGCGCAGGCTGCCAATGTATGGCGTATAGCAAACACACAAGCACTACTGGCGCGTTATGATAGGGCGCATTACGACACCCTAGAACAGCTCCTTCAACATCTACCTGATGAGTATAAAGAAGCAGGCGAAATGCTCATTCAGGAGGGAAAGCTTATATCCAATGCTGCAATAAAGTGTGCACTTGATGTCGCGGACACAGCGGCTAGGGGGATTAACACTAGCGTCATGCTAAGGCGCCAAGCCTGGCTTCGTATATCTGGTTTTAAGCCTGACATCCAAACTACAATCCTCAACCAGCCCGTCAATCCTGACAGACTGTTTGGCCCTGATGTAGACACCACACTTGAAAAGATTAAGAAGGACAACGAGACTGCTAAGTCCATGGGGGCTCTCCAATCACAACAGTTCAGGGGCAACACTTTTCGTCGCTCAGGTGCGCGTAGTGTTACCAGAGGACACTTGGGACAACAAACACAATTCGCAAGAGGTGGTGCGCAATCCTCGTACCCCAAGCAAGGTAGAGGGGGTTACCGAGGTAACAGTGCCAGAGGCAGAGGAAACAACAACTCACGTTCCTCTGCCACAAACAAACAGTGACTCCCTGTCACTGCCCCCCGACCATCCAACACCTGTCGGGGGAAGACTCCAGCAGTTCCTGCCAGTCTGGTCATCCATCACCACAGACAGGTGGGTGAGAAAACTAATTCAGTACGGTTATTGTTTGGAGTTAATATCCACTCCTCCCAATATTCCCCCAAAACACCGTCCTATGTCGGCAGAGCACTTGCACTTATTGCAGCAGGAGGTACTAGTAATGCTGCAAAAAGGAGCAATCGAACTCGTGCCAGTGGAGGAGGAAGGAACAGGGGTCTATTCCCTGTACTTCCTCATCCCAAAGAAGGACGGATCCCTCAGACCCATTCTGGATCTACGCCCTCTCAACATGTATATACTGTCAGAACCTTTTCACATGCTGACACTGCAACAAATCCTTCCCCTTCTGAACCAAGGGGATTTCCTAGCAACCTTGGACCTCAAGGATGCTTACTTCCACATCCCACTCCACCCGTCCCACAGAAAATACCTCAGGTTCACCATTCTCAACAAGCACTATCAGTTCAAAGTCCTACCCTTCGGGGTGACTACTGCCCCCAGAGTGTTTACAAAGTGTCTGGCGACAGTGGCAGCGCACCTCAGGAGACAAAACATACATGTCTACCCGTACCTCGACGACTGGCTCGTTCAAGCAAAGTCGGAAAGACAGTGCGCCTCACACATGTCCCACACTATTCAACTCCTTCACAGCCTGGGGTTCTCCCTAAACTACCCAAAGTCGCACCTTCAGCCAGCCCATGTGCGGCAGTATCTGGGCGCGACAATAAACACCCTGACTGCTATGGCTCAACCAAACACAGTCAGAATCAACAGCATTCAGTCGCTGATCCAAAGGTTCAGACCGCAACACTCCCTGCCAGCGAGTGTCCATGCAGTTGATAGGCCTGCATCTTCATAGTCCCGCACGCAAGGTTGCACATGCGTCCCCTCCAAGAATGCTTGGCAAATCAATGGACACAGGCTCAGGGACAACTGACAGACCTAGTGTTGGTGACCGGTCGGGCATACAACTCTCTGCATTGGTGGAATCCACACAACCTTTGCAAGGGACGACCGTTCCAAGAGCCTGTGCCACAGATTGTCCTAACAACGGACGCATCTCTCCAAGGGTGGGGAGCGCATGTGCTCCACTACACGGTGCAGGGACTATGGTCAACCCAGCAACAACGGTTGCACATCAACTACCTGGAATTGATGGCAATCTTCCTGGCGCTCAAGTCCTTCAAAGTACATCTGTGCAACAAGGTCGTGTTGATCCGGACGGACAACATGACAGCCATGTACTACATCCAAAAGCAGGGCGGTACTCACTCACCACAGCTGTCTCATCTGGCTCAGAGCATGTGGAAGTGGGCCATTCAGAGGAACATCTTCCTCATGGCAGAACACCTCCCGGGCAAGGACAATCAGATGGCGGATCTGCTCAGCAGATACAGCCATCAAATGCACGAGTGGGAGATACATCCATCAGTACTCCACCCGTACTTCCAGCAGTGGGGTCATCCAGAGATAGACCTGTTTGCCACAAGGGAAAACGCAAAATGCCAAAGCTTTGCCGCCAGGTTCCCTCACCCGGAATCGCAAGGGAATGCGATATGGATGAACTGGTCAGGCAAATTTGCGTACGCTTTTCCCCCAGCGCCTCTCATTCCGCTGGTGGCAAGAAAGCTAAAGCAACACTCGATGACTCTCATCCTGGTTGCTCCAACATGGGCACGCCAACCATGGTACACCACTTTTCTAGAACTTTCCGTGGTACCGCATCAAAGGCTGCATCTCACATCCAGGCTCTTGACGCAGAACCATGGCGACATTCAGCATCCAGATCCGCAACAGCTCAATCTGGCGATCTGGCTCCTGAGGTCTTAAAATTTGGCTACCTCAACCTGCCTCCAGAATGCATGGACATCATCCGAGAGGCAAGGAAGCCCACGACCAGAGCTTGCTATGCAGCGAAATGGAAGCGGTTTGTCATTTACTGTACTGACAACAATATCAACCCGCTGGATGCATCCATTCCTAACATCATCTGCTATTTGTTACATCTTTACAAATGCAATCTAGCGTACGCCTCCATTCGGATACATTTATCCGCCATAGCGGCTTATCTCCAGAATAGGCAGCACCTCTCTGTTTTCAGGGTGCCTGCCATCAAAGCCTTCCTAGAGGGACTGAAGCGAGTCATTCCTCCAAGAACACCACCAGCTCCAGTGTGGAACCTCAATGTAGTCCTCACTAGGCTGATGGGCCCACCTTTCGAGCCACTGCACTCCTGCGAAATTCAATTTCTGACGTGGAAAGTGACTTTTCTCATTGCTATCGCATCGCTCAGACGTGTTAGCGAGCTGCAAGCGCTCACAATCCAAGAGCTATTCATCCAAATACATTCTAACAGGGTAGTGCTCCGCACTAACCCCAAATTCCTTCCAAAGGTGGTGTCACAGTTTCATATCAACCAAACTATTGACCTGCCTGCATTCTTCCAAAACCCACAAACGGTAGCAGAAAGAATGCTTCATACATTAGACGTTAGGAGGGCGCTAATGTACTACATTGACAGAACTCAACACTTTAGAAAGACACAACAACTTTTTGTTGCCTTCTCACCACAGCACAAAGGCAACCCCATTTCCAAAGCAGGAATAGCCAGATGGATCGTTAAGTGCATTCAAATCTGTTATCAAAAAGCTAAACGCACTTTAACGATACCCCCAAGGGCGCACTCCACACGCAAATTGGGGGCCTCCATGGCGTTCCTGGGGAACATTCCCTTGGAAGACATTTGTAGAGCAGCCACTTGGGCTACACCACACACGTTTACCAAACATTACTGTGTAGATGTGCATTCCAAACAGCAAGCAGCTGTAGGACAGGCTGTTCTCAAAACACTTTTTCAAGCTTCTGCAGCTGGCACGGGCAACCGCCCTTAATGGAGGGACTGCTATGTATTCTATGCAATAGATATGAATTTAGCAGCCCACATGCCTCGAACTGAATATGCTACTTACCAGTATGCATCTGTTCTTGGCATGTAGGGCTGCTAACATTCATATCGCCCGCCCTCCTCCCCGGTGCCCGTAGCGGCTGCAGACACTCTCTTGCATTCATCATTAGCATGGACATCATTTACACTATTTCACTCCATCTCTGCCACAATGGCTAAAAACAATCTGGGGATGGAGCCGATGCCCATGCGCACTGTAGTCCAGGGGAGGAGCCACCTATCTCGTGATACTTCGAAGACTCTTCCAGGACAACAATGTGCAATCATCCGGACCCAACACTAGGCGGCGATCTATGCAATAGATATGAATGTTAGCAGCCCTACATGCCAAGAACAGATGCATACTGGTAAGTAGCATATTCAATTATATACAAAAACAGGGGGGGGGGGAGACACACTCTACAACTGTCCCATCTTGCACAGAACTTTGGAGATGGGCCATTCCACAAAATATATATCTGCTAGCAGAGCACCTTCCAGGAGTTCACAATCAGATAGCAGATCTGTTGAGTCGGCAGACACAACAAATTCACGAATGGGAACTACATCCTCAAGTTCTTTAACCATTTTTCCACAAGTGGGGTCATCCAGACATAGATCTGTTCGCCACACACGAAAACGCAAAATGCCCAACCTTCGCCGCCAGGTTTCCACACTCGCTGTCCAAGGGCAATGCGATATGGATGAACTGGTCAGGTAGATTTGCATACGCTTTTCCGCCACTACCACTAATACCATTAGTAGTACGCAAGCTCAGACAACGGTCTCTCAAATTAATCCTGGTAGCTCCCACATGGGCACGCCAACCGTGGTTCACCACACTGCTAGAACTCTCTCTAGTTCCACACCAAAAGTTACGACTGACACCATCCCTGCTAAGGCAGAACCATGGAGACATCAGACATCCGGACCCAAATCAACTGAATCTGGCGATCTGGCTCCTGAAGTCTTAGAGTTTGGTTATCTTAACCTACCACCAGACTGTATGAACATCATTAAAGAGGCCAGGAGACCTAGTACCAGAGCTTGTTATGCTGCTAAATGGAAGAGATTTGCCATTTATTGCAACCATAACCAAATTGATCCCCTGGATGCTTCACTCCAGAATATCATTTACTACCTTTTACATTTACAAAGATGTAAATTGGCATATTCATCCATACGCCTACACCTTGCAGCAATTGCAGCATATTTACAAAACAGACATCTGTCTCTTTTTAGAGTACCTGCTATTAAAGCATTTATGAAAGGATTAAAAAGAATCATTCCACCCAGGTTACCACCTTCTCCAGTGTGGAACCTAAACGTTGTTCTTACAAGACTCATGGGACCCCCTTTTGAACCTTTACACAAATGTGAACTGCAATTCCTCACATGGAAAATAGCTTTCCTTATTGCTATTACCTCTCTTAGAAGAGTAAGTGAGATACAAGCTTTCACAATACAAGAACCATTTTTACAACTACATCGTAACAAAGTGGTTCTAAGAACTAATCCTAAATTCCTTCCAAAAGTCATTACTACTTTTCATTTAAACCAATCTGTAGAGTTACCTGTGTTTTTCCAAAACCCTGTCTCTAGTAGAAAGAGCTCTACACACTAGATGTTAAAAGAGCTCTTCTCTACTATATAGATAGGACTAAATCTTTTCGAAAAACAAAACAATTGTTTGTATCTTTCTCTCCACCCCATAAAGGCAACCCCATCTCTAGGGATGGAATTGCAAGGTGGATTGTAAAATGTATACAAATTTGCTATCAGAAAGCAAAACGTACATTAACAGTTCCTCCTAGAGCGCACTCCACACGCAAACTAGGAGCCTCTATGGCTTTCCTAGGGAACATCCCCCTAGAAGACATATACAATGCAGTAACATGGTCTACAACACACACCTTCACTAAACACTACTGTGTTGATGTGCAAGCCAAGCAGCAAGCTGCAGTCGGCCAAGCTGTCCTTAAAACTCTCTTTCAAACTACTGCAACAGATACAGGTGACCACCGCTAGGGGAGACACTGCTGCACAATCGATGCAAAAGTGTAGTATCTGCAGCTCATATGCCTCGAACGGAAAATGCTACTTACCAGTATGCATCTGTTATAGGCATGTAGAGCTGCAGATCACCAGTGGGAAAAACGTTCCTAGGCAGCACGATTCAAACAATTTTACATTGATTTATCGAACAGCTGCAGATCACTACACGCCCTCCCGCCTCCCCGGGAATTGTATCTATTCCAGTTTTATCTTACTTAGATGCACACGCATGGACATCCTTTTCTTTACTTCTACTAACTCCATCATTTCCCATCATGGTGAAAAACAATCTAAGGATGGAGTTGATGCCTATGCGCACTATTGTCCATGGGAGGAGTCACCTATCTCGTGACTACAAAAGACTTCTTCCAAGACGACGACAACATGCAATCATCCGAGCCCAACACCAGGTGGCGATCTAATGCAAAAGTGTAGTGAACTGCAGCTCTACATGCCAAGAACAGATGCATACTAGTAAGTAGCATTTTCCTTTCCTTCATGTGCCCAGTTCTCCCGCGGCCCCTGCCTTTTTTTCCAGCCGATGTGTCCCTGCGGCCCCGCCCCCCCTGCAATCCCATTCGCCTCCCAACTGCTCCCCCATCCCCTCATATGGAGGCTGCCCAGCGGGCGCGCCACTGGTGCGCCGAAGGCAAGCCTGGACCGCGTCCAGCGCCAGGCCCCATGGACCCCGCGAATGCCACGACGCCCGACACCGCTACGATGCCAGAACCCTCCACGCACTCAAAACCGGACGATCATACACCGGCTTCCTGGCGGCCCCAAAGCGCACCCGAGGAGCTTTCACCTGCCGGAACTGCAGCTTCAGAAGCATCAGCCCCACCATGCTGCCGACCAGGAAAGAACCCAACCACCTCGGATGCATCCTTCTCAACACCCGCTCTGCCTGCAAACATGCCTTTGAACTCTGGGACCTACTCGACTCAACCTCCCCAGACGTCGCCTTCCTGAAGGAGACCTGGCTGAACCCCGCCTTGGCCCCCGACATAGCCATAGCCGTCCCGGAAGGCTACAAGATCACCCGCAGGGACCGCACCAATGGAGCAGGAGGAGGAATCGCCATTGTCCACAGGACTCTGAGTCTCGCCCATCACCGACGACAACCTCAGCACTGCCGAACACCTGCACTTCCAGATCCACATCGACCCTAACACCACCCTCAGAGGAACCCTCATCTACAGACTCCCCGGACTCCGACCACAGTTCAGCGACTACATCCTTCTCGGGCACCTTAACTTCCACCTCGAGAACAACGACACCAACTCCACCACCCTGATTGCCAACCTCGGACTCCGACAACTCGCCACAAAACCCACCCACTCCGCCGGTCACACGCTTGACCCCATCTTCTCCGCAAGCCCCCACGTCTCCTTCAACCACACCACCGAACTCCACAGGACCAACCATCGCTGCATCCACTTCACCTTCAAGAAACCCACCACGCACCACCGCACCCAAAAGATGCCTCGCCGCTGCTGGAGCAAAGTGACCGAAGACCAGCTAACCACCACCCTCGCCCAGAGCCGTACCTCAACAGACGACTCTGCTTGTACACCCCCACCTGCCAGGTCCGCTCCGCCGACCTCGCCACAGTCGTTCTCCCACCTTGCCGCCAAGACTTGGAACACCCTCCCCATCCACTTATGGCAGACCCAAGACCTGCTGACCTTCCAAAAACTCCTCAAGACCTGGCTTTTCGAGCAGTAGCCGCATTGCCCACCCAAGCGCCTTGAGACCCTCACGGATGAATAGTGCACTTTACAAATTATATGATTGGTTGATTGATTCTCAGATTTCCGGGATGACACCTCATTGATAATCTTCGAGCGCTTTCAGTTTTATCCATTCCCATTGGTGGCAACAACCGTCGCTTGCAGCACTTTTCGGTGTTGTTGCAACCACCTTCTACCTGGGTGACTGGATTCTACTCAACACGCCCTCTCTGGGCCTACTCTACTGATGCCTCTCTGAAAATAGTAACTTGGTAATGGAAAGGACTCTATTTCAAAACCGTTTGTATTGGTGTACGAAGTATCTTTGGACCGACCACTTGCTTTGCAACCTCTCTGTCCCCGGAATACAGCAAGGTCTCCTGCTCCGCCTGCCTTGCCTTATGCAGTAAGAAGACATTGCAGTATTGATGCGATTGACACCTCACTCAACAACCTTGGCACAGCAGTAGGTAGATGACACACCAGACCTCTTTGGGGACCCATGCATTGAGGTGGACAAACAGTCGAGACCCTCAGTCGAACAGCTGCTTCAGTACAGCCCCAAGCCGAGCTCTCGTTCATAGTCTAAGGCGGAAGAGTTCTTGTCCTCCATGTCCAAACATGGAAGACAATGACAGTGAGTAGACCATCCTTCCGTCAGCCACCTCACGATCATCCAAAGAAGGTCAGCAAACTGCCCTCGAAGAAGTTGGGGTTGAGCCCTGAAGTCCAGTTTATAGGCTTCCAGTCCTCCACTGCCTGAGGCCCATGGTCTGCACCGAAAACATGCCTCGGATCGGCCTCTGAACCAGTGCTGAAACAGCCACAGAAGACCTGACTTCCGGTGCAGACCACACCTTCATTTCCGATAACACCTTTGGCACCGATGTCTAAGACAACCTTGAGGTCTTCTTCAACTTCCAAGACCTCTTTGACACCCTAAACTTCCTTGGCGCCAATCAGTCAGAGACCCACCTCAGCCTTGTTATCCACTGCATCAGAGGAGCCTGTAGAGTCTTAAGGAGGAGCTTGATTCCAGGCAGAAAAGGATTCTCATCTGTCCACAAACCGGCATGATCCTCACCCAGCCTCCGACAGAGACTCTGGCACTTATCCCTCATAGGAGGATGTTGAATTTTGAGGAGGCTCTTGCACTGGAGCCTGAACACCAGCTAAGACCAGAAATCTCCATGATTGGGGCACCCCTCATCTTTCTTTCTATTCACCTCCCCCTCCTTCACCTCCGCCACAGAGAGCACCTCTGCCTTTATCACCAGAGGGTTCACCACACTCATGGAGGGCGGGGGGCCTTCTTAATTACTCACTAGATCCCTATGAGGCCCCATGATGATCCTTGAATGACTATGATGTCGACCCACCAGGTGACACCGACCCGGACCTTTAATGTGCAAAACCATGCCCGTCAGATGATGCTACCTCTTACCATGAGGTTCCGCATTGGGTCACTGCATTTCCTAAGGTGGAGATGCACTAGGCCTAGGAAGGATGGGATTTCCTGGTGGAGGTGCTGTCCTCCTCCCAGCACTCCCTGCAGTTACTCCCTATGCTCAAGGTATTATAAAACCGCTCATGACTTGCTCAAGGAGCCGGTGAAAGAGAGGGTGGACAAAAAATACAACCCCCCTCCCTTAGCCCCCTTACTACCCCCACCCCAATACATCAGAGGACAACAAGCTGAAAGTACAGCAGCATCTGCTCAACCTGAAATTCGCTGGAGAGCACGTCTTCCGACCGCAGGTTAACAAGATGCTCAACAAGATAAGAAAAGGCACCGTCTCAGCAAAGGCTATGGTAACTCCCCAGACAACTTCTCCCCATGGTTCCTTTCGCCTAGTACAGGGAAGGAGGGGCGCAAGTCCACCTCCCCCATAGCCTCTACCTCCTATCCGTCCGCAGCAACAGCAGACCCTTTCAGTGTGCTTTTCTAAGGTAGGTTACAGGAGTAACCACTCCAGAGGCAGAGAAAAAGGCAGTATGGCTAAGGGGGCTGCTTCTGCCAAACAGTGACTCACTTTCCCTTCTCCCTGATCACACTGCACCTGTCAGGGGAAGACTCTAAGCATCCTCTTAAAGCACTTCCACAAGGATCATGCTTCAGGATATCATCCCTCTGCTACAGCAAAGCAAATTCATGACCACAGTCGACCTGCAGAACGCCTTCTTTCCCATCCCGATCCACCCTACATATTGCCAGTACTTCCGGTGCATGGTAAATGGCCAGCATTTTCATTTCAAAGTGCTGCCCTTTGAGGTCATCATGCCCCCAGAGTGTTCACAAAGTGTCTTCCTGTGGTTGCCCCACATTTCAGGAGGACCGGCATTCACATGTTCCCTTACATGGGCTGGCTGATCATGAGTTCAAACGAACAACAATGCTTGGTTCATACATAGAACACCATAGACCTATTGCACAATTTAGGGTTCACAGTCAACGCACTAAAGCCACCATCGTAAGCCCCTTTAGGTTCAGCACTTGTTGGGGTCAGTCCTCCATTCTGTCACCTGAAAAACTTATCCCAGCTAAGCAAGTGTCCAAATTTTCTGCCTTTTTTTCAGGTAGATCGCCAAATAACGGTAACTACAGCCAGGTGCCTCCTCGGCATGATGGCCTCTGTTATTGTACTTTCCCATGCCAGGTTACACAGGTGCCAGTTACGGGAGTGTCTTGCTACTCAGAGGTCATAAGCAGAGGGTCACTGGGAAGATCTAGTGTTGATTGGGCCTGCAACCATTGCTCTCTGCTTTGGTGTAACAGCAACAATCTGTTGCAGGGCTGGCCCTTTCTTGACCCAATACCCCATGTGACCATCACAGCGGATTGTTCCCTCACCAGGTGGGATATGCATTTACAGGAACTAATTATACAGGGCATGTGACCACCCCACCAACTGGTTTTCCTGGTCAATTACGTGGAGCTACTGGCCATCAAGTTAGCACTTAAAGCCTGCTTCAGCCACATAAAACGCAAAGTGTTCCTCAGCCTCACAGATATCATGACTGCCTTGTAATAGGTCCAGATACAGGGCAGCCGACACTCTCCACAGTTTTCAGCTTTAGCTCAGGGCATTTGGCGGTGGGCACCTCATAACAAAGTCCATCTACTAGTACTTGCCTGGAGCAGAGAACGATTTTGCAGACCTGCTAAATAGGATGTGGCAACAAGTCCATGAGTGTGAACTCTGCTCACCTGTCCTGCTCATGTACTTCCTTCGCTGGGGATTCCAGAGGTTGACCTCTTTGCCTCTGCTGAAAACACCGAATGCCCAAGGTTGGCCTCTAGGTTCCTAAACCCACAGCCCATGGGTAATGCACTTTGGATGAACTGGTCAAGGATATTTTCCCATGCTTTTCTGCGTCTCCTACCATTTGTGGTTCGGAGGCTTCTCAAACATCCCTCATTTTCATCCTGGTGGCTCCCACTTGGGCCATACAATCCAGTGTCAGCACCTTTCTCAATATCTTCTTAATGGCCCATGAGAAGCTGTGGAAAAGTAGTCTCCCGAGGCCAGCCAGAAGCAGGTATTCCAGTAGTCAGTTGGCTGAGTTACTGTTCGCAGCACTGGGCCACAAAAGATGAAGAAGCCTGTCTAGGCAAGTTAGTAGCCCAGAATGTCGCTCTTTTTTGAAGTGCAGCCTGAGGGACCAGACTCAAAGCTTAAAAGTTGCACCCAAGTCTTCTGTCATCATAGTGCAGTTTGGTTGTCCAGAAGGAGAGTTATCGTCAAAAGAAGGAAACCGCTGAGTTTGTTGTTCTCTGTGACCAGCAGTCCAGTGCCGACTGGGCTTTTGCAGAACCGAAGAGGACTTTGAGAGGCATTGACACCTGTGACCAAAGTCGTCCCACCAGGACCGTGGACTGAGAAGTGGCCCCAGGCAGACCCCATTGACCACACAGCAACTTCAGCATCCTTGAGCATCTTCCCCATCCTATATCCCTTGCATCAGGACCACTCCATAGAGGTCAGTGTCAAGTGACCACTGACCCTGTAATTGGACTGAAGACTGCCTTTCTTGGCAAGGTAACTGTTTCTTTGGAACTTGCTTGTCTCCTTTACTGGGTCCCTGCCGGAGTTGGTCGCCCAAAGTAACTCTAAGTCAACGCACTCCACTTTGACCAAAGTTGTAAGTATCAAATTCATTGGATTCAGTGCTTGTTCGCAGTTGAGTGAAAAGTTGTGATTCATTGTTCCTTGAAGTATCCTATATTTTAACCCACCATGCTGTCTGCCTGCTTAGCTGTTGCCTAGAATTCATGAAAGATAAAATAGAGAGTTTCTCACCAGAAGCACAGTTTTCAGTATTTTTCCGCTTTTAAAAATAGACACGAAACACATTGTTTTCTGTCTGTATTTATCTGTAAAATCAGTAAAAACTGGAGCCATACTTATTACAAGTCCAAAATTTCTGCCTAAGGTTGTATCATCTTTCCACAAATCTTCACCCACCCAAGCCTACAGACACTTTACCTCGGAAGAGGACATTAACTTTTGAGGAAAAGCTTGCTTTGCCACTCCTTCCCGTTCCAAAGATAAAAGGCACAAGGGCAGAGCCACAAGCCCCCTTTCCTTCCAAGTCTTACTTTCTCTCAACACGATAGGATTCAAAGTGAGACCACCTTCCGCAAGGTGGATATGCATTTCCTCCAGGAGGAAGTTAATTTCTTAGTGGGGACACTGTCTAAGTCAGAGAGAACAGTACAATTCCTACCCATGCGGAAAAGAATGTTAAAACTGCCACAGGCACCTTTAAAGTAGCTGTCGGGGAAAAGGTGGTAAGGCCATGGTTCTAGGAAAAAATATATCCCCCTCCACCAGTGACCTGTCCCTCCCGACTCCCTCGTAGTCCATACCGCACACAATCTGGCTTCTCCTCTGGCAACGCTCGCCCACTCAGACAAGGCGAGAAAGAATATTGATGCTGCTGGGAAGAGGGTAGCCATAGAAGCCACCACTCCTTGGAGGAAGCCAATGCAGTCAGCCTTCTCTCCCGGTATTAAAGAGTTCAATGGGACAAGATGCAGGGACTAGTTAAGCATCTCCCTGAGTAGTTTAAAAAGAGGGGGGAGGACTTAGAGCCACTATCCGCTGTTCCCTGGACTCTGCATACACAGCATCTTGAGGGATCAACACCAGCGTCCTTATCAGATGCACTGCATGGCTCCATTTCTTTGCCTTTAAATCTGAAGTCCAACAATATTTGCTCAACCTGCCCTTCAATGGCGAACATCACTTTGGCCCATAGGTTGATTAGATGTTAGATAAAATCATGCAAGACACTGCCTAAGCCATGTGTTCCCTCCAGACCTTTTCCCCTAGAGGCTCCTTTTGCAGGCTCCTGTACAGGACTGGATCCCAAGCCACCTACCTGGGCCCTTCCCCCTTCTACTAGAGGCGGTAACAATCAACCCTAAGCAGACACCACTAGCGTACAAAGCGAGTGCCTAGAGGAGCAACAGTAGGGGGAGTCCGAAAGGAGGTTCCAGCAGAGGGACCTCCACCTCAAAATAATGACTCCCATCAGCCTGCCCACCGGTCACACAACACCTGTCTGGGGCAGGCTACAGGAATTCCTTCCTTGCAGAAATTCACATTAGACAAGTGGGTGTTTGCGTTGGTTTGCCACGGGTACTGCCTAGAACGTATCACAAACCTCCCAAATTGCCACCTTCACCACACCCTCAGCATAGAATATCTCAGTCTTCTGGAGGAGGTAGAAGCGCTTCTTCAAAGAGGCCACGGAAGCAGTGCATTTCACCAGGAGGGCATAGGGCTTTACTCTCTCTACTTTTTCAACCCCAAGAAGGACAATTCCCTCAGGCCCATTCTAGACCTCAGGCCCCTCAAACTGTACATCTTCTCCAAACACTTCCATATAGCAATGTTGTATGATATGATCCCTCTTCTTCAAAGAGGCAACTACATGGGAGCGCTAGACCTCAAGGATGCCTACTTTAAGATCCCCATTCATCCTAGCAACCAACATTACTTACACTACGAGGTAAGTGGCCATCACTGTCAGTACATTAGCGTCACTAGTGTCCCAAGGGTCTTTATCAAGGTCCTAGCAGTGGTGGCTTCCCACTTAAGAGAAGAAATTCAGGTATTCCCCTACCTCGACAATTGGCTGATCAAGAGCACAGGAAAGCACCAGTGCTAGTGCATACCCAGGCTACCATCTCACTGCCCAAACAGCACTCTAAATGCCTCCAAGTCTCACCTAGAAACTCTCCAAATGTAGCCCTTCTTAGGGGTGGTACTAAATTCAGTCACAGGCAAAGCCTACCTGGGCCCAAAGAATGTCCTGGCAGTAGGAACCTTTGTGTCTCCTAGGCATGATGGCCTCATGCATTGCCATAGTGCCTCAAGCCCAGCTACACATGCGCTCACCTCAGCTGTGCCTTCCATCCCAATGGCCACAGACGGAGGGTTAAATGGAGGATCTAGTGTTGGTGAAGGTCAGTGCGCATCACTTTTGCAGTGATAAAACAATAACAACCTGTTGCAGGGAATACCTTTCCTAAACCCCATTCTGTAACTTACTAGGATTATGGATGCCTGTCAAGCCGGTTGGCAGCTCATCGGAAAGTCCCCCAACAGGCCTGAACACTTCACCAGGATCAGATCAAGCGCCCAGACCTCAAACCATTTATTGATTGGACACCGGAGGTCCTAGAGTTTGACTACATGCGTCTTTCTCAGGAATGCAAGAACATCCCACGAGATTCCAGCAAACCTACCGCACATGCCTTCTATGCAGCAAAGTGAAAAGGTGTGTTCACTACTGTATCCACAAACTCCTGGACCCCCTAAACCCTGTAATCCAGTATAACTTCTGCTACCTGCCTCACCTCCAAAAATCAGGCATAGCCTACACTTCCATACGGCTCCATTTAGCAGCCATAGCACCTTACTTGCAAAACAGGAATCATTCTTCCATCGTTAAAGCCTTCATGGAAAGCTTCAAAAGGCTCATTCCTCCCAGAGTTCACACCGCTCCGGTGTGGAATTTTAATATAGTCCATACCAGACTCATGGTTCTCAACTTTTAGCTCTTATTCTCTTGCCCTCTCCAGTGCCTTAACTGAAAAGCGGCCTTCCTTGTGGATATATCATCTCTAAGACATATTAGTCAGTTGCAAGCCCTTGCACTACAGTACGCCTTCCTTGTTAACAATAGGGTGGTACTCAGAACTAACCCTAAGTTCCTCCCTTATGTTGTCTCCCCTTTCCATCTTAACCAGACCAGTCTTTTCCTCCCAACCAGTCTCTGTAGCAGAGAGTGCCTTTTACACCTCGGATGTCAAACATGCTGTCATATACTTCATTGGTAGGATTAGCCCCTTTAGCAATGTGGACCAACTGTTTGTAGCCTTTGCTAATCCTCACAAGGGTCAACTGAACTCCTATCTAAAGCATCCAAACTTGCTACCATGAAGGTAAAACAGCCCTCTCTATTGTACCAAGGGTGCACTCTACATGCAAGAAGGCCACAACTGTGGCCTTCTAGGGACATATCCCCTTAGTTGACTTAAGTAAATCTGTCACGTGGTCAATGCCACAAATGTTCACTAAGCACTATTGTGTAGATGTTCTAGCCTGACAGCAGACAGTGGTTCCTCAGGCGATCTTAAGGACCATATTTCAGACATCTGCTTTCTTCACATGTTAGCCAACAGTTTTAGGAGGGCACTCTTCTTTACGGTCTATGCAGAGCATATGTATCTACAGCAGTACATGCTACGAATGGAAAATGTAATCTGTTTGTGGCAAGTAGTGCTGTGGATTTACATGTCTCCACTCTCCTTTATGGAAATGTCCAGCTCTTGATCACAGGTCTATTCCTTTGTTGACTAGCTTCCTTTAGCAATAGATATGTGAACCATAACTCATTTACTTTACCACTCCATATTCATCTCAAGCCCTTTGCGAAAAACAATCTAACATGAAGTCATTACCTATGGGCATTGCCAACAAAGGGAGGAGTGCCACTATGACTCGTAACACTTCTTCAATGAAAAACAACGTGCAAATGTCTAAGCCCAACACTAGATGGCAGGAGGATGCAGAGCATTTTAATGTTCAGCTCTATATGCTATGAACAGATGTTAACAGGGTAAGTAAAATTTTCCTTACTTTTGATATTATTTCCCCATTATGGTGGGTATCTTTGAATTTATGAGCAACCATTGGTCTTTAAAATCTGGTTTCTCACTTGCACCTTTCTGTCAAAATGAACTGCCATACTGACACTGCTGAACAATCTGGGACAATGGTTGTTGGTATTTCAATATGAAAAAAGTTATGCCTAAATACCATGTTTTCTGTTTTATTTTTCTGTCTTTTTTCAAAGGTGTATTAAAACTGGGGTTTCGGCCAAATATATTTTAAATGTAGTTTACACTGGTAAATTTGACTTTTAAATTACTTTATTTCTGTAAAAATGCTGCATTCTAAAGGCATGTTTGTTTTATGAGATAGTTTTCAGACATTTAAATGAACCTATGTTCTTGAGGCATGCAAAAGGGCGCAGTTGTAAAAATACCATTAATTCAAAGAAGTTATTGATGGCGAACTGGAATTACAAGTAGCTACGTGTTATTTATTTAATGCTCACTCTATACATGGGCTCAAAGTGCTCCCTTCCTTGAAGGTCTTTTGGTGCAACTGTTTTCTAAAAGGTATGATTAGGACACAGATCAATAATGTAAGCTGTACATTTTTATCTGATCGAGACTTCTAGCCGCAGATTCCTTACTTAGAATTATCCCCAGGTGTCGGACTGGATCTGGAAATTTTTCATGAGCAGTAGTTCTGTGCCCAGATAGGTGGAGTTATCTGTGCCGGAAGTGACATGCGCGGTGCCATATATGGTCTCCAACCGTACGGGCTTATGCCTGTTCTTTTCTTTCCATGCCAATAAGCGCAGACCCGGAGAGAGCACCCCTAGTCACTTTTTGACTAGACTTTTCAACTTTTTTTGAAGCCTTTTTGAGAAATTTTTCTCCTGGTAGGGCAGGAATCTCGTCTAGTAAGGCTGGCTTCAAACCCTGCGGCACCTGTTGCCACTTGATGTCTGTGACGGGCCCACACCTTTTTTTGCCTCTGGTGCCTCGTGTGTGACCACGGCGTTAAGAACTACATCGACTGTCACACAAAGAATCCGAAATCCACAAGGGAGCAGGCTCTCAACCTCCTGGTGGCTCAACGTGAGATGCCACGACGGTCTCAATTGTGGTCGAGAGGGGGGGTCCCGGGATCGGTTGCGGAGCCTGAAGTCTTCATCACTGTCATTGGGTAAGTCCTACTGCAAGAGTCCATCGGCTGACGAGACTAGGAAGCTCAGTCATTCGAGGTCGAGCTCAGTGGTTGAGCCAGTGCCTCAGTCAGCTCCATTCTTGCCTAAGCTGCCAGTGATCTGGAGCAAATCCCGCTCAACTTCACAAGTTTTATGAGGCCATGCGCCTCATATTTGAGCAGCCTGTCCCCTCTGGTGCCCCTTCAGGTCCCGCGGGTTCGGGAGGAGCCCCTACTTGTTCCACGCCAGCTACCCCGGCACCAGTTAGTCCTTTTGAATCAGGACTGGCGCCAGCAGTACCGCCTTGACCTACCCTGTCACTGGTCACAATGCTGATGCTCCTGATGCGGCTATCCCCATTCTCTTTCACTTCTGACATGGAGCTGGAGAGGCGTTGCGCGACGCCGACTGGAGCCATGCCTTCCAGGCTGGAGCCTGAGCCATACTCCTATGGGATAGGACTCTGGGAGGATTGGGAGTGTTTGCTGGACCTTGAAGAATTAGTCTTTAGAACCCCAAAGGGACTGGTGTGAGGAGACTTGGCGGAGGTCCACAAATGGCGAGGTAGGGATCATGGAGAATACCCCCCTTCAAGTTCTGCTCCAACTGCCACCACAAGTACGTTCAACGCGAGCCACACAACTTCTGCAACCACTACCTGCCCGAAGATCATTGGACAAGGACTGTGAGGCCTGCGCAGCGCTCCAGGCAAAAATGGTAAGGACACGTCAAAATCAAAGACCGGCCCATTGCACCACAATGTCGCAGCCAACCAAGAAAACTGCCCTGAGAGACAGGGGTTTCTCTAGCGATGAGGAACAAGGGGGAGCACCAGCGGAGTAGACGCACGAGGGATCGGACGTCGAGATCCTATAAGTGGACACAGAAAAAATCCACGCCAAGAAGAAGGCGAGGGATCCGAAAAAGGAGAAGGTAAGACACCACAAAGATCCGTCGGAAACAAAGGGGCCACGAACATAAGTAGCACAAGGCAGCCCGACGCTGAGCAAAAACTTGATCAAAGGTCAGCTGCGATTGAAGGCACCCCACGGAATCCAACGGAAGGTTACCGAGGAGGGAAAATCACTGAAAACTCTGAAGCCAAGAGTCGACACCGAACCAGCAAGAAGGGGCACAACACCGCCAAAGACTAACGTCCACGTCGGGAAGAAACGAAAATCTCCTAAACCGAAGTCTAAAGAAAAAGGAAAAGACTTGAGGAGGAAATGGCAACACACCTACAAAAGGAGGAGTTTGGCGCCTTACTGAAGGATTTTCGAATCCCAAAGACAACAGCTGCCGAGCCAGAGAACATCGATGCTGGAGGTAGAAGACGCCGAGGGAGAAGAGGAAGGTATCTTCAACTCACCTCCAGCACCTGAGCTTTGAGGTGAAGAACCCGAGGAATACGGAGACATACCTGAAGAAGAGGAGAACTCCGAAACCTTTGAGGATACGTGGAACGACCTGGACACAGAGAGCCCAGAAGAAGAAATTTGCTATTAACCTTCGAAAGCTTCAACCTCAGATAACATAGCTTTCTATAATGACATTGTAAAAAGGGCAGCAAGCCAATTTGGTATACCCTTAGAGAAATAAAAAGGGGACATATGTTTCTTGCTAGAAACCCTGACACCAGCTACAAAAGGAACACAATACCTTCCTATGCTGCCCAGTATTCTGGATCGAGGCAAAGAAGCCTTCAAGGAACTAGCCTCAAACAAGGGAGTAATCCCCAGAATGGACAAGTATATACCCTCCTAAAAAAGAACTAAATATATCCAATGAAGAACAGTACCTGACTGTATTATTGTCACCACAGCCAGGAGGAGAGCAAATGCAGTCTCCAACACCGGACCTCCACCAGAAAAATGAAGCAAGAGAATGGATATGGTGGGTAGAAGGATGGAAAAGGAGGCAGCAACACAGTGGCGTATTGCTAACTCAAATGCCCTACTAAATAGACTCAGAATCTTAGGTTTTAAGCAGGAAGTTCAAACCTCCATCCTTAATAGACCATTCAACGGAGAAGCACTGTTTATCAAAGAAGTAGACTAATCCCTTCAGCAGATCAAAAAGGACAATGAAACCGCAAGGGAAATGGGGGCCCTGCAACAAAAGGGTTCCTTTAAAAGAGGGGGATTCAGTAACCGAAAACCCACGGGAAGAGGCACCTTTGGTCAAGGACAACCGATGTCACAACAAACTCAAGGGCAGAACCAAAGTCAACAAATGGGTCAACAGTCAAGCTATCAAGGTTTGCAACGGCAACAACAACAGAAGCAGCCCTTTCGAGGAAGAGGCAATGGCAGAGGAAGAGGCCAATCCTCTAGAGGAAGAGGAAATGGGTCTAACCAGTGCTTAATTTGTAAAATATGAAGTGCAGGTGCTCAAATGTTTGTTGGAGGCCAAACCTACTTTTCTTCGGCTCCACCCATTTCCTCTATTGGCACCACCCTCTCTATTAGCTCCACCCACATCTTCAACTGGCACTGCTAAAAGTCGGATGTAATACCCGATCGATCTGAATTTCAGCAAGGGAGCCTTCTTCATAGCAAGTTTTTGAGTGGAGGTTCCCCTGCTCTGTGAACGTTTTGAAAAAGATTAAACCAAAAGTGTATTTAAAGCACAATTTTGGAATAATTTAGCTAAAATCACTAATGCATTGAAAAGAGACAATTCCAGTGCTTTATGAGCCGATTTCTGGAAAGGACAATACCATTTTGTCGAAGAGTTCAAAGATTAAACTTTTACATAGCTTATGTTACAAAAATAAATGTTCTGAAAACGACTGCTAAAGATGTTTGGGGGGGGACGAATTTCCCCCTCAAGAACATTTTGATAAGTCCAAAATGGTGCACAATTCTTTTCTCCTTGCATTTGTAGCTGTATTAACTTTCAGAGCATAGTACATCGTAAATGATGACCTGACATACGCACCCAGTCCAGAAAGCATGGAAATGTCACACATTAGCACCTAGGCCAGAAAGCATGGAAGTGTCACACATAAGAACTTAGGCCAGAAAGCATGGAAATGTCACACCTAAGTACCTAGGCCAGAAAGCATGGAAATGACACATATAATAAGTACTCCGACAAGGAAGCATGGGAATATCACACAAAGACACCCAGCCGAGAAAACATGAAAATCCCACACATAAGTACTCAGACTAGGAACCATGGAAATGTAACACAAAGCCACCCAGCCTCATTGCCAGAGAGCATGCAATTGTCAAACAAAGGCACTCAAGCCAGTGGCGATGGAACAATTTTCAGAGTGTTGGTGCTGCCATCTGTTAAATTACTAAAGAAGTCATACCATTGTGAAAAATCCAAACATCACACTAAGGACAAACATAGTAAATGAGCCTTACCCTTACCTAACCACACCCTCACCACCTCCGCTGGTATGTTGCAGTGGAGCATTTTGAACACCACTGCTTGTTGAGTGGTGTTGCAGATATGAACCAAATCTTTCCACAAGCCTAAACTCACCAAACCCAAGTGCCTCAACTTCCTGCTCTTTCCAGTGCTGTGGTAGAATACCTGCTTATCGGCTGATGATTTGGAGAGTTGAGTAGCTACCAGACATCGCTGGTTGTTAATAATATGCTGCAGCATGTAGGCATAGCAGCAGTAATAATTCAAGATGGCTTGACATAGGACTCTGAAGCAAAGGGCGTCCTGTCCTGTGAGGAAGACAGATTTATACTCTAGAGGGGACCGGAGTCACATGACTCCTGCCGTCGCATCCGGTGTGTTTGTGAGCTGGCCTCCCTCGAAATGGGGAAAACTCGGACTTACCCAGATCCGAAAAGCAGACCGTGCCTTAGGTCAAGCCGTCAAGGCCACTTTGCAGGCAGCATATAGGCCTGTGTTTAATGTTAAGAGTGAGATTGCAAGCTATCCTGATCCTATCCCAGAGAGTCTTATGCTGGCAGGGATTCTTTGTTCAGATTCCTGCAACACCTGTGTGTTGTAGCAATGTAGGGGAGAGGAGTTGGCCTAACGGCTAGGGCGGTCGACCTCGAATCTGGGGAACTGTGTTGAAGTCTCGCTAATGACGCTGAACATCCTGTGATTCTGAACAAATCACGTGATATCCTCGTGCCTAACAAAAAAAACAAACGCATGAGCCACTCAAAAAATCCAGTGGCACGAAGAGTCCACGGGCTGCATGTTTTAATCAAATGCTGCAGCTCAGGTGAGGCGCAATACACATTAATGGAGGACACTGCGAGGCTGACCCTGACCTACTCCTGTCAGTTGTTTTTGCACATAAAATGTAATACATATTAAGGCATGGCACAATTACATTACAAATTTACAAGCACAAACCATGGCACGCTGCTTGCTTAAAGAGCCTTTAAGACTATGGGCTCATTCATTAGATGTGCAACTACTTACTGGTAGGAAAAAAAGCAAACAGTTGATTTAACATCCCGCTTTTCATTGTATGTGTGTGTGTGTGTGTGTGTGTGTGTGTGTGTATATATATCTCAAGGAAACTGGAGCTAAAGGTCTTCCAAGGCAGTAAAATGTCATGGTACTTATAGAGCGCACTGTCACCAGACGGTCACCTTGGGGTGTCGCCTATTCGGCTTCCTGACGCTGATACTTATACCACTGTGGAACCCCTCCTGGCTTTCCCTGTGAAGTGTCCACTCCTGGGCACCCCCAGGGTGAAGCCAGGCATCCTTAGCGCTGTTGGGGCCGGTGTGGAGGCTAAGCAAGCTATTGCCCAGAGTTGCAGCGTGGGGCCCGTGATTAGAATAGGCACCGAGGCGAGAATTAACAGGTCTGAGGAAATTGAGCCCGAGACTCCGCCGAGGCAGGAATCGAACCCTGGTCCCTGGCCAGAACTCTGCATCAGGGTCTGCCGCTCTAACCATTGAGCCACACTCCTCCACGCAGTGCAAGCAGGAACCTCAATCCGTTGTTCTATAGGCCTCTCACTGAATTTTTAATAAAAGAACCGAAATATGTGGTTTTATTATACTAAAACTCGCAACTGCTCAACTGTCGGGCAATGGAGCCAAGGCCGTCATGCTTCACCCACAGTTAGTGGTTCTAATTTCCTGCCTGTGCCATGCCACCCCCTGTAGCGGACATTCCAGGACTGCCACAGCAGCGAGACTGGATGATGAAAGGAAGGTCCCCAGGATGCCAGCGTCTGTGAACTTATGATGTGAGGGAAACACCATTCTGGAAAGGAAACTTGATCGGTAGACTGATACAGATAATAATAAAATAATTTCCTTCCCATCCCAAGGCTTTCCATTCAGTTATTCAATCATTCATAGGCACAGGCTAGAGGCAGTTAATGGCCTCTGCTATCCCTATTTTACTTAGGTCTCTCGTGAGTCATGATACCAGAACTGTGGTTTGTGGGCGAGTACTAGTAGTGAGAGAGCATGGACTGGAGTATGGCCTGCAGCTTGTCAAATTCAATAGAAACTATGACCTCCAATGAAAAGACACGTAGCTACGGAGTGCATTCTCCTCCTCTAGTCATGGATCTTAACCATACACACAGAACCCCAAAGGAACAACAGTGAGTTACTGTTGCACCATTCGTGTGAGTTGCTGTTGCTGCATATATATTCCATTCATCCATGCTCAGTCAGCAGCATGCTTGCAGACTTTTTGCAAGAAGTGCTTTTTTAGGTCTCGCCTATCCCATTCCGCAAGGAATGGATAGGACGAGACTATTGGGGCTAAACTAAGAGCTAAACTAAATGCGGATTTCCAGAAATGCATGTGGTCTCGTGAACGCGCTTCTATCCGCCTGCGTTGCATCACCACATGAAAGCCACACACACTTCAAAGGCTCTGCTCCCCGCCCCCGCACTCTCCGACTTCCCCTCCCACGGCCGCTCTTCCCATTCACGCGCTCGTTACCATTTGCTCCCGAGCCGCATTTCTCCTCCCCCCCCCCCCCCCCCTTAATCACAGCAATGCCAAGAGCTTGTTGTGTAAGGCTTCTGAAAGTGAAATTGAGCTTCTTGCTCTGGTGAGGGAATCTGCGGCCCGAACAGGAGTCTGTGGAATAATTTCATAGTTCTGCACTTCAGGCATTGTTGGAAACAAGGTACTTATTGGGGTCCAGCCGGTTCAATTGTCCCCATCCTACTCTGAACCATACCACCTGCATGTAAGTCTTGAGCAATGCAAAACACATGTAATGCGTTACGAGGCAGTAACCAAGGCTGTGCTCTATTCCAATATCAGTTTAACGCCAGCGTGGGGTGAAAACAACGGGTAATGAATGCACTGCCACTGGGACACTGGCAGCGAGGCCAGATGTACACAAATACAGACAGCACCCCATAACAAACGCAGGGCCAAATGACCGCACTGGGCCTTTCACAACGGTTACTCGGGTCACACTAAAGCCACACAGTGCCAAGAAGCCACATGCATGCCAAACTGCTGAACCGTTGTGGAGAGGCTTGGGCAACATTTTGAGAATCCAGTTACTTGTTTGAGCTGCAGTTAACAGTATACTGTCCCCCTCTGTGGTATGCGTTTGGAAGACTTGAAATATTTTCCACATGCGATGCTACACGTACAGGAGAATTTACATTGAAAGCATGATACTTGCTGCTCTGAACCTCACCAGGTTTATTGTTAAATAGAACACCCAATTGTGCAGTCAGTGTTAAAAAAAATACGCCTGTCTGATGTACACCACCCCATGAATCTGGGCAAATCATTTAATTTCCCCGTGTAACAAAATGAATGTGCCAGTCTGTAATGTAACTGGTGTTCATGTGAACAGCTGGAGGATCAGGTGGTCTAATACGAAACTTTTAATTTAGAAATTGTCCAAATTAAAAACAAATGATAGCATTAATTTTAGATTACGTCTTTTTGTTAGGGTGAATACACAGAGTTAGGGTTAGTTTTAGAGTTAGCATTTCACTTGAGATCATTATTCCGGTCAGAGGCACGGTTAGCATGAAGCTTGGACTCTGGGCTAGTGTGAAGTTTAAGGTTAGCATTTGGTTAACATTCAGGGATTGGATTATTTTTAATCTTAAATTTGACATTAGTACATTACTTTTTTCGAATTTGTGGTAGTGGCACATTCCCTGCTGCACCACACTAGTGACTCTTTCCAAAATATGTCTTAAAGAGTCCCCAAAAGTAGAGTTGGGAAGGTGTACAAAAGAATGAATAAACAGTCAAAGCCAGTAAGAGTGTGATCCAGGTGGTCTGAGGCAGTTCAGGAATGTGAGGGACTGGTGCAGGAGTCCAGAGTGAGTGGTTTGTGTCTCTCCCTATGAAATTATAAAACTCTTAATCTCCAACACCTCGCACAATGTACTGTCCAGTCTACTTCTGGATATGCCCAAGATAACATTTTGCAAGAAACCAGGTGGAAAGTAAAAGCAGTTCCAGTTTTGCTACCCTCACACCCCCTCACTCACTCTCACACCCCCTCACCCTCACACCCCCTCACCCTCACACCCCCTCACCCTCACACCCCCTCACCCTCACACCCCCTCACCCTCACACCCCCTCACCCTCACACCCCCTCACCCTCCTCACCCTCCCAAACCCTCCTCACCCTCCCAAACCCTCGCCCACCCTCACCCTCCCTCACCCTCACCCACCCTCATTACCCTCACCCTCGCACCCTCTCACCCCCTCAAACTCCCTCACCCACCCTCACCCCCCCTCACAACCCTCTCACCCTCACACACCCTCACCAGCATGGCATACCAAAACATAGCATAACAAAACATAGCATAGCATAACAAAAAAAGCACAGGATAGCAAAACATAGCATAACAAAACAAATGATAGGATAACAAAACAAAACCGCATAACAAAACAAAACATAGCATAGCAAAACACAACATAGCATAGCATTACAAAACATAGCATAACAAAGCATAGCATAAAAAACATAGCATAACAAAACAAAGTGTAGCATAACATAACAAAGAATAGCAAAACAAAACATAGCATAGCATAACAAAACATAGCAAAACACAACAAAACATAGCATACATAACAAAACAGCATAGCAAAGCATAGCAAAACATAGCATAGCAAAACATAGCATAGCATAACAAAACACAACATAGTATAGCATAACAAAACAAATCTTAGCGTAACATAACAAAACACAACATAGTATAGCATAACAAAACAAATCTTAGCATAGCATAACAAAAAAAGCATAGCATAACAAAACAAAACATAGCATAACAAAACGCAACAAAACGTAGCATAGCATAACAAAACAAAGTATAGGATAGCATCACTAAACATAGCAGGGCATAACAAAACAAAGCATAGGATCGCCTAGCATAGCATAGCATAACGAAACATAGCATAACAAAACATAGCAAAACACAACAAAACATAGTATAACTTAACAAAACACAACAAAACATAGCGTAGCATACCAAACACAACAAAACATAGCATAGCATAAAAAAATAGCATAGCAAAACAAAGCATATCATAATGAAACACAATAAAACATAGCATATCATATCATAACAAAACATAGCATAACATAGCATAACAAAACATACAATAGCATAACAAAACACAGCATAGCATAAAAAATCACGGCATAGGATAGCAAAGCATAGCATTACAAAACAAAGGATAGCAAAACATAGCTTAGCATACAGCATCACTCAGCACCACCACAGCATCACTCAGGGGCACCACAACATCACTATGCGCTACCACAGCATCACTGAACGCCACAGCATCACTCGTTCGCCATCACAACATCACTCAGCGCCACCACAGCATCAATCTGTGCAACCATTCAACAACTGGTTCAAATATGTTCTCTCAATGTTTCAAGCTTTATTACAAATGTAACAAAAAGATGTTAATATTTCACTTCTGTTCTTGGATTTTCGTCACAATATAATACACTGAACATAATCTGCACAAAAGTTATTTACAAAAGATTAAGCTATTGCCATTATAAATTACAATAACTTTTATTTAAGTATTCATTAATAAAAAAATTAAAAGCCATTGTTATTTGTAATATCAATACATGTAAGTTACGTAAATACAACACTTTGCATTACAAATGCTATAGGTGTCACATTTGCAAAAGTTATAACTATTGGCATTGTAAATAACAAAGCTATTAATTTCGCTATTTTCAAAAAAAAACCATAAATAAAAAATGTGTCATTTACAATACCAATAGCTCAAACTTTCCTAATGCGAGGCCTATTGCATTGCAAATGCTTGTTGTTTTTTTAAAGAATGATGGGGTGCCGGACGGTGCGCACAAGGTTTTTTTTTTCTTTTTTCTTTTTTTTTTTTGCACCAGATTTTATGATCAGTTATTTTATGATTTCCTATTGCATCGTTTTAATTTACAGTTACTGTCACTCATGGCTGCATTCCTCTTCCACTACCAAAGCATCTTTGTCAGAAATTCAGTTTTTGTACTCAGTGGAAATTAACTTACTTGAAATTTTAACTACAAGATTCATACCACCATTTCTTATACCTAAAATAAAACTATTGCTAGTGCAATATTAGAAGCAACAATTTCCAAGTACACAGTTTTAGAACAATGTTGTTATTTTAATGTTCTCGTAGAATGTTGTTTTCAGCATATAAAAATCCTATCAATTGATAGCTCCCCTTTTAAACTGTTAATTTTTCTGATCAATCGAGGTAAATGAGACACCACATTTGGTTACCCAGCAGAAAAACTCATAAAGAAACTTGCAAGTCCTAGAAAACCATGTACATCTTTGCCAAGTTAAGGTGGACGGGAATTACATACTGCTTCTACTTTACCCCAATATATAGCTGCTTTACCAAGCGAGAAGACTTCTCTCCAAAACTCTACTTGTACTTGGAATTCATGTTTCTACAATGCTCTGGAAGTTATTGCAATATTATTCTTACATGCTGCCATCTTCTTCCAAAGCACTTGAATCAATCAAGTCATGGTCAAATTAGATCACAATATATGCACCAAAAAAGCTACACAAAAAAACGTACTATGCATTGCAGTGGCACCCATAGCAGGATGCCGCCAAGCATTTGGGTGAGTGAGTGCCAGAGAGCGAGGCGCAGAATCAGAATAAAATTATATTTCAATATTTGTGACGCAGGGGCCGCCTTCGGAAATTTGGACGGACTCAGTGTTATTTTACAAGACCACAGCCGTCCCCGACGTTCAGCATCAGTAATGGATTTTATGTGAGCGAGTAACTCACAATCTCGCATATTATAAACTGAACCAACTGACCCTGATGGATTTAGAAGGAAGAAGCCTGGGCCAGAGGGGATGGGAATGTTTATGCAAGGCAGAGTTACGTGACGTCAGAGCAGGCCCAGCGCCGGTACCCAGCCATTTGTTGTCAAGTGAGGGCAAACCACCACGCAGAAACCAAACCAAACTGTGTTTCGTCGTAGGGAGCGGGAACGTCGGAAAGTAAAGAGTCCAGGTAAGTGAACCGAATTTGTGCGCGACCATGCAGGCCCGGTCTTGGCTTTAACTCGCGCTTACCCTACAGTACTAAGTCTTAACCCTGGGACGCCCATACTGCGGCGGCCCTATCGTAAAATCACATTGGTGGTTAGGACGGTTAAAGACCACACCACCACCACGGTGATCTGACGACCATGACCGTCGGTCGGGTCGTCACGGCCCTCACGACACCCCCACCACGCTCCAAAATGAAAAGCAGAATTGTTTTTTTGGCAAGGCTATGATAGTATATTTGCATCGCTAGTTGGTTTAGCAGCTAGTACTACTAGTACGTAAGTTAGTACTTAACTTACCGTTACCTGTGGTGTGCCGCCCTGCAGGGACTCGGCGGAACAGACACACACCGGCTGCACGGCCTTTCTTTAATAATTGCCTGGTGCTGTTTACTACCAGACACAGTACTAGTGCTGAACGATGCCCTCAAGGCCACGGTCGTCGTCTGGTCGGGCTGCAGGCCGACTTGTACGCTATGAGTCGTGGTGAGCTGCCTGCTGCGAGCTGCAGTGGTTATGCTGGGGTATGGTAATGTGAAAAAAACGCATGTTGCCGCGCAGCCACTACCCCATCAAAACCAAAATCCAGCCCAAACCAGTGTCCTCCGGCCCGCCCACCACAGGCAAGTGGCTAAGCCCGCCGCAGCGTGCAGTGCGTTGCCACCATAATATATTTATTTATAGGAATAATGAATCTCTTCTGGGCTGGGGCGGGGCTCAGGGCAGGCTGTGTCCCACAGCAGCACTGTTACTTAACCACCAGCTGACTCACTCGGAAGATGTGAAAAACATGCTGTGGCTGCACTAGAGAGTACAGTACAGTAGTAAGTTGAATTGAAAAAAAAATGTGACGTGCCTGGTGCGCGCAGCGCAGCAGATGCGTGTAGACTCAGTCAGACTGTAGACCCGGCCCTGTCAAGTAAGTGCCGGTGCTAAGCACCGGCACAAATTAAGCCCCGGGTCTAACTGACTTAATCACAGGGAAGGATTCACACAAGACAGCAGTGGGTGGGAGAATATCCATTTTCAACAAACAATGGGAAAGAATCACAACATATAATTTGATAATAAACTTGGTAAAGTACGGGTATTGCATCGAGCTAACAAGCATACCACCTGCAAACCCACCACAGACAAGAAAATGTATTAAATCAGAAAAAACACTGCTAAACGCAGAGATCGAGGAACTAAGCCTGAAGCAGGCAATTGAAAAGGTACCAAGACAAGAAGGGTTCACAGGAAACTACTCACCATACTTCCTAATACCCATACAGGATCTCACTCTAAGACCAATTATGGACTTAAGGTTCATTTACAAGGTTACTACTAACGCAACGTTTCAAAATGTGTACGCTCCAAGAGATACCACAAATTCAAAAAGGGGATTACATGGCAACAATAGACCTCAAAGATGCATACTTGGATATCCCCATGAACAACATAAACACAAATTATCTATGATTTCTGTACAACGGAACACACAACCATTTCAAGGTACTTCCTTTCGGAATAAAATCAGCTCCAAGTGTGTTCACAAAGTGTCTAGTGGCGGCACACCTGAGAAGAGAGGGAATACACGTCTACCCTTATCTAGACGACTGGCTCAAAAGGGGACATTCAAAACAAACCTGTCACAATCATGTTCAAAAAGCAATCCAAACGCTGCAAACACTGGGTTTCTCGATAAACCACAAGAAATCTTCAACAACACCAGAAAAAGAAAAAACCTTCCTGGGAGTAAGGTTAAATACAACAAAAGCAAGGGCAACAAGCGATCCATCAAGAAACAACCCTATGCCAGAGGGGTCAGTCTCGGACAGTGAGGAAGGTCATGAAACTAATAGGTGTGATGGCATCATGCATACCACTTATCCTTCACGCACGCCTACACACGCGCCTATTCCAAGAATGGCTTACCAACAGCTGGGCTCAAGCCACAGGAATTTGGGAGGATCTAATGGTTGTAAAACAAAGGTTGCAAGCAGAGATACAATGGTGGGCATCCAACAACATAGCACAGGGGAGAACTTTCAGTAACCCAACTCCATCTGTGACAGTCACCACTGACGCATCCCTCAATGGTTGGGGAGCGCATTTCAACCAGCTGAAAGTACATGGTCGATGGAACGAACAGGATTCCACAAAGCACATCAACTTTTTGAAAATGAAAACAGTCTTTCTGGCACTAAAAGCATTCCAGAAACATTTTCAGGGGGAAACCATTTTAATCCAAACAGACAATACAGCAACAATATTCTATCTGAACAAACCGGGAGGGACAAGGTCCTTCCCCTCAGCAAACTTGCACAGGAGATCTGGCAATGGACAATAACTCACAAAATCAACCTACAGACAGTACATCTACCAGGAATAGACAACATTACAGCGGACCAGCTGAGCAGACAGAGCTACTGCTCCCACAAATGGGAGTTGAAGCAGAAAACAGTGCATTATCTGTTCAACGTCTGGGGTACTCTAGTGATAGACCTGTTTGCAACAGTACAGAACAAAAAATGCCAGTCCTTTGCCTCGAGGTTTCCACACCACCTATCAATGGGAAATGCACTTTCGCTCAACTGGTCACACATTTGCTTATGCCTTTCCACCAATACCCCTGATGCAAAGAATGTTACAAAAAGCAATAAATCCAGGAACAAATATGATTCTCATTGCCCCACTATGACCAAGACATACATGGTACTCAACCCTCGTAGAACTATCCAGAGGGGAGATTATAAGGATCAAAGCGGAAAAGGACCTGCTAACAATGCAACAGGGTCAGATATTTCACCCAGAGCCGGCAATGCTACATCTAGCAGCTTGGCGCATTAATACATAGAATATGGACACCCCAAACTGCCTCTGTGAACCATGGAAATTCCTAAAGAGGCAAGGAAACAGTCAATAAGAAAATGCAATGCAGCAAAATGGAAGCGATATATCACACGGTGTACCGCTAACAATAAAAACAGTTCAATCAACACACAAGAAACTGTTATTACGTACCTTACTTACCACTTAGATAGCAACATCAAATACTCAAGCATAAAGGTGCACATTGCTGCCATAATATCATACACAAGAGGAAAATCAGGCAAAAGCTTTTTTACAAGACCAGTAATCAAAAGGTTTTTTAGAAGGAGCAAGAAGAGTTGTACCACCAATAGAAGCTACAGTATCCACATGGATCTTAAATACAGTACTTTCTCAACTAATGGCAAAGCCCTTCGAGCCCATGCATACAGTGGACCTCAAACAAATTATTCTAAAGACAGTCTTTCTCACTGCAATAACATCACTATGAAGAGTAAGTGAACGGCAAGCGTTAACAATATAAGAACCCTACTTACAAATCCACAAGGATAAAGTAATCTTAAAAACGAATCCACAGTTATTGCCAAAAGTGGTATCACCTAAATCAGAACATTCTCCTACCGGTTTTCTTTAAAAACCCAGACTAAAGCGAGAGAAGCCTCCATACCCTGGATATAAGGGGGGCTTTATTGTATTATTTGCAAAAAACAAAACAGATCAGGAAAACATAACAATTGTTGTCGCCTACGCACATACCAACACAGGTTCACCTGTCACAAAGGCAACTATTGCAAGATGGATAGTACAAGCCATCCAATTATATTACACCACTGCCAAAAAAGAACTAGCAATTTAACCAAGAGCGCACTCCACTAGAAAGAAAGTAGCAACGCTAGCCTTTATGGCCAATGTACCCATTGACTGCCTTTGCGTAGCAGCAACATGGGCATCACCACACACCTTTACAAAACAATATTGTGTGGATATACAAATGAATAAGGAAGCTCACATTGGACAAAGGGTGCTTCAACATCTGTTAGCAAGGTCTTCCTTTCACCACAGCCTCTCAGACACTGGAGAAACCGCCACATAATGGTATGCACAGCATGTGAATCCAGATAAGGTTACTTACCAGTAGGAGTAGTTTTGCAGCTCAAGAATTTTCTGGGTTCACATGCGACCCACCCAGCCTCCCTTTTTTAAGGAAAACAAACAAGTGGGGAAGCAAAAGACTGTATCAGTATTCAATGACGATCTCAAGCTTTACAAAAGAAAAAGAAAAGCAGGAAGAATCCAAAAATGGCCTCCACGCATGGTGACCTCCAGGATACCGTCTGACATCACACAGGGGGGGCGTGCCTGGTACCAAATGGTGGTCAACAGCGACCAAAACAAGAAGAAAAAAACAAATACAATTCCGGACCCAACCACTAGATGGTGGATAAAGCACAGCATGTGAATCCAGAAAATTCTTCAACCTGCAAAACTACTCCTACTGGTAAGTAACCATTTTGTTTCCTTCTCCTCCTTTCGTTATGCCTCAGTGGGACCTTAAACTGTTCCTGAATTTTTCTGATCGGTGCTCTCTTTGAGCCATTGCATAAAGTATCCAACATTGGTATTTAATATGTTGGGCACTATTCTCTTTTGGTGATATACCATCCCCTCATTGGCGTGGAAGGAAGCAGTTCCTTTTTGTAAAATAACCGTCACAAACTCTAGTAGTGTCATTCTTCATCATCTGGTTCACCCTGACTCTCAAAGGTCAGGGTGGGCTCGACCGTATTTCAGGGAGCACTTAGGAGAATAGGCTAGGGAGTTCTAAAGATTCAAAATCCTCCGAAAACTCCAGGTATCCCTTTATTTGAGGAGTTTCATGGGATATTAAAAGAAAGAAAGGTAACGGGTTGTGAGGATTTATTGGTCCCATGACCCTAATGTCGCTGCCAACATGTTTCAGCCTATTGAAATTGGCCCATCTGGGTCTAGGGCTTTTTTGCTGGGCAAAAAGATTCCCTCCCTCGATTCCAGAAAGGTACTACCTTATTGTGATATAAAGTGCAGATAGCTGCACCTAAAAACCGGTCTAGAATATACTTATCCTGTGTCCGGTGTATCAGCTTTGTGTCTAACCTGAAAAGAGAACAGTAACTCAGTTAGTTCAAAACATCCAACTCACGCTGCCCCATATTATCAATATAACCTGTCTTCTATGAGAGACTTGGCGTGCTTTTATGCAAAGTGCAACATGCACCCTCGAGCTAATACTGGTGTTCCTAGTGAAAAAACAGGATCTCCCACAGACCACTGTGTAGGCGGTACTTTGAATTTCACAATTACGGTCTCTCTCCTTGGCACTACCAAATCCCCATTTTCTGGAGTTGATTTATTTTTCAATGTTGGACATAAATGAAACACATGTTTTTCAACAAGTAGACTGTTTAATTGTTTTCTTTCTTTTTCGATTCAATTTTTATTTCATTGCTTGGAATCAGCAATAATGTACGTCCATTACACTGTTATATACAATCCTCTTTCCTTTGTCTCCATCCCTCCCGATGCATTTCATTTCGGACAGAGAGCCCTTCGTCGGGGGATAGTTAAGAATCCTCTTCAGATCAACTCTGCCGAGGACCGTGTAATGGATGTACATCATTGCTGATTCTAAGCAAAAAGAAAACTATTAAACATAGTCTACTTGTTGAAAACATGTTGTGTTCCATTTATGCGAGAAACTAAAGAGAGATCGGGGACTATGAACGGGGCACATCCCTATAACCTGATAAATGCTCAAGAACAACGTGGATGAACCCACTGATAAATCCTTAAACAAGGACAACTATGCTATAAAAATTGGAGTGCCAGGAACCACATCGTTTTTAAGAAGGACCTTCACCCACCAACCTAGTTGATGGCATGCTTCCTCATCGGGTTCCCAGCTAGGCAGCAGAATTCTACCCAGCTGTGCTTAGATGCCTGAATTACAGCTGGACGGGTTTTTGTTCCTGTGTGAAAAGTGCTAAAAAAAAGTTCAGGTTAAAAATGCCACTAGGACTCCTTTCTACAATTTTTTTTTATTCACAGCAGCCTAGGACATATTTAAAAGAAAACGGGGAGAAAGTGAAGAGTGGCAATTGGTCTTCGTTAACCTTCAGGTACTGGTCGACATGTTTCAGCCTCAGGAAACAATTGAAGAGGCTTTCTTCAGGAGCACACAACTTGGAAATATGTGCAATGGCAAACAAATAAGCCATGTGTATTTCTTTCAGCACACATGCTAAGGTGTGCTGTGCATGCAGTTGTGTAACCGTACGTTTGTAGAAGCTGTGATTGATCCCGGGAAGGGGGGGTGGGGGGGGGGGGGGGGAATCATATAGTCGAACATTCATCAAGGCTGACAGCCCGCCCTTCTCATCTACTCCGATCTTCTCGGGATCTCATAGCCAGAGATGGTAAACTGGAAAGCACCCTCTACACAAAGCCAACAGACAGAAATAGCCTGCTACACTTCAATAACGCTGATCCTCTCGCTTTGAGAGAGAATCTCCCAGTAGGACAGTTTTTAAGAATTCACAGAATCTGTTCAGACTTGGATAGCTACAAAGAAGAAGCAGCTAAGCTTACCCTAAAACTACAGGATAAACCCCATCCAAAGAATATAATAGAACAAGCCCGAAAGAGATTGTGTAACACTCCCCGCTCTGCTTTACTGCAGACAACCACAAAGAAAGAAATTAACTTTGATATGCATCATGACTTTTAACTCATCCTTGTTGAAAGAAGAAACTCTGAAGCAGAGGTGAGTAAAAGTAGGCTTTATTCAGTCACCCACTCTCCTAGACTACCAGAGGGATGCTGACATTCTAAGGCAAGCTCCAGCAGAGCAAACCAATGTGAACGGGGGAAAAGAAAGAGGAATGTACCAAGGCAGGTGGTGGAAAAAGGAAAGGAAGATTACAACACATCTCCCTTCGGCGATATAAAGAGATAATGAACAATTCATACAATGCGTGTGATCTCCCCACAGCAACGTAAAGAGATAATAACAATACATACAATGCGAGTGTAACAACTTTGTAAACACTGTGGGAAAAAATAATCTGCAAGCCATATCCCCACGACTGATGAAACATGACAAGAAAAATAAGCATTCCATGCAAGGCGTCTGTAACAACCCTTATAATTAACATATCTGCCAAAGAATCAAGACAGGGAACTAACAGGGAGTGGTACCATGCTGATTGTTGTTATACCATGGATCTCTCCTTCTGATGGAGGAAAAAGGGGAGATTTTCATTCCCTCAATGGGAGACGTGTGATATGTCCAAATACCATGTCTTATAATTTTATCCACATCCAGATTGTTGTCAAAGGCAAATTGAATGTGTTTGATAATTAATTGAACAGGCTTGTCAATTAACTCATTGGCTATTGAAGCACAATTGCTTCCTTCGTGTTTGATTCCTACATTTTTTATGAACTTTTCTATTTCGCTAGAAGAGAAAATTACATTTTTCTCAGTGACTAAGGTTTCTGGTACACCTTCACTAGTGAATTAATCTTTTAAAAATTCAACGAGGGTGCTTGTAGTTGCATCTGATACAAACTCATGCTTGATCCACTTGGAAGTGTAGTCGATGAGCAAGAACATGAATTTCTTTTTGGCTCCCAACTGGTCTATGGGACCAATTACTTCTAAGGCAAGTTTAGGCCACGGAATACTTGGCACGATTTCTGGATTACTGGACGTGCTTACATTTTCTCCATCAGACATACTACTACTCCGTTCATTCTCAGATAAGGCGGATAATTGGTCTTGAGCACTTTTTCCCAACACCGCCTTACCGTACACACTGTTCAAAAGAGATTTTCCGCAGTCATCACTGTGGTCTTTTTTTTAAATTCCTTCTTGGGACCCCTCATGAGCCCTATGGATTTCCTTGTCACAGATCCCCAGGCAGACTTGATCTTTATTATTAGGATCAAGCATGAGCCCTAACTCTCTTTGATGGTGCCACCTAATAGGTTTGAACCTTCTTTTACAATATAAACATTTCTACTTGTGGATCTTCCCCTGAAATCTATACACATCTCTACCATGCCCAACAGGGGTATAGCTTCTTTGGCATAACTTATTGGTGATATGTCAGGTTCTAACACATTAAGACTAGAAACACCAAATAGGTCATTCATATCATCTTGATTAATCAAAGTTAATGGAGAACATGAATCAGCATAAACAACCAGGGTTTTTTTGTTCAAGAGAATTGTACATTCAGGATACTTATGATGTTTGGGATAAATCATCGAAGTATTCCTATCAACATTCTTCACTTGAAATATGTACTTAGAGTGTTCCTCTCCGCTGCAAACCACTTTCACCTGAATGTTCTCCCCCTCTCTGCACACACTTGCGAAATTACCCTTTCTATTGCACTTCATGCACGTTGCATTGCGGGCAGTGCAATGAACATTGTTCGCGAGATGGTTGCTGCTGCCAAACCTGAAACATTTTAAACCTTCAGTTACGCTAACAGGTTTTTCAGCCTTAACATCCCTGGGTCTGATCTTAAAAATCTCACCATCATTGTTGTCAACAAGTGCATTCTTGGTATTGATTACACTACAAACTGGCTCTTTGGGTGGGTTTATTTCCAAAATGCACCAAGCTGTGTGTTCCATGGATAGTGCCATACTAATAGCTTCCTTTAAAGAAGGGTTTTTAGACAGAAGTTTTTCTTTTATACGGCTGTTGTGGGTACACCTGACTAACTGATCCCTAATAAGGGAGTCATTCAGCTCCCCAAACTCGCATAATTGAGTTAGGCCTCTGAGTGCAGCTATATAGTTAGTGACCGACTCTTGTTTGCCATGAACTCGAGTAAAAAACATTTACCTTGTCACCAAAGTGAGTTTCTAATTTCAAAAGAGTGATCTTAAGTACATCCATATCAACCTCATCATCTTCTAACTCGGGATCTGGTAGGGTATCGTAAATGTTCCTACTTTGAACACCTAAGTTGTGTAAAAGGACATGTTGTTTACGGACAGCAGAAAACGTTTTCCCCCCCAATGGCAATAAGGTAAGAATCAAACAAATTAATCCAATCCTTCCAATGGATTTCTGGATCTCCAATTTCATTTAAAAAGGAGGGCAGTTGGCTCATGTATGACGCAGCCATGGAGAAGGAAAACAATAAGACTGGTACTTTCCACTGAATGTGATAGATGCTGTGGTTGCAGGTACACTGAAGATGCACACTGAATAAGAAAATATCATTGGCCATAAGATAGCACCATTCCAATACAATTAGGGACCCACCCAAAAAGGTAATTTACCCCCACGTAGATATGGCGTAGGTATAAGCTCCGCCCAGAAGAGGTGAATATAGGTACCCAGAATAACATGAAAGATATGCACAACTAAGTCACAGATCACTGGAATAACATTACAATGAACACATGGTTGACAAAATTACAGGGGTACAGAGGATCCAGCTAGAGTACAAAAATTCAATAAGGGGCTCCTAGGAATAACGTGGAGTGAAGCCAATTGTAAAACTTGAGGAGAGGGTGTGACTGTGTAAAGACACACCACTAGGAAATGGGTCCTGAAGAGGAGTGGTGTGAACACGCAAAAAGTGAACGTTCTTACAAGCCACCGTGTGTTCACAATAAAAGGCAACTGTGACTAACAGAATGAAATTTCGATGCAGCAAAGCAGTAGAGTAAAAGAATGGAAACATCTTACTTGTTGAAATTGCAGGTGTATATAAAAAAAATGAAAGACTTCAACAAGGACAACCGCTAGATGACGAATGCTGAGGTGAAGCAACACAGCTCGGCAGATGGCAGGATCACGAGCTCGCTAACACGGCCATAAAGTAACTGGTGTGCCAAGAGCGTCTCACCGAAGAAGTTACCACAATTGCGGCTGTGGCGCAGAAGCACGTCACTTGTGTAGACAGCTGACAGGAACAATTTATGAGGCGGACGAAAGAGGCTGGAGCGCCAGAGCTTAACCTGGAGGAGGAGTATCCCTCGCCGCCTCCGAAGAACACCGAAGAAACTGACGAACTTTGGCGGCAAAAGAGGCTGGTGCGCTGGAACCAAACCCGAGGGAAAGAGCCTCCACCCGACGTCTCAGATGAACACAAAGGAGGCTGACCAAAATGCCCGATCTGCAGACTGTGTCCAAGGGAATCACGGGAACACCGGGCACCCCGACAAGATCGACGTAGTGGATCTCTCCTAGGCTGGCACGTCTGCAGTACAACCGGCAGCCGAGAACACCACAGCACCAACACAGGTGGCCGTCTGCAGCCAGGCAGGAATCTCCACAGCAATACCGCAGGGTCAGCAGAAGACCAACGCAGCCGGGTGGCCAAGTCAGCATCCAGGAGGAATCACACAAAAGAGGGGGGGAAACCAAGAGGAACGTATCATGGCAGGTGGTGAAAAAATGAACGGAAGATTACAACAGTTCTCAAACGCAATCAAGACTACCATAAATACCAAGTGGAACATACTGACTTCCAACTGACTTAAGTCTGAGAAACCAATGTTTTCTTTTGAACGCACCAGGAGTCTAAAACACCTTAGTCCACACTGATAGCTGGAAACCCCAACGGAACACCCAGTTAACCCTGTGGAACCAACCTCGGGTGAGGGAAAACTACCCGTTTGGCTCATGTGTTGTATGCCGCTTTACACTCCACACCGCTGAAAGTGACCTCCGACTACCGCAGATGTGGGAACAACTATGCCACATGAACTATAATTTTGAGAACGTCGTTTATATGATTACGTGTCCTTGCAAAAGCCTGTACATCGGAATGACTAACAGAAAAGTTAAAATACGAATCAGTGAGCATAGAAGCACTATACGTAGGTGTGTAACAGCTACCAAACTTTGATCTCATTACCTGGAAATGCAACATTCAGACAATGACCGCCAATGGACAGTCATTGAAAAAATCAGAGGAGGTTTATGGTTGTCCAAAAGGCTATTAGAGAAAGAACAAAGATGGGTGTACCATCTTAGGACTCGTGAGCAAGGACTCAATTACTCCATCCCATGGAGCCAACTAACATATAAATGCATCACACCCGGCAACCCTAGACCGTTTCTAGGCATTATTTACTGGCTTTTTTGCACTTCTAAACATGTATGCTAGACCCACGTGTCACGTCAAATTCAGTAGCATCTCAGAGTTTTCTCTGATTTACACAGGTTATAAAGATTTGCACAATATTATATCTCTTCATACCAAGTTTTGTAAGGTTGAGGTTCCCTTAGATATTATACAATTCAGTAAAGGTTTTGTCAAGTCACATTGAGCTTACATGTACCAAACGCCTCCTATAACCGTCCATGTTCACACACGAAAAACAAAACAAAGCTCCTGAACTACAATATACATGATTCTTGTGAGGTCTGTAGTTTGCCGCTTCTTACGTTAAAGTGATGTCACACGCAGAGCCAGGGCATGGCCTCACCAATGGCCAAGCGTGAAACACTGTGATTCTCTTGCACATATAAACCCACGTCGCTCTCACTAAGAGGTCTCTGAGAGCCGGGATACTCGGAGCCTAATAGGTGATTGAGCGGAGCAGGATCCTTGATGACATGAGTAGAATGGAAGTTTGTGTGAGTGCACCCGACAGGGTCAGGTGGTTCTCTGACGGTCTCTCGACTAGGAAAGATAAAAAAATGTTTTTTCCTCTCTCTATTTTCACCTCGTCACACATGATAGTGTTTGACTACAGGACAACCCCCTACTCCGTGTTCCTATGAGAAACGACCAGTCAACCACAGCAGGGTAAGGATGCATGTTACTTATCAACTACCGGTATTTGGCAAAACAGGTTCCTACACTTGGAGTTTTTTTACGTAGTTTTAAAGTGCTTTCTTTTAACGGTGCCTGGTAGCACAGCAACGAGGTAGAAATAATTTGAATATCCTAAGATTCACGTTTTGGGTGGTAATTGTGAAATTCCCAGTACCTCCCACACATTGGCCCGTGGGAGATCCAGTTTTTCCACTAGGAACACTAGTATTACCTTGAGGGTGCATGTTGCACTTTGCATAAAAGCGCACCAAGTCTATATATAAGGCAGGTTATATTGATAATATGGGGCAGCGTGAGTTGGATGTTTTGAACTAACGGTGAGTTGCTGTTCTCTTTTCAGGTTGGACACATAAAGCTGATACACCGAATACAGGATAAGTATATTCCAGACCGGTTTTTAGGTGCAGCTATCTGCACTTTATTTCACAATAAGGTAGTACCTTACTGGAATCGAGGGAGGGAATCTGTTTTTGCCCTGCAAAAAAGCCTAGGACCCAGATGGGCCAATCTCAGTAGGCTGAAACATGTTGGCAGCGACATTAGGGTCATAGGACCATTAAATCCTCACGACCCTTTACCATTCTTTCTTTTAATATCCCCTGAAACTCTGTGAATAAAGGGATACCTGAAGTTTTCTGAGGATTTTTAATCTTTAGAACCCCTGACCTATTCTCCTCAGTGCTCCCTGAAAAATGGTCGAGCCCACCCTGACCTTTAGTAGTCAGGGTGAACCCGATGAAGCATGACACTACTAGAGTGTGTGAGTTATTTAACAAAAAGGAATTGCTTACTTCCCCGCCTATGAGCGGATGGTATATCACCAAGAGAGAATAGTCCCAACATATTAAATACCAAGGTGGGATACTTTTTTTGAGTTCCAATATTAGATTGGGTGGACATATCCCTCCGGTATTTCTTCTAGTACTCAGTAAGAACCTCTCCACTGTTCCGGCTCGGATTAGGGGATCACCCCTCGGCCATGTTTTCATGGCAATAACATCTGCCCAGAGGGCCAGTGAGGTTCAGACTTTGTCATGCAAGCCTCCATACTTGATATCTACCCAGACCAGCTGGTAATACAAACTAGATCTTCCGTTCTTCTGAAAGTTAACACTCCTTTTATGTAGGTCAGTCCATCACCCTGCTTACTTTTTAAACTCTACCAAATCCCCCGAAAGAAGAGGATCCGCTTCACCAACTGAACCCAAAAAATGCGTTGTCGTTTTACATTGACCATACAAGAGATTTCTGGGTAGATGACCAACTCTTTATGGGGTATGGCTTAGGGAAGAAGGAAAAGGCCTTGCAGAAGCAGACCATCTCCAGGTAGATCGTGCTCTACATTAAAATCTGCTACGCATTGGTCATGAAGCAACCCCCTGCATGCATGCTCCTTCCACCAGAGGCAAGACTTTGCCTGTTGTATTAGCATGCAGAGTCCTGGTTGTGGAGGACATCTGCCAGGCAGCAACGCGGGCCTCTCTGCACACATTCACAAAAAACTGCTGCCTGGGCACTCGAGTCCGTTGGAATGGGCACTTTGCCTGCTCGGTCCTTGAGGACTTTTTGGTGTGATATTGTTCTGCAGACTCACCTCCGGGGAGGTAGGGCTTGGGTATCTCTTCCAAGGTAAGGAATCTGCAGCTAGAAGTCTCATACGGATGTACAAGTTACTTAACTTTGGTAATGCCTTTTCCAGTAGAGACTCTATCGAGCCACAGATTCCCAGCCATCCTCCATGCTCTGCGAAAGGCTTTCTAGGGATAGTTTTTTTTTCCTTTCAGTGCTTTAGTGTTCCACACCAGTGGTCAGTTTTCTTTGTGACTCTGTGTTGCTGGTGTGGAAAATTGTGAAAAGAAACTTGCGCTGGATAGGTGCCTATATAGGTGCCGCACACGTCACTTCTGTCAAAGCCAATTGATGCCATGCGGAGCCAATCAGCGTTACCTACGAGTGTGCACGGTTACTGCTCACGAAAAATTTCCAGATCCAGTCTGATGCCTGGGGATAATTCTATGGTAAGGAATCTGTTCTAGATAGAGTTTATACCAGATAAGGCGTTACCAAAGATCAGTTACGTGTTCTTTGATACAGAGTATTGTACTTTTAGCCTACTGGGGCAAACAGAAGTGTTGCTTTGGCTTGTATAGTTTATTCAAATGCAGCTCCTTTTAATCCTAGGAATAGGCGCTAAAGTTGAACTGAGAGGTTTCCTAGTGATGGACCTGGGGTTCCATTCTAGTCATCTTGGGCTGAAATCTGTCAGATCTCCTGTCTAATTATTGGGAGCGCTTAGAGTCGGTCTAAACTATTGGTACTAAGCACTGAAGGAACATGGCATTTTCCTCCCATGAATAGAAGGACATAAGCAATGTCAGACCTTCCTTCCCAAATCTTGAGTAATATCTATTTGCCGGGTGAACAGAGATTTCCACCTGAGGTGTTTCTGAAGGAGACTAACTGTAACATTTTCTCACTTTACTGCCTTTCCTTCCTGCGGCCAAGGAGTCCTCTTTCTGCTGAGCGAAACAGTTGAAGTAATTGAAATTGGGGTCATGCCCTCTGCTGACCCGACTCATGTTGGTGGTAAGCTCACAACATTCTAAACTTGTTTTCAAAGAAAGGAGTTTAAACATATAAAATGCTGTAAATGCCCAATTCCTTTTACAGCGTTGGTGTCCGTTGTGGGTTCACATTTACAGCATTTTTATAAATGAAGACACCGTCCCTGCAGACCCTTGTGGAGTTAGTCTACTTCATAGGGACTGCACGTTGGAATTGGTTTGTCTGGCTCTGCTCTCTGAAACCAGTTTACCTGAACCCCAAACACTGTTCAGTCTGCAGTATTCTTATCGAGAGCCTTACACTACCACAACATTTTAGATAACCAACGTAATTTCTTTACAGAACCGAATGCATGAGAGCATGAAACTCTTTGACAGCATCTGCAACAACAAATGGTTCACAGAAACCTCAATAATTCTTTTTCTGAACAAGAGGGACTTATTTGAGGAGAAGATTAAAATGAGCCCGCTTACCATCTGCTACCCTGAATACACAGGTGAGGCTATGTTTTAAAGTTGTACACAGATAGCAAATCATGCATAGGGCACCGGCTCATAGCCTGTTGTGCTGTACTTCTAGTTGTCCATAGTTTAGGTTCAACATATTTGTGGGTGGGGCATTCAAGAACCGAAAACCATGAGTGGATCTTGCTAAGAGGCAGTGCTTTTTGCATGCATTGTGACGTATAGACTTTGGTTGATTAAGGTAATGTGCATACCCATTAGATTTGCGGCTATTGGTGTGGTGTTCTCTAGTGGGTTTCATGAGTTGCAAATTCTCTGGCTCTTGGAGCTGTTGCTGCTGAGAGTCCAGTTTTCTCGTAGCAGTTTTAAAAGGTGTTTTTCTTTGTCCTATAACATTGGCGGAGTTTTTTTTTTCTTTATGGAGTACATTTACAGATTGTGTTTTTTCCTGTTCTTGATAATATTGCCCGAGAAATTGTTGTTTGTAGACTTGTCTATTGGAGCACCTGCAGAAAGTATTTTGGGATTAGTTTTGGTGACAGTGAATGCTTTCCTCTGGCTGCAGTTGCAGAAATTCTTTTCTGTAATTGCTTCCTGGAGCACTGAGGGAATGCCTTTCTCTTGTCCCGAGGCAGTTGCAGGTGGAGTTTCTCTGGCAGCAGATGCAGAAAGTTATTTTCTTTGATTTCTTCTGGTAGCATTGTTAGGGAATCCCTTTCTCTGGTCCTGAGGCAGTTGGAGAAAGTGGTAATCTCGGGCACTGGAAGCATGTAGAGATAAAAGGCCAGATGACCAGATGAGGGAACGTTTGTTGGTGAGGAAGGTGCTCCAGAGGTTGAGTAACGCAGGAAGCTTGACTTCTTATTATCTTTGTTTTTGGTATTTTTAGTATTATGTGGTTAGGGCTGTGAGTGGAGTTTTCAGGCTATACACGGATGCATTTTTTGTGTGTGCAGCTTTGTAGACGATGCTTAAGGATTTGAATGTGATGCGAGCAAGAGAGGGAGGAAGTAGAGGGGGTGTGATGTGATAAAGTTCTCATTTGCTAGTGATGAGCTGAGCCTAGTGGGTGGATTTGATTTGGAAGACTGTGATGTCAGGAAGGCTGGTGAGCAGGGTTTTGGAACCATCCATGCTGTTGTGAATAAAAGCTTGCAGTTATGCGGAAAAAGAGGCTGAAAGAAACAATGTAATCTTGTACACGTGGCAGATTTTCTATCAGGCTCTCTTGGTCTTTGTTTATCTGGCTTAAAAAGAGGCACTTGTGTCTATGCAGAAAATCATAGATTTGACTGTGAAAGTAAGGGTGATGCTTCAAGTTGCTTGAATGCTGCTAGCTATTGATTGGTGTATGAAGTATAGTTGTGCATCGGGTTTTTTCATGAATTTTTTAATTATCATTGGACATCTTACATTCGTTCACAAGTTGACATGCATTTCTTCCAAGGCTCGAACACGTATGAAGATGCTGCAGCCTACATTGAGGGGCAGTTTGAAGACCTGAACCGCAGAAAAGAAACCAAGGAGATTTACACGCACTTCACCTGTGCCACGGACACCAAGAATGTGCAGTTTGTGTTTGATGCCGTCACTGATGTCATCATTAGGACCAACCTAAAGGAGTGTGGGCTTTCCTAAATCAGGAACGTGACCCTGTGACAGGTAACAAAGGGGGGAGACCTAGACCAGAATGAGAAACTGGGCAAGTGCTGCTAACTAATGCTGTGAGGTTTAAAAGACCGGTGCCAGAGTAGTAACGCAGTATGGTCTACCATGCCTAGATAATCTAGTCTTGACCCTCTGAGGGCCATCTGTTAAGCATCACAAGCGTGAAAGAAAATGAAACGGTGTAAGGAATGGAATGTGGACAAAGGTGGCTACAATGAGAAGCACAGTAGTTTCGTCATTTACTAGTGCTGTGATCATAGAGAAGGCGGAACATGAGGAGTAAGAAGGGATCTGTGTGATTTCTGTCAAACTTGATTCAGGCAGGCTTTTAAAAAAAACTAGGGTTCATTGGAAACGTACTAAGTTGATGTTTGTAAAATGTAGTGATTGAAAATAGTCCCAGAAATCAAACATTATTTAAAGTCTAAAACTAGTCTACAAATCTTATATTGCTAATTCAGAATGGTTAATGCAATTGTTAGAGTTTTAGTGTATTATAATTACGTTTACAAAGTTGCAAATATCATCTTTATGCAAACAAAATGAAATGACAAAAATCGTTATAATCCAGACAGTTAGAATTCAGTTACCAAAACCTGATGGAGATCTCCTTATGCGGAGTCTAAAAAGGTAGACCATGATTACCAGGCATCCCATTGCCATCAATATTTACCATACTAACACAGCTGACATATTCTGCTGTACTCTGACTTAATTTCAGTATACTTCTTGAGTATGACTCAAAGGTTACAATTTTGGTTCACATTTCAGGTAAACGCAAGATGGAATGACTTTTGGTAAATGTTGAGTCAGTCCGCTTCATGCTTCCCATGAGTTGTGGTCGGGGTCCCGCTTCTAGCTTACAGTATGGTCCGGTTGTCAAGATTAGCATTGTTCTTGTGACAGGATCCACAACTATGGTTTTGTCCAGTTCAAGTACATGAGTTTTGGGGTCTCGTTTTAAATTGAAAAAAGGTGGGGTAGATCTGACTTGGTTTGGGGAGTGTTTGTTTGGGAAGGACCAGAGTGCCTGAAGAATCTTAGCTTCGAGAGTGGGTTTTGGGGGTGTTGGTATTTAGGAGGAAGTTCAAGGAGCATAGTCCCCAGTAATCTAATTGTCCATATTGAAATCAAGAACCTAGTCATCCTAGGCTATCGCAACTAGGGACATGTAAAGCATGGAATGTGTGGGGACTTCGGTCCAGAAGGGCTTTACTTTACTGGAGGCTGGTTCAGATATTGTATGGGATGCCCATTTGAGGTGATGATGTTAAGTACATATCATGATATGAGTGCATAGCCGGCTCATGTTAATGAAGGTATATATTGTTGGCTTGCGCGAGTGTGCATACATACCTGTAGGAGTGCGTGAAATGCTTGAGTGATGTGTTTTGAGTGCCCAGCTACCTTACGTGTGGAAGACCATTAATGAATCTTTTATCTTCTCTTTCAGTTGTTCTCTGGGATGTGTTCATGCGGATGGTGCTCCGTGAAAGGACGTCACCGGTTCAGAACCATGTTTGGAAGCGAATCGCAGCCTCAAGAATCTGAGAGTTTTTAGCACAATCTCCAGCACAGTCTGTCCTTTTTGTACGGAGTGCTAGTGCCGCACAGCACCGACTCACTGTTCACTGAGCTTTGAGATCCAGTCTCAGCAGAACGCACAATCCTGCCTGACTAGCTGGGTTCTGAGCTTTTTTGTTTTTACTAACATACCACCTCTAGTCTACATATCCTAGTCATTACTTTTCTTCAGGAAACCCATTTGCCTTGCATACATTTTACCTCTGGTGCAACTGAATCATGTTTTAAAGCAGCAGTACTGCAAAAGGTTTGCCTAAAATAACTGAACCAGCTTCTTTTTAACCAAAACTGTAAATCAAATGTTCGTATAGCTCATATAAATCCACAGCGGAACGACCAGTGTACACACGATTCTTGGTTTTGGCTTTCTGCTATCCTTATCCCCTTCACAGGAAGTGCTCAGTGTCTTACGGTTCCTTTCTGAGAAAAATGAAGCCCCAAAGCTGTTAAATGGAACAGCTGAAATTAGTTTTCACCTTTTTTGCATTTGTTTTTTGTTGTTCCAGCCCTACCTTTTAAGTCTACTTTTTTGTTTTAATCTTTTTTTATTCATTAATCACATTCTTGAGCACATATGGGCTGGGTTTATCTCACTTCTGCATTCAGCACACCCTCACTGGGAGGTCCTCACACGTATTGTATGCACGGCCAGCGTATACCAACATTCAAGGCTGTGCATTAGCGAAAGGAGGGCAGTAGAACGTCCATAGCAGTAGAGTAGGAGAGATGGCATTAGGATACAGCTGGGTCGTGTTTTGGAGATGGAAGAGGAACATGTCACTGGGGACAAGGGAAGAAACCAACTACTTTAGTTAAACAAAGTCGGAAAGACCAAAGGATTGTTCCAATAGGAAGGTTCAGGGACCATTAAAATGTTCTACAATTCTAGAGCAAGCTCCCATTCGAGCAACTTGAACTATCAGATTCTTTTGGGCTAGGGGCATAGTCGACCATTGCGGTAACAACAAAAAATGTGTGGCAATAGAACGATTTGTTATGATCAAAGGATCAGAAGCTTAATATTTATCAGTCTTATGCTCTGTCAATTGCACATCGTGTCCCTAGCAAGCTACGTTTTCATGTTCAGTCATGATTTGGAATCAGTTGCTTGTTTTGAGAATCCTTCTGAAATGTATGACCATGGTCCAACTGATCACATCGCCTGTTCTGCTTATTCCATTGGAGGATGCTTCTCCAACCACATAGAGACTGAGGGACCACACATCATCCGTTCAGCCCGGCTGTGGGTCGTTGGTGTCTATTTAGTTCAGTAGTCCATTCAGTACCCCAGTGTTCTTGCTATCCCTCAGTGCATGCTTTTCACTTTTGTAATTCATTTGCAATACTTGGAGAGACGATTGTAATTCACTAGCGAATAAACTAAGAAGAAGAAAAATTAAACAGGGGCAACAAATCAAACACTGTATTAGAATAAAAAACAAACAACGGAAAGTAAAGAAATTAATTCAATTAAGGCTCCAATATGTCCTTTGTCGCTATGCTGTTTTAGCCTCCATATGCATTTATTTTGTTAGGTTAGACTTTTTTTTTTCCTCTTGAGTTTCTTTTTTTATTTTTACATCTATTTGTTTTTTTAAAGGATAACTGGCAGCACTGCAGCTTGGCATTCTGTGAAGGAGGAAAATATAGCAAAGCTGCATTAATTAGACGGTTATTTTTTATTTTTGTGCACATGTAAATGTGGATAAAATGAGAATTGAGCCACTAAGTTATAAAATAATGCTACTGAATTGCATATTTTAATGTTTATAATTTATATATTCGGGCAGGCTTATTGATAAAGAAAGTAACTGGCTGTACTGCTGTTTTAAGGAATTCGCATCAAACTCTTAAGCACACAAGGCGCTATACTTACTCCTGATGCTAAGACACTTTTTTCAGCTCTTAGTTTCTGTCAAAAATTGTTTGCCAGAGCGCCTACGTGATCTGTGGCATTCCCATGTTCGTGAGATCTGCAAATTCCTTTTTTTCTGCCATGTAGCTGCTTTACTGTTTATTTTAGAGAATGCTATTGTGAATAGCTGCAACATGTTGAGATTTTAAATACATTTTAATCATCTTATTCCATTTACCACCTTTCGTAAACGTAAATCAACACCCTGTAGTTTGGGGTGTTATTGGCCTGTATCTAATTCTAGAGATATGTGGTCCACGTCCAGAAGTCTGTGCCCAACTGCTGCATAATCATTGTGCGTTCCTGCCTGCTTCATGTAATTCATTGGGGAGTGCTTTGTGGATTTCATCTTTCTTCCTGTTCTGCGGACGTTTAAGTGGCCTCATTCCTGCGGATTACAGCCCATGGCATTGCCTTGTACGTCCATGTGTGGTGCCAAACTCCTGCTGTGGTCATGTGCACTCCAGCCTGATTATGATGGACTTTAAGGGAGCTGAGAAGAAGGCTACAAGGATCACAGATTTGCCTTTCTTCTACATGTGGTGCCAAATTCCCTTTGTTTTTATCATTGTGATGTTCTTGACCAACATTTGTACATTCCTTGGCCACTTACTGCGTTATGACTGATTTTCTATTGTCTTATGTTCAGATTCAAGCTGTTTCACTTATTTGCAGTATTAAAATGGCAAGTAAACCTTTCAGTCAGTCTTCTGTGGTGCAATAGTCTTGTCTTGACACCTTCCCTTCTAGTCTTGGCATTTTTGTGTTTGATTTATTAGCAGTTTTGATGTTAGTGGATGAGCTCATATTAATTGAGCGATACTAGTTTCCTTTTTTGTTTCTCTGCTCTGTTAGCCTCTCCATGTTTTGCCATCCACACGTCATCTGTCTTCTCTCCATCCATCCCTTTTTAGTTACTTTGCTTTTGCCACCCCCGTTCTGTATTAGACCTCTTTATTCTTTTTAATTATGGAGTGTAGGAAAACAGTTTTGCATTGAGTATTATAGTCGCAAGCTTTGCACATTGTCACTTAGTGGTGCAGCTTGCATTATTTTTTTCTAAATTTCATATGCGACTTTGTAATGGTTTTACTATGATATTGACTGAAGCAACTGAGCATCACTCTGACTCTTAGACTGAGTGTTCAAATGCCATTTTGGCAGAGGTGGAAATGATTACTAGGGTACTTGACTGTGTAGAAAAAGTTGTTGTTATTTTGACCCAAAAAAATACACCTTAGAGTCGTGGTATGCTGAGATATCATTGGTGCATAAAAGCCACAAAAAGAGTTAATTCAAAGAATTGTGGAGCAGACTAACTCTGAAGGCATATCAGTGCCTTTGGTCTCTAGGCACTCTGAAATGTCAATGTCATTGGCCCAGAAAATAATCATCAACCTCAACTCGAAAATGTGTGTTTGTTGGTTGCGGCTCAGCAAACAAAAATACGCCCTTGACTTTGAGTTAAAACTCTAGCCTCTTAGATCCCGAAAACACCGCAACCATTGTAACTGGTTTTGGTGGCACATGCATCAGTTTCACATACTGTTTGAAAAATGTAGCATTTGAGAGAACTAAGTTCGTTTTTAGAAGGCACAGCCTACTGTATCAGTGCCAGAAAGTAGAAATAATTCCCTCCATGCCCTTGACTTGAGTTCCTGACCCAGATGATTCTCAGTAGGACACTGATCACTCCTACATAAAACACGCCACAAGGTGTACTGTCAATTATACTAACTTAATAGCATTAGTGGCAAAGTTACAGAATTGTATTAAATCTTTATCTAAGGTGTTTGGCTGCTTCGTTTCTTACATTCCGAGGCAACACCTAAGTTTATGCAGGTGACACTGTGGTCAGTCTCTGCGGGAATCAATTTTGAGGCATGTGTGCTGCAGATACACATGCTTTGCATACTCCCATCTAGTGTTGGGTTTGGATGTTTGCAAGTTGTTTTTCTTCAAAGAAGTCTTTCAAGCCACAAGGTAAGGTGACTCCTCCTTTCAGTGAATGTGCGCATGGGCATCGACTCCATTGTTAGATTGTTTTTTTCCGTCATCGGTTTCGGACATGTATTGCTGCGCTGTCGTTCGAAAAAGTTCTACGCTTTCCCCTTGGTGCTCAATCTACTGTACCCTCAACAGTATTGTTTCCGTACGCGTTTCCTTGTTCTACGCATATCTAATCAGTCAACAAATTATCCCATCTTCGATCGAAAACCTTGTGGGCGGCCGTCGGGCCAAGCCATTTCAGGGCAGCCTTCTGCTGATGGAACAGACTCCATACCAGTTCTGTCCTTGGTGTCACGGCAAGTACCCTCGCACCGACCAACATCAAGTTTGTAACGTGTGCCTCTCTCCGGAGGACAAACAAATAGACTGCGACTCTTGTAAATCGTTTCGGTCCAAGAAGACTCTGCGCAATCGTCTGGCTCGACAACGAGAAATGCAACATCAAAGCAATCAACACACTCCGGATATCTCCGGGGAAGAATCTGAGCAAGAGGAGATCAAAGCGTCCGCTGCAGAAGAAGAACATGCCTTCTCCGTTTTAGTGTCCGATCCAGAGCTCAAGATTGATTTGTAGTCTGACGATGTGCCTCTGGGACAAGGTGCCGTGAGTACCGAAGACCCCAAGCCCCTTAAAACCTCTTCCAAAACACACAATCCTTAAGCGCCTCCTCTGCTTTCTGGCCAAGGTCAGCACCGAGACATTGTTTCCGATACCCAACCTACCGGTTCGGCACAAAAATAGACCGTCAAGCCTTCCGGCGCGGGACAGAGTCGAAAATCGTCTTTGGATCCAAAACTATCAGTATCAAAGGACAAAGTTAGTTCGGAGTCCAAACCATCCGATCCGAAACAAAAACATGCTTTGGAACCGAAACCCTCCACTCCGAAACAAAAACACACCTCTGAGCCGAAACCTAGCTCTCCTAAGCAGAAGTCCATTTCGACACACCAATCGAACGGCTAGTCAGAACAAATTTCAGACATTCTTAAAGCTAAATTAAGCAGAAAAAAAATTCATATACATCCAGGGACATATTTCTGCTAAAACACCATCAAAACGCAAACTTCCTTCAGGGACCCTGCCTAAATGAATCCTCTTAAAAAGAAGGAAGACTGGCTACTAGCCCTGCTTATCCTGCCCCACAACCCTCTCCACATCCACCATCTTCTCTATACATAATAATTGAGTATCCATTACATATAAAATCTCATGACTACACCATTGACCCTCCTGTAGATAATGACCCAGACCTTTATCCTGCAAAGCCATCGCCTCCAGACGCTAATATGGCTTATCAACAGCTTATTTCTAGGGCAGCAGAATGTCATGGGGTGGCCTTACATAAAAAGTCCTTAGAAGAATACTTTATATTTGAAATACTTGAGTCCACACACAGGTCCAGTCAATCACTTCCTATGCTTAAAGGCATGATCAGGGAAACGGATGATATCTTTAAAGCCCCTGTACGAGCACGTATTTTAACTCCAAGAGTAGATAGAAAATACAAACCCTCACCATCAGATCCTGTGTTTATCAAGGGACAATTACCTCTTGACTCCCTAGTAGTATCCAGTGCTCATTGATTCATCAGGAAAAAGAGTAGCTGTTCAAGCCGCTAACCACTGGAACATTGCAAAAACACAGGGCCTACTAGCCAGGTATAACAGTTCATACTAGGATGAAATGGAGCAGCTGCTCCAAAACCTTCCGGAAGAACACAAACCTAAAGCGCAACAGTTAGTGGAAGAGGGAAAACTAATCTCTAACTCATCAATCAGATGTGCTTTAGATGCAGCTGACACCGCAGCTAGGGAGATAAATACCAAAAACAATGGTTCTGTTGGGAGAAAAGTCAATTTCTTTGTAAACCTAAATGGTAGGCAAAACTATCAATGTATTTCACAAAGTTTTTTAGAAATACATAATCACCCTGGGACAGAATTACTTGTTGAGGGAGGAAAGGGGAAAGAAGGAAGAAACACACACTGTTTTGGATTTAATCCAAAATATTCCTATATTTAGAAAATCTGACATAGATATAGCATTGGTAAACATGGGAATGGGTTGTCCAAAACAAAATTAGCATAAACGTACAAATAACAGATACGTGCTTAGGTGAATAATAGTGACAAGTGATGTTGACTGTGTGTGGATACACAAATACATAAAAACAAATAAAGATCAGTCCAAAATTCAACATCAATTTTTTCAACAAGTACATATGTTTTCTCCTATTGTCATTGAAACTCGGTATGGACTGATTAGTAACACAACGTCGACGTTACGACCCTATAAGATGGTGCTGGCTTTATCGCAACCATGTCGGGTCTTCATCAGGACTAAAACGCAGGTGGACAACCTGTTGGTTTTGAATCTTAATGCGTCTATTTCTATATAGGCAGGAGGGTGGGGATGTGTCAGCCAACACCATCCACGACCAAGGGTTCAATCGCGGTATCTTGTGCAGTAAATGCGTAAAATTTCTCTACCAGCCGGTGGAGAAAAATTGAAGATTTCCGCTAAGTGCCGCTTGTGCGATCACTTCAGGATAAGATCAAGGAACGTCTCTCTTCTTCACGATCTTGCGATCAATGCGTCAGGACGCATTGATCGTCAAGACGTCAAGCAGTCGCTTCTCTCACTGGTTGGGGTGTCCATCTCCCCAATTACACAATTAAAGGTATCTGGGACAACAAGCATAAATGTCTCCACATCAACTGTCTAGAGCTTCTAACTGTGTTTCTAGCAGTCCATGCTTTTCAGTCTCATCTCATACACAAGGTTGTCTTAGTCCGCACGGCCAACATGACAGCCATTTACTATATACAAAAACAGAGGAGGAGACCCACACTCCAGCTGTCATGCCTCTCTGACCATCTGGAACTGGAAAATTAATCACAAATTTAATCTTCTGACAGAACACCTTCCAGGAGTCAACAATCAAATTGCTTATCTCCTCAGCAGAAGTAAGCTGCAAATACTTGAGTGGAAACTTCATCCCCAAGTTCTCCTTCTATAATTTCATAAATGGCGATTTTCACAAATAGATCTGTTTGCCTCAGGGCACACGCAAAATGCGCAGACTTCACCCCCAGGTTCCTACACCCTTGATCTAAAGGCAATGCCCTATGGTTCAATTGGTCAAAGATATTTGCCTACTCTTTTCTGCCTCTCCCACTCCTTCCGTTTCTGGTTCGAAAGCTCAGTCAAACATCACTCAAACAGATTTTAGTAGCTCCCATGGTATACCACACTTCTGGAACTCTCAGGAGTGCCACATCAGAAGCTACAACTCTGTACTAAACCTCACCTCAGCTCAACCTAGGAATTTGGCACCTGATGTCATAGTTTGGATACTTACAGTTGCCACCAGACTGTCTGACTATTCTAAAAGAAGCAAGGAAGCCCACTACCGGAGCTTGTTATGCAACAAAATGGCAATCATTTATTTATTGTAATAACAACACTGATCCTTTAGATGCTTCTGTTCAAAACATTGTTTATCTTTTGCACCTACTGCAATCAAATGTAGCTTACACATCTATTCGATTGCACCTTGCAGCAGTGGCTGCATATCTACAAAACAGACAGCATGTATCTTTGTTCAAAGTCCCTGTGATTAAGGCTTTTATGGAAGGCTTAAAAAGAGTAATACCACCCAGAATACCTCTAGCATCAGTATGGAATCTCAACATTGTACTTACAGGACTCATGGGTCCACCCTTTGAGCCATTACACAATTGTTTCTTACTGTTCCCTACATGAAAAGTTGCCTTCCTCATTGCAATCACTTCATTAGGGAGAATTTGTGCGCTGCAGGCATTAAACCCTAGAAGAAGCCTTCTTTCAGCTTCATAAAGATAGAGTAGTTCTTCGCACTAACCCAAAATTCATCCCTAAAGTGGTGTCTACTTTTCATCCTACCAACTAGTTGAGTTACCTGTGTTCTTCCCTCAACCCGATTCTGTAGCAGAACGAGCTCTTAACACACTTGATGTCAGGAGAGCGTTACTGTATTATATTGAACGAACAAAAGATTTTCCTAAAACAATGCAACTGTTTGTTGCATTTGCACCACCTCACAGGGGCAATCCTATCTCTACATCTAGCATTTCAAGATGGATTGTTAAATGCATTCAAACTTGCTATGCAAAAGCAAAAAGAATGTTATACCCCGTAGAGCGCAATAGGGCCGTCTATGGCCTTTTTAGGTAACATTCCTATAGCTGCCATTAGTTAGGCAGCAACATGGTCTACACCACTCACATTTAACAAGCACTATTGTGTGGATGTGTTAGCACGACAACAAGCAAATGTAGGCCAAGCAGTGCAAAAACACTTTTTCAAACAACTGCAACATCTACTGGATAGCTACTGCTTTGGGAGGATACTGCTATAGAGTCTATGCAAAGCATGTGTATCTACAGCACACATGCCTCAAATGGATAATGTTACTTACCCGGTAAGCATCTGTTCTTGGCATATAGAGTTATAGACCCCCATTCGCCCTCCCACCTCCCTGGTCACCTGTAGTTGTTGCAGCTCTCCTTATTTACATTTAATTCGCATGGACATCCCGTTACTACACTCACTTACTCCATTGTCACCCTCTTACGGGAAAACAATCGAACAATGGAGTTGATGACCATGCGCACTATCACCGAAAGGAGTATTCACCTTACCTCGTGACTGGCAAGACTTCTTCGAAGAAAAACAACTTTAACACATCCAGACCCTACACTAGATGGCAGGAGTATGCAAAGCATGTGAATCTACAGCTCTACATGCCAGGAACAGATGCTTACTGGGTAAGTAACATTATCCGTTTCTATTTCTGACAAAAAACTTCCAGATTTTGATTTTACTCAAAGACTCTTTGAGCTCCTTGTCATCTGGAAAACAGGCATTCTAAGAGTAGATGCTTCAGTGGGAATATTAAACCTGCTTTGAATAAAACACATTGCCTTGGTGCCAGCTCATTAGGACCATGCCACTACCACCATTTGACACGTCATCTATTGAAGCATGTGGCCTTTCATTGTTGAATATTTGCATGCTACAGTTTTCACAGCTACCATCATCCACGCAGCCTCTTCCCAGTCTGCATCCCAAGAATTTCTGTAAGAGAAGGCAAGCGTACCCTTTAAGGAGTGATCAAGCCAGTTATCCAGTATTGGGGTATCTTTCATAGATTCACATGCCTGAATCATTCCCCGTTGCTGAGGCGGGAGTCCCACGGTGTATATAAAAAAGCAGTGCCAAAAGTAAATTACAGTAGTAGGCCCTATGAGAAAGGCCTGAGGCCTAGATTGTAGTAGCCTATCTACCTCATTATGCTAAAAAGACCAAAGTCTTTGTTCCAACCAATCAGCTCACAGCACCCTGTAGAACCCTCTCTGCAGAGCCAGTTCTCCTCAGATTTTCACTGCACGCCGTGTGGAAGGGAGTCGCCCTGAGTCTTTACTCAGTTTTTTCTCTACTTAAGGATGTCTGACGAAAAGGCCTTATTTAAACCTTGCAGAACATGTCAAAAGAAAAGGGTCCATGTTGATGAACAACATAAGGACTGCATTTATTGCCTTTATCCAAAACATGAGGCTAAAAATGTTAAGATTCCCCGCACCTTCCCTTCCAAGACCTTAGGGGATAGGGTGGCCAGAGTCCATTTATGGCTCAAATCCTCTTCTACTGATGATGAAGACAGAGCTTCGACCTCCAGTAAGAGAGCAAGGTTGCAAAAGGATTATCCAAGTGAGGGGAGAAAACATGTTAAAACCTCCCACTCCACTTCGGGCTCTTCACAGAGATCTCCATCATCTCTCCCTGAAGCCCCAGCTCTCAAGGAATCTACAAAGAAAACTGTGAGTAAGACCTCTTCGGTCTCCTCACCTGTGACTACCATCTCATCTTCTGCTCCTTCGTCGACGACTATGATTTCCACCACAGCCATCACCTCTCCTATCCTGTCTACTAAGATCTCCATTGTGACTAAAAGAACCCTCGTCGACGATCCATCGACGACAGTCTCATCGTCGAAGAAGCACTTGACGAAGACACCATCGACTAAGTCATCTACGGTACCGTCGACGAGCGTCTCGTCTATGAAGGAGCAAGGTCCGTCAACGATAAGCCCGTCTAAGTCGACGACGACTCCGTCGACGGTGGTCCCGTCGACGTCGACAATTGTCCCGTCGTCGGCGCCTGCAACAATCCAGCCATCAAGGTCACCATTGTCAACGGTGCCAACAAGACCAATAGATGCTGCTTCAGCAAAGCCTCCAACCACAATACAGGCTTTTTCTACGCCACTTTCTTCAAAAACTTTTCAATTAATATCGTACCAGAGGCAAGAATGTTCCTACATCTTGCCACTTACGCCCTCTCATCTCTTAGAGACTTATGCTCATGAAGAGGAGGATGATTTTGAGGATGATGACAATGAGGGAGCTTTTGGGATAGCTCACCATCCTTCAGAATTGAACATAAAGTGCCAGGATGATGAGGAGAATGATGACTATTCTGAGCATCACTATCAGGAGGACATTGTAGTGATTATCAGACAGAATACCAAAGGCGATCTCGTCCTTCAGAATCCAACCATCTGCCACCGAGCCTCATTCAGGATTTACAGACCATGCTGGCAGACTATAGACAACGTTTTCCGCCACAGCAGGTCGTGCCTCCACCCCAACCTGCAGGTCCCGTTCCTCAACCTGAGGTTCCACCACCTAGGTCACCGGTCACGGAAACTCCACTGTGCCGGCCGTGTTACCACGGATTGACAAAAAATATTGCGCTCCTCTCAATAGCCCTTCATGCCTCACTGGACACCCGTGGCCAGATTCGGGCATCTCGCAGGCCGCACAACAAAGATCGAAAAACCCAGCCACCCCCATCACTACACCACCAGATAAGGAGGGGCGTCGTTTGGACCTTATCGGTAAAAAAAAGTTCCACCATGGCTGCTGCCTCGATCAGAGCTGCAAATTCTTTGCGATTATAGGGCGCTATGATCGCCAAATGTGGTCCGACATGGCTGGTATGATTAATCTAATCCCGGAAGATAAAAGGTAGGATGCTCGCAAGATCTTAATGGAGGGGGAACGTGCAGCTGCAGAAACCATCGACTGCGCTTTGGATATTGCGAATACAAACTTTAGACAACTGGCAGGAGCTGCAGTTCTCAGACGTCAGGGCTGGCTAAAGGCTACCACCTTTCGGCCCGAGGTCCAACTAAAGATCCTGGACATGTCTTATGACGGAGAGTCTCTATTTGGGAAACACATCGACGAGGCTCTCCAGGCAATCAAGACGGACACTGACACCGCAAGATCCCTAGGTTCCCTACAGTACAAGCGGGGATCTTTTTAGAGGTTCTAGAGGATGTGGATACTCCTCTAGAGGAAGCTATTACCAACAAGGCAGACCATATCAGCCGCAATACCGGCAGAATTATCAGTCTTCTTATCGCCAGCCCGAAACAGCTAGTTTCTCTTGCCAAGGCGAACGAAAGTGCACAAACAATCAAGGGCGAGACACTCACAGAAAAAAGTGAGATCAGCCGGGCGCCAACCTTATTCCCTTCCTGTGGGCGCGAAAATATCTGCCTTTCAAAAACAGTGGCAGCAGATTACATCCGATCAATGGGTGCTGGACCTTGTTCAGCATGGACACATCCTGGAGTTTGTCACCAAACCACCAATGACTCCGCCCAGGGTTCCCCTCCCCTAGTCTTCACTTATTGTTCAAGGAAGTTCAATCAATGCTCCTCAAGAACGCTATAGAAAAAGTTCCAATTCATCAGAGGCGGACAGGCTTCTATTCCCGTTTTTTTCTCATTAAGAAGAAATCATGGGAATGGCGACCGATTTTGGACCTGCGCAATCTCAACAGATATCTCAAGAAGCAGGGTTTCCGCATGGTCACTCTTTCGGAAATTCGAAGTTGCCTAAACGAGGGAGATTTTATGGTGTCTTTGGACATGGAAGACGCTTACTTCCACATCCCAAATCACCCAAAACGTCGAAAGTATCTCCGTTTCACTGTGGCTGGCGCCCATTATCAGGTCAAATTACTCACATTTAGCCGCAAGTCGCGTCCAAGGATGTTTCCGAAGTGCCTGGCCCCGGTGGCGGCAGCACTACGCTCTTCAGAGATCCAGGTTTTCCCGTACTGGACGACTAGCTAGTCAAAGGTCCATCAAAGTGCAGAGTACAGAGCGACATAGCAGCGTGTCGCAATCTCTTTGCATTCCTAGGTCTCACTGTGAACAAAAACAAATCTCAATTGCTTTCGGGGGGCTTGTCTGGACACGATACCATGCAAGGCATTCTTGTCTCAAGAAAGGCAGTTCCGTCTACAGACATTGGCCATAAAACTGTCAGAAAGAGACGGGCATATGTAGGAAGTGTTTGCGAATCGCAAACAGTCTTTTGGTATGTAGGTGACACATTAAAATAAGGAATCGCAAAAATTGCGATTCCTTATTTTGCTCAAGCATTTAAGTAATCGCAATTACGCGATTCCTTAAATGCTATCTAGGAGTGCCTTTGACATTGCGAATATGTCTTAAGGAATTGCAAATTACCACCTACTCCAAGTAGATGGTATTTTGCGATTTCCTTTAAAAATGATTTTTTTTTATATTAAAAGTGCCATGTGGCGCACAGACATGCCCCTTAGGGCATCTATGTGCGCCACATGTACTTACAGGCACATTCCAGGGGTGCAACAGGTGTCCTTTGGACACCCTGGCACCCTTGGAATTGTGATTCTCAAATTGCGATTTTCTCATAGAAAATCGCAATTTGAGAATGTAGCCCCATTCATTCCTATGGGTCTCTTGGCCCATAGGAATGAATGGGACACTCATTCCTTAATTGCGATCCGCAATTTGCTAATCGCAATTAAGGAATTTTAGAGAATAGCAAAAAAATTGCGATTTATTTAAAAAATATATATATATTTTTTTTTACCTACATTCCATTTTGCAATTCTCAAATAGCGATTCCTTAAAAATCGCTATTTCAGAATCGCAAATTGTGAATTACCTACATATGCCCCAAAGTCACTTTCTGTTTGCCTGTTTGCTTCACTTCTGAGAATGTGTTCTTCGGCCATAAATCTCATTCCACTGGCACATCTCAAAATGCGGCCTCTACAGGAGGAGCTACATCTCCAGTGGCAACAAGCGACAGGTTCCTTCGAGGACATCATCAAAGTCACCCCACGCATGGTAGATGCTCTTTAATGGTGGACACAACTACACAATCTAAAACAAGGACTCACATTCTTGCAAACTCCTCCTTACTTCGTTTTAACGATAGATGCGTCCATGGAGGGCTGGGGAGGTCATCTCCATACTTGCAAGTGCAGGGCAAATGGTCCCAGAGATACAAACAATGTCACATCAACAGTCTAGAGTTGAGAGCCATCTTTCTATCCCTACAAGCGTTCCTTCCCAGAATCGCAGGGTCTTCAGTCCTGGTCCGAACGGAAAATACCACCAGCATGTTTTATGTAAACAAGCAGGGAGGGACAAGGTCAGCTAGGCTCTCAAAGGAGGCTCAGGAGTTATGGGAATGGCTGACACTTCACAACATAACTCTCAAGGTGGAACATGTCAAGGGCCTCCACAATACCCTAGCAGACAAACTCAGCAGATCCTTGTCGGATTGCCACGAGTGGGAGCTGGACAACACTCAATTGATCAAGGTGTTTCAGACTTGGGGCCAGCCAACGTTGGTCTTGTTTGCGACCCAACAAAAAAGGTATTACGACAGCAGATACCCTCAAGAGGGAATGCCCTGTCCATGCGATGGTCAGGGATTTATGCCTACGCCTTTCCTCCGATCCCGTTGATTCCACAAGTGTTGCGCAAAATGAAACTGGAGAGCTGCCGTCTCCTCCTAATTGCTCCCAGATGACCTTGTCAGTATTGGTTTCAAGAGCTCATGTTGCTATCGCAGGAGCCTCCAATCAAACTTCTCCCGGCTCCAACACTACTGTCACGCAACGGTGGTCAGATACTACACACAGGCCCTCAATCTCTGAAATTGCACGCATGGCTCCTAACTTCTTAAAATTTCAACACCTCCAAATTCCTCAGGATTGCCGGGACATCTTAAAGAAATCACGAGCCCAGAGCACATTAAAGACTTATCGTCTCAAATGGAAGCGATTCTGCTCCTGGTGTACTTCGAATGCTTTACACCCTATTCAAGCTCCAGCAGAAAAAATTCTTCCTCATCTCTTACATTTGGCTTGTTCTGGTCTTTCTTTCTCTTCGATAAAGGTCCATCTAGCGGTTCTATCCAGGTTCAGGAAGGTGGCTGACATTCCCTCACTATGTTCTTTATCGCTGATAAAACAGTTCATGAGAGGTCTTTTCCGGACTTATCCTCCGGTTAAACCTTCACCACCGGAATGGGAACTCAACACGGTCCTCTCACAACTGATGAAGCACCCGTTCGAGCCGATTCACAAAGCCAACCTCAAGTACCTGACCTGGAAGGTCGCCTTGCTTATAACCCTAACTTCTGCCAGAAGAGTTTGAGAAATTCAGGCTTTCACTACAAAGGAACCTTTCTTTCATTTCTCTCAAGAGTATGTCACTCTTAGAACGAATCCAACTTTCATACCCAAAGTGCCTTCTCAGTTCCATCTAAATGAACCAGTGAAATTGCGAGTTTTCTTCCCAAATCCTACAACCCCGGCGGAAAGAACACTGCATTCTTTGGACATTAAACGATGTTTGAAGTTTGGCGTGGCTTGGCAGCCGATGGAAGAAGACGTGTGAGCGTTGAGCTCCGCAGCAGCCTCTCCATTAATCCTGGCGATTACCATCCTGATAGCCTCTGAACCCTGATTTCGCCCGCGTCTCCTCCCGCACACCTGGGGGCCTGAGCGGAGACGGTGGGAGCGAGTCCCCGGCTGCGTGGAGCCAGCGCCGCGCCTGGAGCTTGGTGGGCGGCGCCGGCCATCTTGCGGCCTGGACGATAGGCCGCATCCCCGGCCTCGAGTGATTGGAAGGCCGGGCCGCGGTGACACCTGGCCGGCCGCTGGCTGCTGTGAGGGCCAGGTGCCCTGCATTTTCGCGCTCGCCGCGGCGGAGCCTGGGCTGCTTTGCCGCGGTGTGCCTACAGGAGCGCGGCGGGGACGCCTACGGAGGAGGAGACCAGTGGAGACTTGAGGTGAGGCCTAGCCCTGCGCCACCTAACAGTGTGAAAACGGACCGGCGCTGGCCCCTGGCTGCGTGTCGTCGGGGGGCCCTGCTGGGCGCCGTCCACGGATCCTGGGATCGGGGTAAGACCAGACCCTGTGCAGCCTGCCAGAGGGGAGACGGACCGGCGCTGACCCCGGGCCGCTTGCCATCGTGGGACCCTGTAGACACCGGAAGGCCTGGTGACCGGGCACTAGGGGCACCCAGGGGGCCCTGATTCTTGGGGCCTAGGTGTGCTACTCCCTGGCCCTCACGTACTTGGGACTTTGGGAGGCCGCCCCTGACGCCGTTTTGGGCTGGCATCTTTGGGCATCGCGTCTGGACTTGGGGGAGCGACGCATTCCGGGGGGCTCCCTGTGCTTGGTGGACGGCGGAGCGGAGAGCGAGATCCAGGTGCTGCTAGGGAGTTGCTGGCTTAGTGGGCCAGCGGAACCGGAGGAAGTGCGGAGCGGAGAGGGACCCCGGGGGTCTCGGCCTGGAGAGTTGGACCTGGTAGAGGTCGCCGACCCTGTTGCTGCGGAGTAGAGACACGACCACCTCCATGGGGGAACGCCCGAAACCTCCCCCGGATGCTGCTGGGGGGGCGACGGATGACCGGGGCTCCACCCTGGACGTTGATCCGGCGGCGGGTCTACCGCAAAGCCAGCTTGAGCAGATCCTGAAGGCCATCGCCGACACCAGGGAGGCCCTGCATCATGACATCGGGCAGGTGTCCACGAGCCTGGGCCTATTGCGTGCGGACCACGGCAAGTTGGCAGATCGGGTCAAGCAGGCCGAGATCCGGATTGATGCGCTGGAACCCACGTCGAAGGCGGCGGACACTCTGATGGGGGAGCTGCAGCAAAGGGTGCAACTACTGGAGCAGAGGGCGGAGGATGCCGAAGGGCGCAACCGCCGCAACAACATTCGCGTGGTGGGCCTGCCGGAGAAGATTGAGGGGGCTGACATGCTGGGCTATCTGGAGGCCTGGCTGCGAGATGTGGTTGTTCCGGAAGGGCTGTCACCGTTTTATACTCTGGAGCGGGCTCACCGCGCGCCGGCTCGTCCCCCGGCCGAGGGCCGGCCTCCCCGCCCGGTAGTGGCGCGGCTGTTGCATTACAGAGATCGGGACATCATCCTGCAAAAGGCGCGAGCGCTGGGGCCCTAGAAGGTGGACAACGCCCAGGTCTCCATTTATCCGGACTACTCCTTGGAAGTCCAGAGACAGCGGTCGACTTTTCTGGCGGTCAAGAAGGCGCTTCGGGAGGAGGGCATCCGCTACTCTCTCCTGTTCCCAGCCCGCCTACGGATCATGCTAGATGGCAAGTCTTCCTTCTACGACACTCCCGACGACGTCTGGAACTGGCTGGAGTTATACAAGACCGGCGTGGATGCACTTCATGCGCCCGAGGAACGACGGAAGGCACCGCCGAGACCTAGGCGGAGTAGGAGACACAAGAAACAGCCACCAAACGTTCGGACTCCTTCGATCTCGCAGACTGCGCTGGAGCGCAGGGATGCCCTCCGGGCGGTCTCCACCATCTCCCAGACAAAGGGCTCCGCATCAGCTGTGGAGTCGGGCTCCCGAGAGGGCACCGACGAGGGGTCTTCGGAAGAATCAGCGGCTGGGGGCCCCGCGCCGCCACATGTCACACCTGGGACTGCTGATGGTTTGCTGGACGAATAAGGCTAATGCTCCCCTGCAGTGGTATTGTATAACCTGTTGTGTTCCTGGTCTGGGTTTGGGTCAGTGGCGGCATTGACCAATTGGGCCTGGAACTGGTGTTGGGCGGCCAACTTCTGGGGTGGTAGCTACCGTGATCTGGGAGGAGACGCGGGGCACATGGGGCACGTTGGGGAGGTCTGACTGGGAGGAGTGTGCTGTTCACGGTCTGTTGGAAGAGGCGACAGGCCACCCCCTCTTCTCCCACACCTATTGTGGGACTCTGGTAGTTGCCAGAGACTGTTCCTTTTGGGATTAATCATTTGGATGGGTTTCTGCTGTTGGGGGCCTATTCTGGGGAGGGGTGGGGCAGGGGATTGTTGGGGAATGTTGGGGTTTTGGTCTAGGGGTGTAGCCAGTGTGTGCGCGATACTTGCTTTCATTGGGACTGTGCTTGTTACCAGGAATGGGGACCCTCCTTGAACTGAAGTGTGTGACCTGGAATGTGAGGGGTCTGAATTCCATGCTGAAGCGACACAGGGTTCATGCTCATCTTGTCCGCAAGGGGGTTCAGGTTGCCTTCCTGCAGGAAACTCACATTGATCAAACTGAGGGGCGGGCTCTGCAGCGCAGATGGCGGGGGCATATGTTTTACACCACCTACTCGGCCTTTGCAAGGGGGGCTTTGATCTGGGTGCGAGCAGGGATTCCCTTCCAGCCATTAGTGACGATAGTTGACCCCGAGGGGAGGTTTATAGCTGTGCAGGGCCGTTTGGATGGGAGAGACGTGACGCTTTGCAGCGTATACGCCCCGAACGTGGACCAACCTGCCTTCTTTGCGCGACTGTCTGGGAAGCTGGCGACTGTCCTAGCTGGCACAGTCCTGCTTGGGGGGGATTTTAATTCTGTGCTGGACGTAGAACTGGACCGTTCACACCCACCACTAGCGCAGGCGGCAGCTCACAAACTAGCGAAGAGTAGGAGGGAGTGGCAGAGTAGCTGGGGCCTGGTCGATGCATGGCGAACCCAACACCCTACGGAAAGGGACTTCTCCTTTTACTCCCCCCCCCCCCCCACACGATCTGCATGTTCGTCTAGACAGCATTCTGTGTTCATTAGACATCCAGAGCCTGGTCCGCCACAGTGAGTACTTGACCAGGACGATATCCGATCATAACCCCTGCTTGGTGACGGTACAATGGATGAGGCGACGCCAAGCTATCCCGACGTGGCGGTTGAATCCACTGACGCTGGAGGACCCACCGTTTAGGGCTGGGGTGCACAGTGGAGTGGAGGAGTACTTCGGCGCTAATGTGGGCACGGCCTCCAGCAGGGCACTGGAGTGGGACGCCTTTAAAGCGGTGATCCGGGGCGTCTGTATCTCGGCTACCGCGGGAGTCTGTAAGACCCTCCTGCAGGATGTAGAGCGCAGCGAGGACCGGTTGCGCATTGAGGAAAGACGCAGCCACACGGACCCTGAGGCTCATGGAGCGGTCTCAGCAGCACGGGAGACGGTGGCGACGGCAATGGAAAAGCTGCGCTGCTTTGATTATAAGGAGTTTCTGGTCCGGGCTCACGCCGAGCGTGATAAAGTAGGCTCACTACTGGCGTGGTTGGCCAGCCCTGGGACCCGAGGCTCCCCGATAGTGGCGCTCACCACCCCAGAGGGGCGCATGGTTTACACGCAGTCGGACATTAACGACCAGTTCCTTCAGTATTATAAATACCTTTATCGGAGCAGGATGCCGGATCCCCCAGAGGAGCTGGAGGAGTTCCTAGTAGCGGCGCAATTGCCCAGGCTCGACCCGGAGCACGCGAAACAGTTGGGCGGAGATATCTCTGAGGGAGAGATCAGGGTGGCCATCAAACACATGGCCCGCCGCAAGACTCCGGGTACGGATGGGCTCCCGATCGAATTCTATGCGGCCTATGCGGATGTGCTGGTCCCGCGATTGCGGGAGGTTTACCAAGAGGCCTGGAACTCGGGGTGCTTGCCGGCGTCTGCACGCGAAGCTTTGGTGATACCCTTACTGAAGCGGGAGGGAGACGCGAGCTGCCGTTCGGCGTACCGCCCGCTCTCCATGCTCACCACGGACTAAAAGATCCTAAGCAGGGTCCTCGCGACGAGGCTACTGACCCACATGCGCTCCTTGGTACATAGTGACCAGGCGGGCTTTATTCCTCAGCGCACCACTGCCACCTGTGTGCGCCGGTTGCTCCGGGTCATGGGGGGAGAGGCCGCCGCTCGTCCGGGTGCTGCAGTCCTCTCGATTGACATCGAGAAGGCGTTTGATAGCGTCGAGTGGCCATACCTGCTCCGTGTACTAGAGGCCTTTGGACTGGGCGAACGCTTCGTGAAATGGACCGCCTTGCTTTATGCCGCGGCCACGGCCCGAGTCAAGACTGGGACCACCATCTCGGCCCCTTACGCGGTGGGTCGGGGGACCCGACAGGGGTGCTCTCTGTCTCCCCTGTTATTTGCACTGGCTATTGAGCCACTGGCCGCACATGCCCGGCTGGGCCAAGCGTATGCAGGACTCCCGCTGAGAGCCGACACCCACTACATCTCTCTCTATGCGGACGACTGCTTGCTGTTTCTGGCGGACGCGAATGATTCCCTGCGGGGGGCCGAGCGGCTCCTGTCGGACTTTGGCCATCTCTCGGGATTGAGAGTCAATTGGGGGAAGTCTTGCCTCTTCCCACTGACCCCTGGGGCCGATGATACCCAGCCGGGGGGCGCCTTGCGATGGGAGCACCATTGCCTCCCCTTTCTGGGCACTCATCTACCACTCACCAGCGGCCCTCTTAGACGGCAACATCAACAGGGCAATTCGGAGTCTACAGGGTTGCATGGGTTTCTGGCGGACGCTACCGATATCAGTCGCGGGACGAGTCGCATTATTGAAAATGGTGGCACTCCCCCGGTTGTTGTACCTGTTTCGCACCCTGCCGATTTGGATTCCTGCATCAGTCTTCAGCAGACTACGCTCCCTAACATCTGGGTTCATCTGGGGATCGGGTAGACAACGGGTGGCGCTGGCCACGCTGCTGCGCCCCAGAGCGGACGGAGGTCTTGCGGCCCCGGATTTTGAGTGGTACTACCTGGCGGCGCAGCTGCAGTGGCTCACCCAGGCGGTGGCCTTGGAGTTTCGTGGTCCGGAGGGAGTGGTGGGCAAACTATTCCCGAGACACGTCCTTTCCTTTATAATCTTGGGCCAGAAATTGGACCTGGCTCAGCTCACTTTGGAGGAGCGAACGATTCGTAGCTGCTGGCTTCGGTGCTGCAGGCGCTCGGGTGTCGTTCGCCCCTACGCCCCAGAAATTCCGCTCGGTATGTGCACGGCCTTTCCACACGGTGGCGACTGGTCAGCACTGGCGATCTGGGAGGAGCTTGGCCTGCAGATGGTCGGCGATCTCTACAAGGATGGCTCGCTGCTCACATTTCAGGAGCTGCGGGACTCTTACGATCTGCCGAGGGGTGGTTATCTGCTACACGCTTCATTGGTGGCTGGTATTCGCCATTACTGGAGGAGTGGGCTCACCGAACAGCCGACATCGGAGTGCTGTCAGTACGTGGTAATGGCCGCAGGCACTTACAAGGCAGTCACATGCCTTTACCGACGATTATCGACTGCCACCCTGCGACCCCTAGATGAGCTGCGAGCTAAATGGGAGGGGGACATTGGGCGGTCTATTCCTGAAACGACATGGCCACAGCTGCTGCGCCGAGCATGGAAGGGCACTAGGAACGCCAGGTTCCAATTGGTCCAGTTTTTTACCCTGCACCGCGCATACCTAACACCGACGAAAATCTCGCAATACTTCGAGGGTGCGTCCTCACTCTGCCCTAGATGTGGGACGGCGGACGCGGACTTCGCCCACATGTTTTGGACCTGCAACAAGCTGGCCGGTTATTGGGAGGCGGTAATGTCCTGCCTGAATGCTGTCACGGACCGGCAGATCGATACTGACATGGGCACCTGCCTCTTATTGTGGTTCCCTCACACCCCCCGCAATCGGGTTACCAGTAAATTTTGCGACTTGGGTTTGGTATTAGCCAAACGTGAAATCTCCATGCACTGGAAATCTACCCAAGGTCCCAGCTACTTGCGTTGGAAGACCACTCTAGAGCGCTGGGCGAAAGCAGAGAGTACCTTGCGGCTGCGGCAGGCTAGGAGCCTAGATAATGACAAAGCACTGGAGGTGGCTAGGGCGTGGGAGGCCCTAGTTGTGGCCCTCCAGCAACCAGAGGGTGGCCAGAGCGAAGATGAGGGAGAGACACCAGGATGAGGGTACTGAGTACGGGGACACCTCACACTCACCAAGGCGCACACACTACTTACACCTATTGATGGCGGATTTGGAGGTCCTGACATCCCGTTGAAGGACATTACTTACCTTTACCGAGGTTCTGCCCAGGGCAGGCAAGCGATAACATGTTAACGATTGGGAGGGAGGATTGTGACACACTGGCAAGGAGGGTGGAGTACAGGGTGGGATGGGTCTGTTGGGGGATGTTCTATATAAAAGGTGTCTTGTTGGAACTGTACTGATATACTGCATTATCGGCTGATGCATTGATTGCTATTTTCCTGTAATGTACTTCCTACACTTGATTACCAATAAAAACTATTTTTAAAAAAAACGATGTTTGAAGTTTTATCTTCAAAGAACAAAAAGCTTCTGGAAATCAGATCAGTTATTCGTGGCTTATGGCCAAGCTACACTGGGGAAAGCGGTCACTAAAGCCACAATTTCCAGGTGGATAGCCTCCACGATCCATTTTTGCCACGTCAAATCTAACCGACCATTACAAAGGACTGTCCGGTCTCACTCTACAAGAGCTGTAGCAGCGTCTACAGCATTGTTTGCAGGAGTGACACTAGAGAATATCTGCTGTGTTGCGACATGGAAGAATGTCCACACGTTTACAAGACATTACTGCAATCAGCAAATAAACATGATGCGGCAGTTGGTCAAGCGGTTTTACGTCACCTGTTTCCATAAGAACAAATTCAGGTAATCAATGTTTTATTAATCTTATGAGTCTATGCCTTTCAATATTTCTGTAAAAGTTAAAGATGCACATGTCCTGCAGATTACTTGCTTCTTTTGTAGTGATATTACTTTTCCTGTTTAATATTATATGACTGCTCTTTGGCATTTAGTCATGTTTTTCATTAGTAATGTATTTACTTCGCAATTGTTGGTTATTAAACATGTGTTTATGGGAGTGTATCACAATAAGTCTCCCATCTGCAACCGACTTTTGTCTGTCATACTGCTTGCTATTCTGATTCAGGCATGTGAAACTATGAAAGATACCCCAATACTGGATAAGAAAACAAGTTACTTACCTGTAACTTCAGTTATCCAGTATTGGTATCTTTCATAGATTCACATGCACCCACCCTCCTCCCCGGAGAGTCAGTTCTCTAATTTTTGGGATACTCATTCCAACTTGTGCTAACGAAAATCTGAGGAGAACTGGCTCAGCAGAGCGGGTTCTAGAGGGTGCTGTGAGCTGATTGGTTGGAACAAAGACTTTGGTCTTTTTAGCATAATGAGGTAGATAGGCTATTACAATCTAGGCCTCAGGCCTTTCTCATAGGGCCTACTACTATAATTTACTTTTGGCACTGCTTTTTTATATACCGTGGGACTCCCGCCTCGGCGACGGGGAATGATTCAGGCATGTGAATCTATGAAAGATGCCAATACTGGATAACTAAATTTACATGTTAGTAACTTGTTTTCTTCTGCTACTAGCAGTAGGTTAAAGACTTTGTTCTATCTGATTCCTGGTAAGAATTGTTAGTCTCACCCCTTGCAAAAGTTCAGGGTGCTGAAGCAGGTGTAGATAGTTGTCTAGAACAATGCCCAGCTATGAGATCTCCAGAGCTCATATTTTTACGTACCCATCTGTGACTAACACCTGACTGTGACTGATCTGTGACTAACACTTTGTTTAACTGTGAGAAGCTATCATTATCAATACAGAGCTTTTGCTTTCAACGCTATCTCTTTCACCAGCCTTTAAACGAGCTACTGCTGGTGCATTTGGTAAGCCAGTAACATCAATACCAAGGAGCAAGCCGTGGACCTGCTGTTTTCTAAAGTTTCTAAAGCTGCATTGACTTTCTCTCCAAAATGCAGACGCAGTAGAGGCTTCCATGCTGTTTTGACATACTTGGTAAACCTCATTTATGCATGGTTCAGGGAAGAAGCCCAGTGCCGCCTGTCGCTAGTTTCCATATTGGATCTTTATTGTGTAGTTGTCTAGCCCAAATCATGCTCAGCGTCTTACAAAAAGGATCAAATTCAGAGTTGCCTTTTTGTCTCCATCTGGGAAAAGTGTTCCTTCCTCCATAAAGAGGTGAGGCTAATGACTAGACAGTGAATGTCATCATTACCAAGACCACAGCAGCCGTATAGTTTCAGAGGGTTCCATGGCCAAAGCCATGCTGCATATATTTTGTTTTTCCCCCGAGGCTAATCTCTTCATGAATCAGCTTCTCCTGGCGTAACATATGGATCACCTACTTGACAGTCCGTTAAAGCATATTCTAGTCAGACTATCTTGGTTGTAGCCATGTGCTGGTGGGCACATTCTCCCAATCACTAGGTGGTATACCCCTATGCCTGCTTCTCCCACAGTTCACAGTTGCCACCAGTGCCTAAAGCAGGGTTTCCCAAACTGTGGGTCAGTGTGTTGCTAGCCGATTTTCAGTGCGTCTCAAAAGAGCAAGTATTTGATAAAGATGCCTTTAAATTCTGTATTTATCTTGTCACATTTGTTATGCCTCAGCGACAGAGGTCAAATGTCTTATGAAAAATTGCTGCTTCATTTTTAATAGGGGGATTGGCGTTTACAGACTCATTTCAATTTGCACTCCCGGAAAGACCAGTAAAATGAATTATGCAACAGTCTTGCAGGGTACAGGGAATGTGAAAGGAAAGACTGTAGGATGTTATTTTTTGTGTAACACAATAAAATGTAAATACCTGTTCTCTTCGAGGGGATACGCATCAGTCATATGCACTGAATAGTCCCGCCTACGTGGGGGATCCCGGAGCAATAGCCAATAATATGCTTCTATCTACATATATACACATATAAATATGCATATACATATACATATGCAGCCAGAAAAACACCATATTAGGCTCCAAAACTGCCATTATTGCATGTAAAACCTTTACATTTGACCAAATAAAGACATGTAAGTCACCATATATGATATATGTAAAGAAGAAAACTGCCCTGAGTTTCTTTGAAACACACAACCTTTATTTTCAAAGGTAAAAACAGGCAGGATCATAGAGGCAGGTTTAGCCCAGACAGGCTACATAGAAAACCGTTGGAAAATTGGTGCTGTGCCTTTAAGACCTCCAGGAACCCCTAGGCTCCCATCATGCACCACAGGTGACAGGTCAGTTGTTTTTTCCCAGCTCCTTCTGTGAGGAGCCTGGAGCATTGAGCTCGCCAGTTGGTGATATTTTATCACTTTTTTCTGGTAGAAACTTGATGGTTTTTTTTACTTCACTCGACGTCTTTAGTCTCTATCTGACTAATTCAACAATTTTTTCTGTCTTTTGCCTATTTTTTCCAGTCAAAATGCCGACCATATTTAATAAATGCCCGGCCTGTGGTAAATAGATGGCCAAGTCAGACCTTCATTGGGTCTGTATTGCTTGTTTGCCTTAATCCCACAAGCCAGACCAATGTTACCACTGCAGCAAGTTTTCCAAGAGAACCTTAGAGAGAGGGAGAAGATCAAGCTGCATTCCCTTCATGACAGAGGAGAAACAGTGAGTGGGCGAGAAGAGCATCATTCCAGAGAGCCCTCTTCTCATCCTAAAGAGCACAAGGAAAGAGGTGAAAAAAGAAGGCATCGGTCTCCTTCTCCGTCGAGGGACAGATATTCATCCAAGGTACCTCTGCTCAGAGTCGGCGTCAAAATCGCCGTCAAGACGCTCGTCGACGTCGAAGCATCCCTCGCGGTCGAAGCATCCTTTGTCGTCGAGACATCCCTCGCTGTCGAGACAAGGTGAGAAGAGACAGGAGATGAGCTCTCCATCCACGCGTAGGCGGTCTAAGTCTGGCTCGCCTATGACGGCAAGAGGACGGGACTCGACGTCGACCCATCGACGTTGAAGTCCGCCGCCGAGAGCCTCTAGACCGACGGCGAGAGGTCCGCTGGCATCGACTTTGAGCCGAACACCAAGGGCTTCGACGCCAAAGAGAACCAGCTATTCGACGTCGAGACGCTTGCTGTCAAGATCAAGAAAAAGGCCTTCTGGATCTAGGAGGTCGAGATCCAGGTGACATCGAGGAGGTCGACATCAAGGAGATCTAAATCGGCATCCCCTCCAGCGAAGAGACCTAGGGCAGCGTCGAAGGACCGTTCGACTTGTGACGCCCTAGTGGTGACTTCAGGGAGTGCTTCTTCCTCCCCAGGGCTTCAGATCGTGCAAGTATCTCCAGAGCCCTCACCAGCACCGTCTCCAGCCCGACCAGCCAATATCTCGCCAAGATGGCTAGGAGATATTAGAGAGTGGAAGATCCACAGAATTAACCTACCACTGTCTTCTTCAAGATCAGGGTCCCCTCTAAGGTTGAGGTTATGGGAAGTAGAGTGGATAAGACAGGCAGGTGGGTGATCGTGAAGATTAAAAGTTATAATCAGTTATATACAGTGGTTGGGTATTATGGGCCCAACATTGACGACCCTACGCCGTTCTGTCAATTACACTCAGAATTATTAGATTTTCCCGACCCAGTCATAATGGCAGGGGATTAAATGTGGTCTTAGATGGGAGTTTAGATGGATCCACTAAAAATAGAAGCATGACACATAATAAGTCAAGATCATTAAAAATAAATTCAATGAAGAGGTTAGGGTGGTACGATATTGGTAGAGAAAGGAAGGGGTCTCTAAAAAGTTTTACTTTCAATAACAAAAAATATGGTCATCAGTCTAGAATAGATTTATTTCTAGTGAATCAAAAGTATAAAGCATCAGGTTGGAGATGTAAATCATGTTGGCGCGCATATGTCCGACCACTCTGCCATAACTTGGATTTTGTTCCCGCCAAGTACGGGACTACAACAGAGATGGACTATGGATCGCACCATATTATTGGATGATGTCATAATGGATAGACTAGGTCTGGAATCCCAGGAATTCTTTGATAATAATTTGGGAAGTGCCCCTATTGGAATAGTCTGGGAAACATATAAGGCCTTTTTAAGAGGCACAATTACATCAGTTCAGGCGTATAAAAATAGACAGAGGCAGGCGGAAATTCTAGATTAAGAAAAAAAATACAAAGCTTGGAGCAAAAGATACAATACAATGAAGTAGGATGTGACGAGGGACAATCATGTATTCAGACTCATAAAACTAATCTGTTAGCAGTAGTAGAAAGGCGGTTACAAGAAAGATGGCATGCGGGTAAACTGGCACACTTCAACTATGGGGAGGGATGTGGCAAGTTACTTGCATGGAAGATAAAAAGTGATCAGGCGAGAATCTTTATAAAAGAGCTAAATTATGAGATAGCTGGTGGCCCAATAAAAGTGGGGAATAGCATAGAGGACACTATAATAATAATAATAATAAAACACTTATAAAGCGCCTGGCTGCACAAACTGTGTGTCCCCGCGCTAACTGCTTATAAATCAACCAACGAGGAAGATGCCGGAGAGGGGGTCAAATCAGCTATTTATTTAGGAAATAGGAGAGTTTTGAGTTTTGCCCTAAATATCATTTCGGACGGTTCCATCCGCAATTGAAGGGGGAGATCGTTCCAGTGTTTAGCAGCTAGGGAACGGAAGGATTTACCTCCCATTTTAGCTCTTTTAATGCGGGGAATTTTAAATTGCATTGTTCCTGATGATCTTAGGGCTCTAATCGGTCGATGTATAGCCAGGAGACTTCTCAGGTATATGGGGCCTTTGTTATGGGCTATCCTGTGGGCATAGCAGAGACTTTTGAATATGATTCTCTCCTTGATAGGAAGCCAATGAAGTTTGATTAGGGCAGATTTAATGGAGGTTTTTCTCGAGAGACCTAACACCAGTCGTGCAGCCGCATTTTGAATACATTGGAGCTGGTGTAGGCCTTTGTTATTGAGGCCTATTAAGAGGGCGTTTCCATAGTCCAAATGTGGCGTTATTAAGGCATGGACTATTGTTTTTCTAGCTCCTATGGGAATCAAATCAATGATTTTTCGAAGTATTTTGAGTATGCCAGTGCACTTTCCTGTAGTTTTATTCACTTGGGATTTGCCCGATAGGTCAGAATCTAACATGACTCCCAAGTTTTTTACCACTTTTGCAGGGCTGGGAAGTTTTCCCAATTCACAGGGCCACCATGCATCAGACCAAACAGAGGTTTCCTTTCCCACCACCAATACCTCAGTCTTCTCTCCATTGAGGCGTAGACAGTTATCGTCCATCCAGGTAGCTACTGCCGTCATACAATTTGAGAAGTTGGTGGCATATTCCTTACAGTCCGGTGTGATTTTAAACATGAGTTGAGTATCATCAGCATAGCTAACAATGCCCACCCCAAAATTCCTTACTATGTCAGCCAGGGGTTCCATATAGATGTTGAATAGGGTAGGGCTCAAACTTGAGCCCTGTGGAACCCCATGGCTGACGCTGCGAGGTGATGATCTGAAGGGTGGGCAGTGTAGTTGGAATGATCTCTTGGTAAGGAAAGAGCTGAGCCAGGCGAGTGCTGGGCCTTTTACTCCTAAGTTCGAGAGACGTGATAGCAGCTTTGAGTGCAGCACAGTATCGAATGCTGCACTGAGGTCCAGCATGACCAATGCTGCAGTCTCGCCCTCATCCACCATCATTCGAATACATTCCGTGGAGTACAGAACTGCAGACTCAGTGGAGTATCCTGGCCTGAATCCTGATTGAGAGGGATGGAGTAAGTTCTCTTTTTCTACAAAATCCATGAGTTGTTTGTTTACTACTTTTTCTATGATTTTAGCACAGTATGGTAGAAGTGAAATAGGTCTTAGGTTATTGAGCTGTGAAATAGGGATGTTAGGTTTTTTTTTTAGCGGTATCACTTGCGCTAATTTCCAAGCTTCTGGAACGAAACATTCCTGGAAGGATAGAGAGATCATATGGCTAATATGATCAATAAGTGTGTTGTCCATAATGTCCTTACTTTTATCATATGGGCATACATCCCTAGGGGATCCTGAATGTATACTTTTAGTAATATTAAGTAAATCCTTTTTGTCTGGCGTGGTAAACATGGACAATATCGGGTTTTGAGTGATGGGAGTTTTTATGTCTACATTATCTACTGCGTCAGAGATTTTAGGGAAGGTATCATGGATTTTCTCCACTTTTTCCACAAAAAAGTCAGCGATTTGTTCGCATATTTCTGTGGAATAAGTATCCAGAGTCTCTAAACGGGCAGAATTAGTCAGTTCTTTATAAATGCGGAATAATTCCTTAGTAGGTTGGGCAGCTTCCTCAATTCTAGTATTGAAGAAGATGCTTTTTTCTTCTCGAACCATTTTTTGATATCTTTTTAGTTCGGTTCTGTACTTCAACTTAAGGTCCGGTGCATAGCTCTTTCTCCAATTACGCTCAATTGATTTACATTGGGCTTTCGCAAGTCGGAGTTTCTCCGTAAACCAAGGCTCTGATTTAGAGCGCCTGATCTTAAAATATTTTGAGGTAGTGTACACAGAAGATCCAAGTACAACAGGGGCAGAGATACCTGAATGGCTAGATCATGAGCTTCCGCATAAAATAACCAAGTCTCAGAAGGAGGGTATCAATGAGGAGTTAACGGAGGAAGAAATAAAGAAGGCCATTAAATTAGGGAAATGAAGTAAGGCAGCAGGCCCAGATGGTCTCCCTATGGAAATATATAAAAAATTAGAGAAATATCTAATCCGGCTTTAAGGAAATAGTTTTTTGCAATATTTGAAAAGGGTGAAGAGATCCCACCCTTATGGAATCAAGCCACTGTGACATTGAAACTAAAACCGGATAAACCACCAGACTGCTGTGACTCTTACAGATCAATTTTGCTTTTAAATACGGATTATAAGATCTAGTCGAAAATATTAGCTGATAGATTAAATGGGGTGGTGGGAGCACTCCTCCATGAGGATCAAAAAGGGTTTGTGAGAGGAAGGAGTATTAAAGATCTAACACACAGTCTTATAGGCGCTATTGACTTTGCCTCGGTAGATAAAGAGCCATTAGCAGTTATTACTTTGGATGCAACCAAGGCTTTCGATCGCATTAACTGGCGCTATTTGCAGCAAGTCTTGAGTTTATCTAATCTAGGGGGAAATTCTGCAGGGCCATAACACAATTATATAAAGCCCCCTCTGCAATAATATTAATAAATGGGATGTTATCTAAGAAATTTAATATCTGTAGAGGGACTAGACAGGGGTGCCCATTTTCCTCACTACTTTTTAATCTCTATATTGAGCCCCTTGCGGAGAAGATCAGGAAACACAATAAGATAATTCCCTTTCAAGCAAGAGGCTTGAAAAAAAAAAGTGGGGTTATACGCCAATGATTTGGTGGTGTATACATCAAATCTGAACTTGGCATTACAAGTGGTTTATGAGTTAGCTGCCGGTTTTGGAGAGATTTCAGGGTATGAAATTAATCAGAGCTAAACGGTTATAATGGTTTGGAACATCAACACACAGGTAGACTGTGTAAAAAAGGAAATGAGGTATTTGGGCATTGAAATAGTGCAGAATATAGAACAAAATCCTGAAACCAATTTTCATAAGATCAACAAAGAAATCGGGAAACTGCTGCTGGGATGGTCTCACTTGCCATTATCTATTTATGGAAGAGTCAATATTATCAAAATGACTATCCTTCCAAAAATTACTTTTTTATTCCAACACAATCCGATGGCATTCAAGGAAGAGTGGCTTAAAAAGACCCAGTCTAAGATCACCAGCTTCATATGGGCCTCTAAAGGAGTGTGCATTTCCTGGAAAAAACTTAGACGACAATATGAGAAAGGAGGATTGAAGCTTCCAGATTTATCTTACTACGCTTGGGTGTTCCTGCTAAAAGGAGGGAAAGGTTTGTTTAAAGCACCAGAGGAGTCGGAAACTGGAAAAATGTATAAAGCAATGTTAAATGATGTAAAAGGAGGAGATTTTGACTTTATACATAAATACGGGGACCCTCGTTACTTTAAAAAGATTTGACTAAAAACTTTGCAGGGATTAGCTATAACTTGGTACAAAGTTAGAAGGGAATTAAAAGTCAATTATTATAGGGGTTTGGCGCCAATTTTTAATTCACCAGGATCCCCGGAATGGGCGATGGACTGTTAGGCGCAGCCACTAAAAGAAGCTGGAATACTTACCTGGAGCCATGTGATGAAAAATGGAGTTTTAACATCATGGGAAGAGGGCCAAGTCTTCACTAACGTGCGACTATCAAGATTTAAATATCTTCAAATATTGAGTTGGAGCCGCACTGAGGGCCTTGGAGCAGGACAGCCTAACAAACTGGAATCATGTTTGGCAGCCGGAGTAAATCAGAAAAAAGAGGTGGCACAAGGATATTGGTTGTTAATGGAATTGAGAGACGGTGATTTCAACTTGCCAAAAGAGTTGTGGGAGAAGAGCTTGCCAGGGGAGCAGATCGAAGACTTGTGGCAAGTATCTTGTAAGTATACTTGTAAAGCGCACTGTTACTCCATCTCGGAGTGTCCTGGCGCTGTATACCGCTGGGGAACCCGTCCTGGCTTTCCCTGTGAGATGGTCCCTCCTGGGCACCTCCAAGGTGAAGCCAGGCATCCCCGGCGCTGATGGGGCCGTTGTGGAGATTAAGCAAGCTATTGCCCAGAGTTGCAGAGTGGGACCCATGGTTTGTGTAGGCACCTCGGCGAGAATTATCGAGTCCGCGGACATTGACCCAAGACCCTGCCGCGTCGGGAATTGAACCCTGGTCCCGGGCCGATCTCTGCTTCAGGGTCTGCCGCTTCTAACCAGTGAGCCACACTACTCCAAGTATCTTGTAACACTTTATATTCCACAGTACGGCCTGCAAATTTAAGGCGGAACCACCTCTTTTGTCTTCACAGGGTCTATTGGACGCCATATAAACTATCCAAATTGGGAAATGGAGCAGTGCTTAAATGTCCTAAATGTGGTAAAGTGAGATGCGATGATATCCATATGTTTTTAGAATGCCTGTTGATTCAAGGCTTTTGGCTGGAAGTGAGTAATACAATCTCTGTAATACTTGGTGAAACGCTCCAGGTTAGCAAATCTTTGGGCTTTTTTGGGCTTCCCGTTAATTATGAATCATTTACAAAAAATACAAACAAATTGATTTTCCTCCTTATATTACTTGCCCGTAGGGAAATATGTCAGAATTGGGTGAAAGCGACTCCTCCGAAAAAAATAGAATGGCTGGCCTCAATACAATATACAAATGCATTAGACAGAGTTTGTAAAAGTAAGCGAAATAATTTCTGCAATTCATGTGAGAACTGGGTATAATCACTTATATAAAAGTCCGATGATTAGGCCTCTATACCATATTGCCAAAGTACTCTGACGGTGGCACAAAAGGGTCGTGACGGAATAGCTACCGAGAAGGTCCCCATCGGTGAGGAGGCGATCATCACGCTCTCCCAGGAGTAGAACATCACGCCACCGATCTTCTAGAAAGCGAAGCTATAGGTCTTCCACTGGGTCGTCGGATTCCAAGGCAGACTATTCTCTGACTCTTTCCTCATCTCCAAGCAGAATATCACCCATCGATGATGTTCTAACTTTTAATGAGGTTCTCTGCAGTGGGGCTGCTGAACTCCACATTGAAATGCCGGTCTCTACCACCAAGACATCCGTGATATTTGAAACCCTGCACCAAAAGTCCTCCAGACCTTTGCTTCCTCTAGTGCCTGGATTGCTGGAGCCGGCGTTACACAAGTTTCTTACTTCAGCAGCGGTGGGGGCTGTACCATCTCGGATCTCAAAGAAATATAAGGCTCCTGATAATGTGCCTACTTTCTGAGGGCTTGCCCTCCACCGGACTCTGTTATTGTGTTGGCGGCATGAAAGAATCACAGGGGCAGCATGATCATCTGTGCCCCGTGATAAAGACAGTAAGGCTATGGACTCTGTAGGGAAGAGAATGTTTACTACCTCTGCTTCCTACATGAAAGTAGCCAACGCCTCGGCCCTGCTTGGTCGGTATGATCGCTCATTATGGGATTCCCTGTTAAGCCTCACAGAGAAGCTCCCTAAAGAAGATAAACAAGATTTTCTTGAAATCCTGCATGAAGGTGGCCAATCAAGTGATCAGTGCAGTGGCGGATGCTTCAGATCTAGCTGCACATGGCTTATTCGCATGGGATTTAAGCTCGACGCTCATCTTGGCTGATGCTCACAGTACTAAAACCTGAAGCACAGCATCGGATTCTTAACCTTCCTTTCAACGGGTCATCACCCTTCGGATCTCATGCCGATGATGAGATGTCTCGAATGAAACCCGAGCTTGATACGGTTAAAGCTGTGGGTCTCGAGAAGAGGAAGGACTTTATGCGACTGTACCGTCCTTACGACCGACGATAAAACCAACAGAGGGTTCAAACCCCTCAATGGTCTTCGCAACAAAACCAAGGAAGGTCACAATTCTCCCAGCGTCGTCCTGGTAGAGGAAGAGGTGGCAATTCAAGACAGTCCACACCTGCTGCCAAGCAACAGCAACAAAAGCAGTGAGTGCTTGCTTCCCCTATCTCCATTACCCACTCCGGTGGGGGGGAAGTGTACGTTTTTACCTGGAAGAGTGGATAAAAATCACACTAGACAGGTGGGTGCTGAATATTGTAAAGAATGGGTATACCATCAAATTCAAGTACCCTCCACCTTCCATTCCTCCTCAAAAGACTGTCACCCATCGTATAAATCTCTTGAGGAAAGAGGTGTCTGCTCTACTCCCAAAGTACGCCATCGAGGAGGTCCCATGGCAACAACGTCGGCAAGGTATCTACTCCCGATATTTTTTGGTCCCAAAGAAAGGTCCAAACAAGGAGTTCAGGCCAATACTAGATCTCAGATGTCTCAACAAATTCATTCTCCGAGAAAAGTTCAGAATGCTGGCATTACATCAAATACCGCTTCTGCATCAAGGTGACTGGATGTGTTCCATATATCTTCAAGATGCCCATTTCCACATACCAATCTCTCCAAAGCAACGGAAGTTCCTACGGTTTCATATCCAATCAAACCATTTCCAATTCACGTCCTGCCTTTCGGGCTGAAGTCTGCTCCTCGCACTTTCTCAAAGTGCATGGCAGTAGTAGCGGCTTTCTTGAGGAAACAGCACATATTCGTCTATCCTTACCTAGATGACTGGCTTCTCAAGAGTGTGTCTCCCACTCTTCTGCAACAATATCTCCCACAATGTATTCATCAGTTGCATCAGCTCGGTCTGCATGTCCACTTCAAGAAGTCCATCCTCAATCCAACACTGAGGATACACTATCTAGGTGCAACTCTGGACTCGGTCAACGCAAGAGCGTATCCTTCGGAGGAGAGACTATCATCCATTCTCCTCAAGTGTCAGACTCTCTTGAACACATCTCAGCCTACAGCCAGGCAGATTTCCTCCCTACTGGGGTCTATGGCCTCGTGCAGTTTTCTCGTTCCAAACGCCAGGCTTCACATGAGACCTCTGCAGCAGGCTCTGGAGGATCAGTAGTCCCAAATCTCCGATCGCTGGGAGGACAGGTTGTCAATACCTCTCAGTCCGACTCTCCATCAGATGGTGGATGTGATGGGGGTCATCTCATCGTGGGAGTCCCTTTTCAAGAGGACATGCCTCAACAGACTCTGGTGACGGAGGCGTCTCTTCAAGGATGGGGCGCTCCTATGGGATCATTACAGATCCAAAGAATGTGGGCAGAAAGAGCAACTATACCACATAAACATGCTGGAACTCAGAGCTGTACGTCTAGCTCTCAAAGCAATCTCTCTGTCCATAACATCGACCTCTCTGCTTGTTCAGACGGACAACACAACAACGATGTACTACCTGAACAAGCAGGGCAGAACAAGTGCCAGACCCCTGTCTCTGGAAGCACAGGCAATCTGGAAATGGCTTCTGGCACGAGAGATGAGAATATCTGCAGTTCACTTTGCCGGGCGTCCTCAATGTTCAAGCAGACGACCTAATCAGGCACTCTGCAGAAGCACACGACTGGGTTCTAAAACAAGAAGTGGTACAAGACATCTTCCACGACTGGGGAACACCAGACATCGATCTTTTTGCGGACGCAGAAACAGCAAAATGCTGTGTCTTCGCCTACAGGTACCCGCAACCCGGGTCCAAGGGGAATGCTCTGTGGGTAGACTGGTCAAAGGCATTACTCTACGCCTTTCCACCGATTCCACTCATTCCCTGGGTGATCAGGAAGCTGTACGAGGCCAAGACATACATGATCCTGGTTGCTCCAGATTGGCCTCGCCAGTGGTGGTATCCGGACCTTCTTCACCTATCCAGAGTACCACACTGGAGGCTGCCATGTCATCTGGATCTGCTGACCAGGAAGAGCGGCAACGTGTTCCACCCCAACCTGCCGTCCCTGAGGTTAGCAGCATGGCTCCTAAGTTCATCCAAAACGGACATTTAGGCCTCTCACAGGACTTCATGCCGATTTTAAGAGGCTAGGAGAGCTTCTACAAGAAAGTCTTATGCTTTTAAATGGAAGCGGTTTTTCATGTGGTGTACTGCTGAAAGTCATGACCCTATTCGAGGTCAAGAACAGGTACTGTTGCCATACACTGTCTTTGGCCAAAGCAGGTTTACATTATTCCTACATAAAAGTTCACCTGGCAGCGATAACGGCATATAGAAAGTCTCCCACTCAGGAGACTTTCTATCTTTCAAATGCCAGTTGTTAAAGATTTCCTGGAGGGTCTCAAGAAAGTCTATCCTCCTGTTAGGGCCCCTTCTCCTCTTCTTTTGAGAAAACTAGATGCCCACTCCCTGCATATTTGACGGTGGTTCTGTGGGAACTTTAAAGTGCCATGCTGGTCTTATTGCTGGTATTAATAGTACCAAAACTGATGGCCTGACCAGGCACAACCACTTTGTCGTGGAAGTAGAATATTGTTTAGGAAGTCCTTCAACCCATATTTGAGGAGTAATCCAACCATAGAAACCTTTGCAAGTCATCGGAACACGGAGTTTGAAGAGTGTGCCTCTTGGATGTGCAGTAAATCTCTAGGGGCTAGCCTGAACTTGGATTGGCTGGGAATTTGTCTATGCCCTCCTTCTAGTCCTTCTGATTACAACGATCCCCTAAGGAAATTAGTGACAGCTCAAGTTTCTCTGTGACCCTCGTGGCAGTAGCATGGCCTCACTACGTATTGTTCCGGAGACCCTAACAGGTGAGTAGTGCGCTTTACAAACCCCTGATTGATTGACCTACCTCTACTTTGCCAGTGGAATCCGATATGCCTCCCCTGAGTAGATGACTGTCCATGGAAGCCAGGAGAAAGTTGAGCCCCTCTGAATCAGTGCATGTCTTGAATGCATAGTTTCTGAAGAACTACCCACATCATGTCTGTCATGAGTTGAAAGATGACTGCAAACGGCACTGGACAGTAGTACTCACCTGCTTGATAAATTATGCCATGCCCTTTATTTTTTTACTGAGTCTGGCTAAGATGGAGATGCAGGTTTTCCTTGGAATCCTATTAATTCACCAAAATAAGTGGGGAGCCCTTCTCTGTATCACATAGTGTCTGACAGGCCTAATGTTGTCCCCACTTCCTTTGGGTCCAGAAGTTGGTCTTGGCTAGGTGGGTGAACAGACGTTTTGAGTCACTGCCTTACTGTGACTCTTATCTTTTTGTTTTCCCTAGGAAGGTTTCCTTCTTGGTGACTAACATCCGCCAAATGCATATGCAAGCCCCTTGAATCACAGAATCACTCACTGCCTTCCACAGGATCAGGGTGATTTTCTTGACTCAAGTGTTCCTTTATTCCAGAAGTAATATGAGTTCTATCTAAATTAAGACATTCTTTTGACATTCGTCCCATGTCACCATCCTTCCTATCACCATGCTTTCTCGGCTGTGGAGACATTGCACAATCTGGATATTCAGCAAGCCTTGAGCGTCTGTCTAGACCAAAATATAAATATTTGTTAATGGGGCCAATGTTTTTTGACTTGTGGATGCAATGATGCAGGACAAGATGCCACTATGCCAGCATCTCACTGAAGATGTCCTATATACTGCATTATCACTCTGCATGAAGACCAACCTGCATCCAGTGTCTGAACTCACTAGCCCAGGGCTAATGCAGTGGACGGAAATTCCTCGAAACAGTACCTGACAGAGACCTATGGTGAACAGCTGTGTGGCTACCATATACACATTTTGCCTTCAAAGCTTTTCACTTAGTATTGGTGTAAGGTTTATATATCTGTGACCTTTTTGTGTTACTCTAAGCTCCTCAATGCTGTAGTCTCCTCTCTTTTCCAGCTGGTGTGCAACTTGCCCACAAGGTTGGAATGAGAATGGGAAAGAACCAAGGCAAAACAGTGTAATACATTGTTATACATATTTCTACTAAAAATCCCCCACCTTGTGAATCTCCCCAGGTGCCAAAACTAAGTTGCAATGTCTTGTAATAGTTCCTTTGCTCCGATGGTTGGTATCATCAACCTTTAGCATAACTCTGAACTTGACAGCACAGAGACACTGATAGGCATCACCGGTCTCATTGACATCAGTTGATCTTTATTTGCGCGCTTCAGCACTGAACCAGAACTTTGCTTCTGCCAATGTCCATTTTTACCGAGCCCTATCAGTTCAGGTTCATTTGCCAGTGTGCAATGATGTTGCCCCTGAAAGACTGGAGCATACCATGTAGGGTGTGCTGAAAACAGATTTCTGTTGCGGGTGCTCAAGATTTATGCTTGTAATGCATGCGCACCAAACATGACTCCAAATCATTTGACAAATTTTCCCTGACGCATCTTGTAGAAAATCCACCTTTTCTGCGTAATTACCCTGGAGTTTTTGCCTTTTGTTGGAACATATATTTTGGCTGACTTTAGATTTGTATACACTTTATCCCTGCTAACCAGCTGTAAAGTTCCTGGGCTCCCCTTTTAAACATGGTTGAATTGGCATACTCCAAATTGCCATATTTCACTTGCTTATAAGTCCCTAGCATGTGGTAAAAAGTCTTCCCAGGGCTTAGAGGGTATATGCCACTAATGGACTGCAGCTCCTTTTGGGCCATGCACCTCAATCACAGTGCAAGCATGGCTTCAGGCCTACCATTGTAATCGGACTGTAGCAGTGAAAAAACTGCAATTCAACTGGTCACAATAATTCCTAGAACACCTATTATATATTAATAAGTCACCCCATGGAGGCATGTTAGCTCACAAGACAGGGTGCATGATATTTAACAGTAGGAATATACGGTTAGCATGTTGTTACAGTGACTAGCACCCAGAAGCTATTTTCTTTTTGTCACCCTGTAGTAAGCTCAATCAAAAATAAGAATAATATCCAGACAGATGACTGATAAAAATAGGAGGTTTATTCCAAGTGACGATAACCCACGACATCCATGTTTTCTTCCAGCTTAGAAAATGAACACTATGAAATACATTCTGGAATGCAATAGAAATCTTAGAATATCATAGCTAACAAATTCCTTAAAGTAATGCACAACATAAGGAAGAAAATACATACATGCTACACATCTTCTCCTTATCAGGAAAATAACAGAAAACAATAAAACTACAATATATTATATACAAAACAAAATATAAACACCACAAATACATATTCAACAACTAATAATAAATACATACTACATACTAGTGTAAAAGGAATTCAACACATTAATTCATGACATAGTCACGAAAACGAATAGGTGCATTTCTAATCCTTGAAACCCCATTTAATCTACCACTACACTCCTTCTCCTCTTAACGGAGCACAAGAACGAAATGTAGAATGAGGATGAACCTCACATGAATCACCTGTACCCACAGGTTCAGTTGAAATTAAACAAATTTTGAGTTTGGTGACACGAATCCTGACCGGTAGAAACTAAACTCTTTTCAGCAACACCATACCAATCAGAATCATCAGGAATATTGTCATCTGTTTTTTATTCTGACGAATAATGGTGGCTTGTTTGTCAGTAATCTTAATTAGCGCATTTTTATTCCACCAACCCGTATCCTGTAAGAGCACTGACATACGTGCAACTTTGATGACACGAACAGGAGAAGAAAATTTGGACAGACCTTCAGTAACCTTAACAGGTTTTTTAATAATAACCCAATCACCAGGAAACAAAGGTTTCTCTGAGACATGCATGCGTTTATCATAGTTCTGTTTGTAACTCTCTTGTTTTTTAACCACAAAATCTCTCACTTTATCAATATCCAGAGAACTGCGAGGAGAATTTTCAATCAACCAGGTGGGATTAAGCTTAGAAGTTGGTGTGCGACCTCTCAACAAAACAAAAGGTGATACCCCAGTAGTGCTATGAGGAGTACAATTATAATTCCACATTTTATGAAACAGAAAAGAAGAAATGTTCAAACCATTAGCCACAGCAGTTTGAACAGCATATTTCAACAAACGATTGGCGCGCTCCACTAGTCCATTAGAAGCTGGACTATATAGAGGGGCCAATGTATGTTTAACATCCATATTTTTCAAAAACACATCAACATCATGAGCAACAAAATGCGATCCATTATTAGTTATTATTTCATCCGGTGTTCCTTCAGAGTAAAACAAACGTAAGAATAGCACCACAGAGTTCTCATCAGCAGACTTACCAAAAGAAAAATAAATCCATTTTGAGAAATAGTCAATTGCAACTAATAAACATTTTTTTTAAATTAAAAACTGAAAAGGGACCAGAAAACTCCAGGCCTATCTTTTTCCAAGCTCTCGTAGGCCACTCTACGGGACACGGTGGTGAATTAGAAGATTTCCCGTGTTTGTCTGAGCACAAACACTGGGGGCACTGGTCAACATGAACCTTAACGTGATTATCTACACCGGGCCACCAATATGTCTGTTTAATTTTGTTGACTGTCGCGGTGGTACCCGGGTGACCCTCATGAGCAAGAGAAATAATACGATCTCTAATGCCACGTGGAGGAACAAATTTATCTTGTCTCGTTAAAATATCATTAGAGCAAGACAATTCAGAAGAAACTTGAGCAAAATTCCTTTCTTCCAAAGAAAGACTCCTATCCATGGGCCATCCCTGGACCAAGAACCTCTTCACATTACACAAACAGCTATCCTCTTGTGATATACACACCCATTCATGCTGTGTAATACCAAACTGCTCCACAACATCTTCTACAGAAAATACACATTCAAAATCATCTTCCGAATCAACAGACTGAGTTAGGGAGAGGAATGCGTGAAAGGCAATCAGCCCTAAAAAATGTTACCACCCGGGAGATACTTAATATCAAAATTAAACTCTTGAAGTCTTGCTAGTAACCTGACAAGACGAGAAGAAGCTTTGTTGGAAGAACTATCAGTCAACATAAACATCAAGGGTTTATGATCTGTGAATAACAGAAATTTAGTTCCCCAAATATACATACGAAACTTTTCCACTGACCAAGTACAAGCCAAAGCTTCACGCTCAATTGTACTATAGTTAAGCTCAGCTGAAGACAACGTACGTGAAGCGAATGCAATAGTACATTCTTCACCTTTGACTATTTGACTGAGAACGACACCCAGCCCTCTAGAGCTAGCATCCACAGTTATAATGCACTGCACACCATATGTAAATGGTTTGATAGCAGGGGCATTGATAATCAAACGTTTAATATCACTAAAAGCTACTTGATGCTCAGTAGTCCATATGAATTTCATGTGTTTTTTCAACAGATTCCTCAAAGGTTGGATAACTAAAGCATATCCCCCGCTTTGATGTCCATCTGCAACGCCATGTTCACAACGGGCATTTACCCTTCAGTCTGGAAGGAGGCTATCATTAAGCCGCTCCTAAAAAAAACCACTCTCGACCCCCTCCTTCCTGCCAGTTACCGACCCATTGTTTGTCTCCCTTTTCCAGCAAAGATTTTTGAAAAAGCTATGAACATGCAACTATCCAACTTTATAGACAATAACAACCTACTGGACGAGACCCAATTCGGTTTCAGACAGGGTCATGGAACTGAGACCGCGCTACTAAAAGCTGCAGACGAAATCAGAATGACCCTGGACAAAGGAGGAGCCACGGTATTGATACTATTAGATCTTTCTGCAGCCTTCGACACGGTCGATCATGCCACCTTGATCGACCGTGTCTCAGCCATAGGAGTTCAAAACAAAGCGAAAGAACTCCTCGCTTCCTTCTTAGCTGATCGTCCCCAAACAGTCAAAATGGCCCACTTCACTTCCCAGACTTTCACCCTCCCTTGTGGCGTCTCACAGGGCTCCTCGCTAAGTCCGACACTATTCAACATTTATGTTTCGGACTTAGCGAGAGTAATAAAATCCTATGGAATTGCCCTGACAACCTACGCTGATGATACACAACTTGTGCTTTCCGTACACAATAACGGTACATCAGTGGTAGCAAACTTCCAAAATGGAATGAGGGCTATCAGTTCCTGGATGTCATCAAACTGTCTCAAACTAAACTCTGACAAAACAGAGGTGATGACATTCGGGAAGCTGGACCCTATTTGGTCCCCTCGTTGGTGGCCATCGGAGTTAGGAGACCCCCCTCAACCAGTCACCAAGGTTCGCAACCTTGGAGTCATATTCGACGACAAAATGACATTTCATCATCACGTCAATTCAGTGGTCTCCTCATCTTTCTATATCCTAAAAAGAATAAAAAAAATCCTCCCTTACCTTCCATCCTCGGCCGGTAAAACTCTAATCAGCACCCTGGTCTTCTCCAAAACTGATTATTGTAACGCCCTTCTCTTGAACGCCCAGAAAAAAATCATCAACCGACTGCAATTAGTCCAGAACGCCTCGGCTAGAGTCCTTTTGAACGTCCCCAAATTCACATCCATCTCTCCTCACATCCGTCAACTTCACTGGCTCCCTGTTAGGAGCTGGACAATATTTAAGGCTCTGTGCATCACCTACAAAGCAGTCAACAATGTGGGTCCACAGTTCCTCAGAGCTGCTTTCTGTCCGCTTGAGCACTCCAGAACACTTCGCTCCTCCTCTGCACATCTGCTCAAAGTCCCGCGAACAAAAAGGGTCAACTGGGGTGACCGGTGTTTCACTATCTCATCATCCAAACTTTGGAACACACTGCCCCTCCACATTAAAACTGCCCCGACCCTCCTCAGTTTCAGCAAAAAACGAAAAACATGGCTCTTCTCATAACTTATCACCTCTGCGATGGTTCTGTATTCTGAGCGCCGAGACACCTACGGGTATTTGCACGCTTTAAAAATGGCACAAACATAAACGAATCGAGCATAATATTCGCTCAATCCAAGAAATGCCCTCAAGGAATCCGTATCCAAAGGAGCAGGAGCATTACTAATAGCATCCAACAATGATGCCTTTGGTCTAATACCATCACTAGACAAATTATGTCCCAAATAATCCACATTTTGTGCTAAAAATTTACACTTGTTCAAGTTCAACGTAAAACCTTCTGACTGCAAAGTGGTGAGAACTCTCTAAATTAAAATATAATGATGGTTAATTGTTTCAGAATGTACTAAGATGTCATCCTGGAAAGCCTGAATACCAGGACAATCACTAAAATTTGTATCCATGAGCCTTTGAAAGATACTGGCTGTGGAAGCTAAACCAAAAGGAAGACGTTTATACATATAAACACCGAATGGGGTGACAAATGTAGTTAAGGGCTGTGATTCTACAGAAAGGGGAATCTGATGATACGCTGCACGTAAATCAAAAGTTGAAAAAAATTTACTCGAACCTATATTTCAAGCATTTCCTGGATTTTAGGCAGAGGGTGAACTTCAACAACAATATTCCGATTTAAAACTCTTAAATCCGCACACAAACGGATTTCACCAGAACTTATTCGGGCCACAACTGCAGCCGAAACCCATTCTAATGACTCAACTGGACAGATAATGTCCTGAGAACGTAATAATTCAAGGTGTTTTTTGAGATCCTGTTTAACGGACAAAGGTACAGAACGTACTTTTTGGACAACAGGACAAACATTCTCCTTTAATTTTATAACATGTTCAAAATTCTTGACCAAACCGATCTTGTCACTAAACACAGTTGTATATTTTTGGAAAATTTTAGATAAAATAGGATCCTTTGTTTTGCAATCATCAATTGACAAAACTGGAAATTCTCCAAGAACTGGTTCAGGATGACCAGGTTTCAACATAATACCCAAAGAGGCATTGTCACGCCAGCCTAAAATGTCTCTCCCATTCAAAGCAACATACATTTTGGTGTTAATAATTCTGCCTTTGAAATTCATAGAGTCAGGAAAATAACCTCTCATGATGATGTCATATTCCCCAAACGCTTTGGGATTAACATCGGTAGGGAGTAGCATCATGTCACACCACAATTTGTTAAATGTTTTAACATCTAAAATGGTAATCGGCAAACCAGAGTCAGCCATAACATCCAGAGAATTTAAAGCAATCAGTACACTGCAATTAGGTCCTTTAACCTTGTTACCATCAAGAGAATTAATGTGAACTGACAAAGAAGCAACATTTAACGCATCACAAATCTCTTCTTCAGTATACACAAGATTGACTTTCCCTTTGCTCTTGGGTACTCTACACATGGTAAAAAAATGACCAAGTTTTTTTTACAGTTATTGCACCGTTTACCTTGAGCAGGACATTTTGGGTTGTTACCCAGATGATATCTTGACCCGCACCTGTAACAGAAAAAGTTAGATTTGTTCTCAACACTCTTTCTGTCTTTATTACGAGTGCTTATAACATTTATATCAACCTCACTTGTGCTATCACTAGATACACACATAACACTATTACTTGGAACTTTAGCAGTTGCACCATTGCTAGACGAATCAGCCAACATTTTCGAGGATGTAACTGAACATTCAATACTTATAGCTATAATCATAACTTCATCTAGACTGGGATTTTTACAAGTTAAAATTCGTTCTTGAATTTTTTTGTTGAAGCAGTTAAATACCAATTGATCACGAAGAGCTGTGTCTAAGTAACTTCCAAAGTCACACTTAGCTGCAAGAAAACGTAAAGTCGCAAGATAATCCTCAATAGACTCTTCAGAAGACTGTTTTCTTTTGAAGAAAACGTGACATTCGACCATAATAGATGGTTCATCCTTGTACTGTTTTCCTAAACGAGCTAGTGCTTCCACATATACATTCCAAGAATCATCTGAAGAAGGATTCTGAAAAGTAAACTGTCAAAAAGTTGTTGCCCAGCATCTGTGGAGAAGTGTGGCTCAATGGTTAGAGCGGCAGACCCTGATGCAGAAGTCTGACCTGGGACCAGGGTTCAATTCCCGCCTCGGCGGGTCTCGGGCTCAATTTCCTCAGACCTGATAATTCTCGCCTCTGTGCCTATTCTTGTCATGAGTCCCACTCTGCAACTATGGGCAATAGCTTGCTTAATCTCCACAACGGCCCCAATAACGCTAGGATGCCTGGCTTCACCTTGGGGGTGCCCAGGAGTGGGCTCCTCACAGGGAAAGGCCAGGAAGGGTTCCTCAGCGGTATTCGTACAAGCGCCGAGATGCCTCCGGGTAGTCGTGCGCTATACAAGTGCGTAATTATCATTTATCTCCGAGGTGATTAAATAAAATCGCCCTTTTTTTAGACGCAGAATACTCCAAAGTGTCAATTGCTTCCAAATAGTTAGTAAATACCCTAAGCCATTTGTGCCAAGGTGTCTGAGGTTTTCCAGGTACTTTCAAAAAACAAGGAGGTCCTAAAATTCTATTATTTGAATTATCCATTTTCCAAGAGATATCGCTGTTCAAAAAACTTGTAAATATATTCAGTCATGTAATTTCCAAAATTCTAAAATTAAGTTTTAAAATATTATAAAACACATATATTTACCAGACTGTGTTTCCAACGATCCGCAGTAGAGCAATGAATTTCACACACTAATTTGAACTAAAACAAAATGTGCATGAAATCAAATCAGTACGAGTCCTCCCAGCTTGCATTGAAAAGCATTCAATCCTTCCCAACTTATTAAAATGGCGGCCAAAACGTGATGAAGTCACACGCTCATTACGCTGGTAGCCAGCGTCATTGTTTGGTTCCGACTACAGAGAAGAGACGGGAACACGGGGAAGAGAAGACTCGCGCATAGAACGAATGCGCAATCAAATATCCACAAGCGCCAACGGTGAGTCAGACTCCGACGTTAAAGTGTCTTTTTATAAAAAAATTAAGCCAATACTCACAAATGCATAGTCGGAAGCACGTCTGTTAAAAAAAAACCAGGAAACAGGATACAAATATATTTAAAATAAAATGTCTGGTTGGTCGGTGGGTTATGTCTTATCCGCAAAAGTTCTTCTTTTTGGAAATATGAGTAAAGGAGCTTATAAGATCGTCGCCAAAAATATGTAGTAAGCTCATACAAAAATAAGAATAATATCCAGACAGATGACTGATAAAAATAGGAGGTTTATTCCAAGTGATGATAACCCACGACATCCATGTATTCTTCCAGCTTAGAAAATGAACACTATGAAATACATTCTGGAATGCAATAGAAATCTTAGAATATCATAGCTAACAAATTCCTTAAAGCAATACACAACATAAGGAAGAAAATACATACATGCTACACACCCTTGGCTGGCTTGTAAAGAAAACCATAGGACAGATTACAATACTGATATTGTATCTCGGGAAATGGACCAGTTTTAAAATGTACAACTATTCTTAATAGTTATTAGAAAATCCAATTCAATGGTGACGTTAGATTTTTAATAAATATTTGGGTACTTAACCATTAGAATGTTACTTTTCCCCTGGTTGAAGTTCCTGGCGGGGGATTTGTGTTAATTCTTCCGCTTTTCCCAGCCTGTACTTCGCCTGAATCAGGTTGAATGAGGTGTGAAATTCCTCCCAGGAGCTACACAAATGGTCACTGTGATTTCCAGGTCGACCTGAATGGGCAGGAATAACTCCTTTTAGCTCAGCAAAAGGGTGGGGACTCTGCTTTTGTCCTACCTGTCTTGTGTCTCTGGTTTCACATTTAACCCTTGGGCGTACTTGAAACCAGACACCAGCTTAGTCTTTTTCTTTGGACCCGAATGCCAAATCTTCCGCTTTTCCCAGCCTGTACTTAGCCTGAATCAGGTTGAATGAGGTGTGAAATTCCTCCCAGGAGCTACACAAATGGTCACTGTGATTTCCAGGTCGACCTGAATGGGCAGGAATAACTCCTTTTAGCTCAGCAAAAGGGTGGGGACTCTGCTTTTGTCCTACCTGTCTTGTGTCTCTGGTTTCACATTTAACCCTTGGGCGTACTTGAAAACAGACACCAGCTTAGTCTTTTTCTTTGGACCCGAATGCCAAATCTAGAGTCAATACACTCAGTTCCTCATTGGCTATTCCACAGCATGTGTGAGCCTTTAATGAGGGTATGCTGTACATCTTTAGGTTTATTTTGGTTCCCTCTGTCACACGTCTGGACACATGAGCCAAGCAGGGCCCCGAGTTGAACTTACAGTTGGGAGTCCTACCCTGGCACCAACTAACCCATACAAATTGAACTGGCTCCTCCTTAAGCACCAACCCATGCTTTTACCCTTCTCCTACATGCTGCCTCAGTTGTCTTCCAGGCCCTCATTCTAATCTATAATTGGCTAGACTTTGTCCTGTGTCATGCTACAACATAAGCAAAGGAAACAACTTGTGGAGGAAGAATTCCCATCACTCCTCTGGCTTGGAAGCTATACTTAAAAAGATGAAGGCTCTTTTTGTGTCTGAATCTGACTCCATACAAGGTCTTCAACATACCACACAATATGATAATGATAATGATGAGGCAGATAATGTGAAACCATTCCCTCATTTTAATGAGGCTGGTTTATATTGCTACTTACAGAATGTCAGTGGCCTAGATGCCTCTATAGAAACCATTGTAGATGTTCCTCTGGGGCCCTAGACTGACGAAATTGCATTCTTTGCAGCTGTAGTGTCCTTTTGGCCATGAGGCACATTTGCTGACTAATGAGCTTGGTTTAGGCGTACTGGCTCTGTCTAGATATCACTGGGTTGTGGTCAGGTAATTCATGGGCCACAGCACATGGCATCCAAGCAGGTCCAGGGCAGGTGAGAGATGGCATAATACATTTTTAACAATTGCAACAGGATGGTAGGGTTTTTTTTTTTTTTTACTTTTCCAATGCCTCCTCCACCCAACAAACATGTTAAGGAAGGGCTGCTGCTGCTAATCGGCATGTTTGCACCCTGTTCATGACAACAGACATGGCAGCAGGGGAAATTGCCACGTGTTTAGCCCTCCTTGACTTGCACTACATTATTGACCAAGGAAGTCTGCAACAAATCACAGCTAGATCACCTTCACTGCAGTTGTAAACATGCCAGTGGTTCTTCTCAAATGTCCCATGCCTCCTTTGCAAGCAGAATCCCAGTCAAGCTGGCTGTTGTCCTACTCCCTTTTCCCCACCTACAATATGAAGGGAGGGCTGGTATAGCTGACCACTTCTGCAGACACCCTATTGACAAAGCACACTGCATCCGTGGAACTCTAAAACTAGAGCATAACCCTATTAAATCCACTTGAATAGAAAGTTAAGAGAGTTAATGTCAGGGCACGTGTCAGGGTACCACACGGGTGGATGCCCCCCTCTCCCCCCCCCCCCCACTTATCTTACCGGGAGCTCGATAACTGGAGCAAAGAGTGCCACACATTCACTCTTTGGCCTCTCTGTGGTGAGATCGGAGCTCATTCAGAATGCTGCTCACGCGCTGGCTTCTCTGATGCAATAGCATCTAAGGGGTGAGCGAGGTGAGGCAATGAGTCTGATGGTGCAAGCCACCTTTTGTGACGTCACTTCCTGTTGTGACGTCAGCGTCCCCCCACTTCTTTTTTTAGGACTTGTACCCTGGTTAATGTTGCTACATCACAAAACCTAAAACGACTACTACTACTACTAACTAAAACTTAGCTCTCACTTGCTTTACTCACTTAAAGTTCTATCGCAAACGGACATATAAGGAGCATGTAGTAACGTATTACTACACCTCAATGACCAGAACCAACCAACCAACTGCTGATGTCCTCGATCTTGGACATTTATACAAAATACGAATATCTTCACAAAGATCAAATTATGCAATCAACATTTTGTCACTTCAGCTTCTTAGTCACCCTATGACAAAAACCCTTAAATACTTGTAGAAGAGACAGAGTGTTGTCTCTTCTACCTGCGATACCCGGGGTAGGAGTTTAGGTAAAGAGAATATATTGGAGGTGAAAGCTAAGGCTTAAAGTAGAACATGTGAATGTACAATATCCAATCACTAGTTGCATCGTAAATTGCTTTCCAATTCACAAAATAGTATGCAAATTGCAAAAACCTAGTTTGCGAATGGGAATACTACTTCTAGATTGTAGGATCCTCACTGATGGACATAAATATAGCATATTCCTGTGCATTTGCAGGGATCCCGGGAACACATTTATTTCAATTATTGAAATGCAATCTTTAGATGGAGGTAACCACCTCAGTGTCCATAGAATTAGAGTTACCTCCATAAAAAGACCTGACCGGCCTGCTTTTTACTGAATTTTTATGGACCATATAAACACATCTAATCAATAGAATGTGACCATATTGCAGCATCTGACAAATGGCAACCCTTCGTTTAATTCAAACATGCATATTGAGCACATATAGAGAAAGAAAAATGGAGCCTCTCCGGTGAAGAGATCAAGGCCTACAAGGAAAAATACACTGTTAGTTTAAGGACCTTGTAGCCTCCCTTCCCAGCATGCACCGTACTGGCAGTTTGCCTCACAGCCTAGATTCTGTTTTCCGGCTCATGCTAAGAGGATCTCTGACCACTCAGTTTTTTCTTAACTGTTTTTTCACAAAGCGCGTTTTTGCTTCATTTGACATATTTGAGTCTATTCTACGCTCTTCACCCAATTTTTATCAAAATTGGTGAATATTTCCTCATCATGTCTTCATAGATTGTGAAATGCCCTTCATGTGGGCAAAAAGGCTTCATCACCCCCCACATTCTGTGTTGTCTGTCTTCCTGCCTCTCAGTGAAAGTGTGATTTTTTTTGTTTCAGAAAATGTCGAGAGCCCTAAAAGGGCGCTAGGTGGCGTGCAACCAAGATGGCCGCACACCAGTGAGGCTCCTACTGGCCAGGCGCTTCAACATTACATAATACCACCCCGAGTTATCCCTTCCCTAGTCCATACCGGCTGAATTGTAAGCCCTCTTCTCGACATTCGGCACCGCCAGAAAGCTGAAAACTGCTAGGAGAGATTTCGGCCGGCACCGCCTGCTGTGACGTCTGTAGTGCCAGCACGGTATTCTCCCCTAATAGAGCCCGCAGCGCCTTGACAAAGTGCAGACCGCGGCGCCGCCATCTTCAGTCTCCGTGGCACGCACACCAAGCCAGACTGGACGCGCCGTGCCCGGGGACCCCCGCTGAACTGCGAGGAGCCAGTAAATATACCCCCAGCTGGTGATAGATTCGACGGGCCTGGGCGACCTGTCTTAGATTTGCCGGACCCTTTCCACGCAGCAGCCTAACCACGCGGCTGGGATGCCTGTGCCTGGCGGTGGTCTGGAGCTTGCCGCCATCATTAGAAGAGATCCTCACGCGGTGGCCTGACCTGCAGCATTTGTGACCACTCCCACACAGAGGTGAGGAGTCAGAAGGGTTTTTTGGGCGGGAGTGCCCGAACTGCCTGACTTTCTTGGCCTGCCCTGCCTGAGACGACAGCCTTCTTCAAGAGGACATACCACACACATCGCGCTTCCCCCCCCCCAGCACTTGCGGCCACCTCCCACCCACCAGGACGGACCTTAAAGCCAGTGCACAACACCCCGGCTCCCCCGCAACAGTGACTCCACAGCGGGAGAGCCTGACAAATTGAATAGCAGGGACCCGCTTTTCTACACATTTATAACAGCCTGAAAATTGGACTGGGGCATAGCTTCAAACTGCTACGAATAACTGCGGGGGCAGAGGAAGGATACCACCAACCCTCCCCACGCCGTCATCCGGCCCCGCACAGGCATTGCCCCAGGAGTACCTTGGACACTGGAGAGCCAATCCACCTGCTACGTCCCTGGGAGACACGATCTGTTGTGGACCCAGAAGCTACACCCACACCAGTCAAGTCATGGGTGCGAAGCCCCCTCAGTCCTCATCACGACCACCCGTCCACGTTGCTACATGTGGCACTGTGGCTGATCTGCCTACAATCACAGCAGCAAGACCTTGTGGTTCCCCACCTGCTGGACTGCCCACCGCCAGAGATTCTGGCTTGAGACATTGCCCCTCATCTCTGCTTACATGGCGGGTAGAACGGAAGGGAAGCAAAAGAAAATTCCCTTCGAGGCAGGCATGACTCCCCGGTCACAAACTGAGGAGCACCTTACTACCGAAACAGAAGGCAAAGAGGACGACGTGAAAGCACTGCTGAGGACGGTGAAAAATAGCCCCACCTCTATTGACTAAAAAATTGATGCCACGAACATGCGAATGGACTCTGGAGTGCATAAGCTTGAGCAGCATGACCACCGCCTTGAAGAAGCGGAAAGCAGAATCTCCGAACAAGAAGATGGTGCCGCGAGTGGCAGGAAACAAATTTTGCGATGGACAGGTTGCTTAAAGTCATAGCGGAGAAGAACGAAGACCTAGAGGCACACTAGAGGAGGGACAATGTCCGTATTCTAAGCCTGTCTGAATCCGCCAGCACTGGGCGTATGGAGGACTTCGAGACATTGCTCACCAACTTATTTGGGACTGACGCCTTCTCCAGGGACCTCGTGGTGGAAAGAGCTCACAGGTCCTTCGGTATCCGCATCCCCTCCGGGGGCACCTGTGTGACCGGTAATAGTCCGAATCCTCAACTACCGAGACAGGGGATACAGTACTTCTCCTCGCAAGGGAGAAAAAGAAGGTGGAGTATGAAAATACAACCCTGTCGTTCTACCTGGACTTCACGCAAAATACGCAAATTCACTAATGTCAAGAAGAAATTGCTCACCCTGAGCATACCCTACACCGTGCTTTACCCAGCATGTCTCCGCATCACGCACCTGGGGAAGCAACATGTGTTCCTGAATCCGCAACAGATCGAAGATTACCTTAAAACCTGCCGGACGTCCTCTCCTGCCGCGACCTCCAGCAGCAGACACCGCTCCAGATCCATGTCCCAATTGTTGACACAAGACTGATCCAACTTTCCTGGATGGCAGTGTTCTGCACTTAACTTCAGACACCGGAAACTGCATTCTTTACCGACTCCAGCCATCTATATGTCCTTTTCAAATAAAGCGAACAATGACTGACTGAACCGTATGGCCCGGCCCCCTGCCCTCCCCCCGTTACCGGAGCCGGCCAGGGCATGGCGGCGGACGGGTGAGATCAGGGGAGGGTACAGGCATGTCCCGGGTCCCTAGCTGCACCCAAACGGGAGAACCCCTTTACTACTATAACACCTCACTTTTCTTCAGTTTTTAGGTCTCGCCTGATCCAGCGCATGCGCCGCTCTGGCCGAGACATTTAGTAGCTGCTTTTAAAAGTGCTACCAAAGCAGCCACCAGCTTGCTGTCACGCACACAAGCTGCTGAGCGCGCATCCCTAGCGGGATTTAGCGCGTCATCGCGATCACTTTCGCTTTCATGGCTGCGCGGCGTTACTTTTACTGCCGCGTGGCCAATGCTTGTTTTATTTTGTGCAAAAAACATAATTTCTCAAGCTTTGTTGCGTGTGTTCACCCCCCGGATTCTTTAAATGGTGCTATACATGCAGTACCCATTGCTAAAAGTAGGACGCTGTTTTTTTACAAAAGCAGTGACCTGCATAATAAAAGAGAAAAGTCGCTGATGTTTGACAAAACTCCTGAACGCCACTTTCCTACGAATTTTTTAATGAAAAAAAAAACGTGCTATAGAGTTTGATAGCTCATCCAACTACAAAACTAGCTTTATTTTTACTTCTAAATATTTTAATTGCAATGTGGCGCTGTGGGCCTTAGCGACATAAACCTTACGTTTGCGTCTTTAAATAAAATAGTGTAAAGGCGTGTCTTTTAAAAATAAAATTGTTGTATAATGCGAATTATGCACATTACAAGATTCCCCCTTTGGCTGCCTTAGTTGCAAATCCCACGTACAGATGCCAGCTCTTCCTTTCGCCACCTGAAACCGATGCCCCGGTTGTTTCTGTCCGTTCCTGTCTTCCCCGGAAGCGGAGGGGGACAGGTAAATACAGAGCCCTGCGCGGCCGCGGCGCTGTTAGAGCAGCAAAGCAGCTGAGATGCAGAGACTACTAATACAATATTCCTAATTCAGTCCTAGGATATTCGGGGGAACTGCAACTTTACCCAAAATACTCAAGGAAGCGAAATTTATGTTGTAAAATCTGTCCTGTAATATGCAGTAGAGGAAAGGTGAAAAAGTCAACAAATACTGGAAACCGGATTGAAAATTAATTTGGCACCTAAGGTCCTTCCTGGGAACTGCTGCCCGAGGTAGCAGCGGACGCCAACATACTAGGACTATCTGTTAGTGCTCCAATCTATGGGACCTGGTGAAAGATGTCTGCTTGATGATACTCATTTTATCTGCACTGATAAAATGTGTGTCCTTTCTCTGGATTCGAACCTGCGACATGTAGTTTGCAGTCAAATATCAACAGCAACCCGGAGCCATGTATTGCTGTTCTGGTCTGTGACACACGTGCATGACCTCCACTCGTACATATTCTTCAGGGATACCCGAAAATCTGACTGGATTTCCCTATTTCACGTGTAAAAGGCCCAGTTCCTTGGCTTGTTTAGCATGATCTATTCAATTTGCACATACCTTCTGTTTCGTTGGTATGTTGGTGGTTGCATTTGTAGAAGCAGGTCAACATCCGGCAAACAGAACCGTTATTACCCCACGTACACACTCACACATACACACAAGGTAAGCAACAGTGCGTTTCCAAAAGTCACCAAATGATAACTCTTTTTTATTTTATTTTTGTAAATATATTTTTATTGCAGAGAAAAGTTACAATTGTACATTGGTCAATGGTAAAGCAATCGGTGATGGTAACGCCGATGGTGAGGTAGCACTGGTACACGGCCATTCAGCCCACAACCCGGAGGTCGGGCGGCAATTTGGAAATAAACTTTGAGCGTGGGACCTGTGGTCATCCAGAAGCGACCAGTCATAATGCAAAATTTCAGATCTGCTTTTTTTTTTTAAAGGAAAGAACCCCCCAACCCAACAAAACACACCCAGGGGTCCAGTGGCTAAACAGGGTCAAAATATCAAGAGCTTAGTAGGAAGCTTGTAATGCACTTTCCTCCCTCCGTCCACCTCCCCCCTCCCCCCCACGCCATCGGTGTATAGTTAGATCATCAGAGAGCATATGGCAGGAAACTTTCCGCAGCCTGTAAAAAAAAAAATATATATAGTAAACCTGTCGCATTACGGGGACGCAGGCAGCTCATTGGCATCACTTTCCGTGTCACTGGGGTGCTATGATCGCGTAGGGCCTGCACCAGTGCTTCCCATGCCTGCGCTGATTCCAATGCCCTCTCATTCTGCTGCCGCCTCGCTAGTTGATATCGCAGGGTGCTCTCACTCTCAGCCCACTTGAGGAACTTGTTGCGCCATTTAGCGCCCGTTGGACCAACTCGTGCCTTCCAGTGTCACGTTATTTCCCGTTTCGCCAAAAGCAGTCCCATATCAATGAATTTGCTGGTCACTTTTGTCTTGGGGGGTATGTGGAAACCAATGTAGGATCCCTACTGCGATGTCAAAATGTAGGGTCCGCTCTGTAACTTCATTGAGGGTGTCCCCTATCATTGTCCAGTAGGAGGACAAGGCGGGGCAGGGCCCTAACATGTGGGCTAGGTCCGCTCCAATTGTCCGGCATCTAGGGCAGGCCGCAGTGTCAGAGGCAAAGTACTTTTGTATCTTCTCCGGGGTCAGGTATGCTCGGTGTAATATATAAAAGTGGACCAATTGGAACCGAGCGCCGCGCGTGCTCTTCCAAGCTCGGCGCATCCGCTGGGCCCACGTGGTCTCTGGGATGACTCTCCCTATGTCTGCCTCCCACTTGACCTTTAGTGTCTCCAATGGAGGCAACTTCTCATGAGCCATCCTGGAGTATAAACACGTTACAGCTTTAACCGTTCCCGCTGCCATCATAACATACTGACATGCCAAGGACGTCTGTGGTTCCTCAAGACCATTCTGCCAGTGTATCTGAAGTGCCCTCGTGATCGCCGCGTGTAACAAGAAATCGCCCCGGGGTATGTCAAATCGGTCCAGCAGTGCCTGGAAGGGCAAGAGCACTCCGTCCCCGTACAGGTCGCCGATAACTTGTATGCCCGCGTCCTCCCAAGCTTGTAATTGCGACCAATCCCCACCATGTGGTAGCGCAGTGAGCATTCCCAATGGGATTTCGGGGGCGTAGGGGTGGTTAATTCCCGACTTGCGCTGTACGCGGTTTCAGCACGATCTGATAGTGCGTTCCTCTTGCGTGAGGTCCCTCATTGCTAGCCTCTGCTGCAGTGCAATATAAGAAAGAACGTGTCTGGGCATGCCCAGCCCCGCTCCTCCTCTGGACCCCGAAACTCCCGTGCTACCTCCTGAGTGTAGTTCTGCAGTTGGGCAGCTAGGTAGTATGTTTCAAAATCGGGAACAGCTAGCCCACCCTCCGCTTTAGGCCTCATCAGGGTCTTATGCGCCACTCTGCGGCGGCCCAACCCCCAAAGGAATGCCACAATTAGCGATCTCAGGTTCCGGAAGACGGCCGGCGGGATCCAGATTGGAAGCGTCCTGAAATAATAGAGTTGCCGGGGAAGCGCCACCATCTTTAGTAGCGCTATACGGCCTGCCACCGACAACGGCAGGGTAGCCCAAAAAGACATGCTACCCTTTAGCGCCCGAACGCATCGGGATATGTGCCCTCCAGAACGTCAGCAGGGCAATGGTAAATATAACCCCCCAGATATTTAAGGCAGTCAGGTGCCCATCTGATCGCCCTAGGTGTAACGGGCTGGGGTTCCCCTCTACGAACTGGAAACAAGCAAGTTTTCGACCAGTTCACCCTGAGGCCCGATAACTCACCGAAAGAGGTGAGTACAGTGTCGGCACCAGCCAAGGCCCCCTCAGCATCCTCCAGGAAAAGCAACAGATCGTCGGCATACAGGGAAATAAACTGCTGCCCCAATAAGGTCCGCAGTCCACCGTAGCGGGCCCCGGTGCGAACTGACAACGCTAGGGGTTCCACTGCCAGCGCAAAGAGTAACGGGGATAACTAGCAGCCCTGCCTCGTACCTCGCTCCACCGGATATTGTTGGGAGATCAGAGGGCCCGATCTTACTCTCGCCACCGCAGAGGCATATAGCACCGTAGTCCAACGCAAGAATCCTTCCCCTACCCCAAAACAACTAAGCACTCTACGGAGGTATTCCCACTCTAGACTATCGAAAGCCTTCTCCAGGTCAATCGAGAGGATCATGGGTTGGGGAGCCTCGTCGTGGCCCTCCTCCAACAGGCGGAACAGGCGACGGATGTTCATTGTAGTGTTTCGCTTGGGAATGAACCCCGCCTGGTCTCTATGCACCAAGGAGCCCATGTGTCCCAGCAATCTCGACGCTAGGATGCTGCTTAGTATTTTATAATCAACCGTGAGCATCGAAAGCGGCATATAAGATGCCAGGTCGCTACCCTCCCTATCAGGCTTGAGCAGGGGGACCACGAGGGCCTCACGCATGGAGCCCGGGAGGCGCCCCAGGCGCTTCGCCTCCTTGTAGATTATCAACAGCCGCGGGGCCAGGAGGTCAACATAGGTGGAATAGAACTCTACAGGAAGCCCATCCAGACCCGGAGTTTTGTTGCGTGCCATGCGTTTTATGGCACTGCGGATCTCCCCCAGCTTCACGTCTCTTCCCAAGTCTTTCGCTTGTTCGGGCTCCAGAGTAGGGATGGGCAAATCCCGCAAGAAGTTGTCAATGGGGGGCAGCATCCTGAACCACCCTACTCTGGTACAAACCTTCGTAGTAGTTCATAAAACAACCAAGGATTTCTGGCTGGGTACAGACCTCCACTCCCACAGCGTCCCGCATGGCAACCGTGGGAGAGGTGCGTCTCGTGGGGTTAGCTAGCCAAGCTAGGAGCGCCCCCGATTTGTCCCCCTCCACCAGCGATCTAGTCAGGTAGGTTTTATAATCAAAGCTGCGTAATCTTTCAACCTCAGCAGCTACGGCTTCCCTCGCAGCTGTGGTCTGTTGGTGAAGCTCCGGACGGCCGGGCCGCAAGAGCTCCAGCTCGCGAAGCTTCCGATCTGCCTTGCCGAGGTCCTCTAAGAGGACTCGTCGCATCCCCACCTTAGCAATGCAATAGCCTCTCACTACCACCTTAAAGGCGTCCCACTCCGTGGCCCTTGCCCCAGTCGTGCCCTCATTCTCCGCAAAGTAGGCGGTGATTCTGTCTCCCAGTTCACTCCGAAACACTAGGTCCTCCAGCATCTCGGGGCGCAACCTCCAAGTTGGGACACAGGGGGTACCCGGGAACCATCTGAAGTCGGCTAGAAGAGGGTTGTGGTCGGAAATAGTCCTCGCTAAATACTCGGATCTCGCAGCCGAGGACACTAATTCCGCCGACCCCAAGAACCCATCCAGCCGCACGTGGAGTTCATGCATGCCGGAGAAGTGAGAATAGTCCCGGGCATACGGGTGTTGGGCTCGCCAGATATCCGTCAGTCCCCATTTAGTCTGCCAGTCCAGTCTACCCCTGGCTACCCGGCGTGTTGGCGAGTCCGCCAGGGGAGGATGAGATCTATCAAGATCTACGTCCAGCACCGAGTTGAAGTCCCCCCCGATCAAGAGTGGCCCTGTCAGGTAGTGGGCCAGGGAGCCCGACAGCGCCGCGAAGAAGGCCAGCTGGTCCACATTGGGCGCGTAAATGCTGCAAATATTCAAATCTTTCCCCCCCCAATTTACCTGCTATGGCCACAAACCTCCCTTCCGGGTCCACAGTATGTTTCGTCACCTGCAGAGGGACCCCAGCCCGTACCCAAATTAGCGCGCCTCTAGCATAAGCCGAATATGTGGTGCTATATATCTGTCCCCTCAATCTGCACTGTAAGGCTAGACCCTCCGCTTTCGTGAGGTGTGTTTCCTGTAAAAGCGCAATCTGTACTCCCCTACGCACTAAGTAGGCGTGTATCTTGTGGCGCCTGGACATGGAATGCAGCCCGCGCACGTTCCAGGTGATGCATTTCAAAGTGGACAGTTCAGCCATTGTCCCATTGCGTCCCGTTGTGTCCCTCCCAGTCGTGCTCAAATAAGATCATACACAGTGATTGCCCTGCACCGATGGCGTACCCACCTCCCGACAACAACAATTGAACCCCAAACCGTGTCTCCCCCCCACCCTCCCCAGAACAGGACCCAAAGATTGCCTCCTAGTTCCCATCCAAACTGTACTCAGAAAAACAAAAACTATCCTGACGGTAGCCACCGCAGGCGTGCCTTAAGGGCAAGATGGGGGTCGAGCACCGATAGGGGGCCTCCCCACGTCCAAGCCACCTAATGGCGATCGAGCCATAAATATCCAGGGAAAACCCAGGACCTGTCCCCAACCCATCCATCTTCCAATTATCCAACAGTCTCCGCGAGGGCTCGCCCCTCCCCCCCCCCCCCCATCGCCCCCCCCGCTGATATCGACTCACCCGAGATCACCCGTGGCCATCAAGCAGTCCCTCCGCTGTATTTGGGGTGACCACAGGGAGGGTCACACTATCAGTCTCGGAGCCCTCCGTGTCTGTGCGGCCCCCACCACCTCCAGGTTCCGAATCCTCAATTACTGGTCCACCTTGAGAGCCTGACATGCTGGATACCATCTCCAACACACCTCGCCGTTCCGCCGTAGTCTCTACAGTCGAGGGACAGCCAAGCCTGCCCCGGCGATTCCGGATCCTCTTAGACCTCCGCTGTAGTCCGACCTCCGAGGTAGTCGAGAAAGAAGACCCAGGGCCATCCTTGCCAGCCCTATACAGTTCCAGCCAGCTACACGCTTCGTCTGGGGTATCAAAGAATTTAGTCGTGCCATCTAGTATGATGCGGAGCCTCGCTGGAAACAGCAATGAATACTGAATACTCTCACTCCTCCGTTCACGTTTGATCGCTAAGAAGGAGGCTCGCTTGCGCTGGGTCTCATAGGTGTAGTCCGGAAAGATATTCACTTTGCTGTTGTCTACCTGATAGGGTCCGTTCATTCTGGCATTGTTGAGGAGCAGGTCTCTGTCACGGAAATGCAGCAACCGCGTCACCACCGGACGCGGGTTTCGGCCCTGCTGCGGCGGCCTGGACGGGACCCTGTGCGCCCGTTCCAGGGTGTAAAAGGAGGAGAGCCCCTCTGTTGCCACTACCGTCCTGAGCCAGTCCTCTAGGTAGGCCACCATGTCCCCACCTTCGATTTTGTCCGGTAGGCCCACCACGCGGATGTTGTTCCTTCTATTGCGCCCTTCCGCGTCCTCCGCCCTCCTCTCCAGCGCGGCTATCCGAGTCAGTGTCCTTCATGGCGGCAGCTAGAGATTTTTGCGCCAGCTCCAGGGTTCCAACCGAGCTCTCCACCTCCTTGACCATGTCCGAAAGCTTGCCATGGTCAGCTCTGAGCAAGCCCAGGCTCGTCACGACCTGGGCGATGTCTTGTTGGAGTGCCGATCTCGTATCGGTTATCGCTGCCAGAATCTTGTCCAGTTGGTGCTGGAGGTGCGGGTCCCTCGACGTCTCCGGGTCCAGCTGGTCTCCCTTGTCTGACATTTCCGCATCCGAGGTGGCCTGCGCACACCCTTTAGCGCCCTTCGTCTTCCCCATGGTGGCCGTGGTCACCGGCGGTGAATCTGGCGACCGCCCAGAGGAGGGGCGTCAGTCGGAGCACCGTCGGCTCTCGTCCCAGCTCATGCACCAGCGCGGCCCGCCGGCCAGCCCCCGGTGCGACGGCGGAGTGAGTCACGACCGCTCGCGGTCCAGGAGCATAGAACCAGGAGCCTTTCCACATAGGCCACTCCGTTCGCAGTGAGTATAGGGGTTCAATAATAGCTGCTGGTGGGTCGTTGCAGGTTCATCGAGGGTATGCGGAGCAGGCAACAATGGCGCCCGTTGCAGAAACCGCGTGGCCGGGCTCCTCCGAATCGTCCCTTTGTCAGGGTGCAATAACAGGGGGCCAAGAGGCAGCACACTTCCTCGGGGCAAAAGGAGGGGGAGGGGGGAGAAGGGCCACCACCAGTCCGCAGCGTGCTGTCGGGCACCGCGATCCTCCCGAGCCACCCCCACCTCTGCAGGGGAATCCCAAGCCTTTAGTCACGCTCCGGGACAGGCAACAGTACAGGGAGGCAAGGGGGGGGCAGGTCACAGTCCCCTCCGCCGGCTTCCAAATGGGGCTCAGCAACCCCAGGGCTGATCCTGCACGGGGCTCCAGTTGCCTCTCAACGGCCGTGCTGTTGCCTCCGCCGGGCCTCGGGGGATGATCCGACTGCCCCGCCTCCTCAGGCACGGCCGGCAATGCAAGTGCGCCGATTACCCGCTGCTCCGAGAACCACCAGCGCGGCTCCTCCAATGCCCCGCCGTGCACCGGGAATCATTAGCAAGCCCCGGCGGCGCAATTTGAAAGCCCAGGGGCCCACAGGTCACGCAGCAGCTCCGGCCGCCCGGGAGTTCAGTGCTCTCGCACAGGCGCCATTTTAGGTGCGGCTCCGGAGGCCCCCCGGTCGTCGCGCCGGCGAGTCTCCTCGGGTCCCCAGGGTCGCCCAAGCGGCGCTTCACTGCTCCGATACAGGGGAGCCCCTTCCCCCACCTATCAAGAGGAGATAGGGGTTAGCAGGTGGGCTGATACAGGATAAATGACGGCTCGATCACGGAGCTCGGCGCTCAGGCGACCACCACCATCGGCGCCAAGCCACGCCCCCCAAATGATAACTCATCATTGTTTATTATTGATTCACGCGCATTCAAAAGCGGTGCTTTGTCCAGCCCTATGTCTGCAAGTAATGACACAAAGCAACACGCACTCTTAATAACCAAAGTGTTTTTAATTCTGTCATGTCTAAGCAATACCCTTTCCAACAACAAAAAGGCAACTAGGACTAAGGGCGCTCAGCTGTGAGTATGGCAAAATTGTAGTTTAAACGTAATTTTTTAAGGATTGCTACAAGACTGGGAGGAAGGTTACCAAACTTCCTCAAGTAATCTCGGAACACTCCAAGATATAATACAAAATTCAAAATCCTGTCGAGCAATCAAATCAATCAAATTTCTATTGCTATATTTATCAGCAACAGCAATACAATAGTATAAGCCTAATCACATTAAATTCAAAACTGACTAAAGCGCAAATAACTTCCAAATCATAAATATTGGAGTGAGTGAAAAACGGAGAAAGGTACAATTTACTATTTACCGTATTATTATTACTTTAGTATTTAGGGAAAGGTTTCCCTTTTAGATTTCTTACTTGCTTCGCATGGTGTAAATAGTTATACATAGAACGAGGTTATGGTGTTTATGATATTATTGTATACATATTATATTTTAGTGGTGATATTGCTTAGAACCTCCCTATATCATTCCAGGAATTGTTGCTTTCAAGGCCAAATAAGTGCAGAAACTCCTATATATTATAAGGACATTGATCTTTTTTCAAGGTAATATGATTTTGTGATATACATGACTTTGGCTCTATGACAGAATGTTTTCTGTATTCTACTTTTTTGCACTGGGATCCACTGTTAGTGCACAAGATATGTCACTTTAATGAGGGTACTGTGTACGTTTTCACCTAGGTGGTGACTTTATATAATTTTTGGTATTGAATTTAATTTAACTTTTCGCACGTGAAATTTTAAAGGAGTGATATTATATTTAAATCTGATTATATTGTATTACTTTGGCTTGCAGCCCTGATGAAGTTGATAGGCATTGATAATTGCCCAACGAAACACGTGTTGGCTGGTGCTGATGTATAATGAAGTTGTGAAATCTGAATTTTGAATTGACTTTTTGAAAAACGTGGAACTTTGGAAAACCTCGAGTGAATAAAGAACTCGTTAAACAGAAAAGAACTTTGGACTTAAATTTCCTATGTTACTATTTTTTGATCCCAGTGATTGACTACTGATCAGTTGAGAAATTGCCTATTTATATGAAAAATTCTTTTGAATTTAATGTGATTAGGCTTATACTATTGTATTGCTGTTGCTGATAAATATAGCAATAGAAATTTGATTGCTCGACAGGATTTTGAATTCAATACCCTTTCCACATCTTATTATTTAATACATAGTCCCAAAATGGTGTCCCTCGTTCAAGGTTATTAATGTTTACTACTAAAGCTTTAACATGGCTGCTCTCGCACCGCTTGTTAGACCCAGCTATCCACGTCAGGAACATATTTCTGGTTTGATAGTTTGCTTTGCGGCGCCGCAATTTAAATAATGTTATCCTATACGCTAAAAAAAAAAGATGCCCTATCCTTTCCCTGTCTTTTCTGTGCATGTAATAAACTCTCCCTTTATAAATCACATATGTACTTGCCCTGATACTGCCCTACTAGGCTTAATTCGTCACAGTGGTTGCCGGTGGTGGGCACAGGTATTATTTCTGGGGACTGGGACTTATTTTTCCCCATCATCCTTTGACGTGGCAAGAGGGAGGAAGGTGGAAAAGTAAGGAAGAGGGAACAAGGGAAAGGGAAACTGTGACATAAAAAACAAGCATTGACCAATAGGTGTCGCTTTTGGGACCTTATAAGTATTTAGTTATGCAGCACAATATCCTTGGTGCAACATCAACTATTGCATGGCTAAACACTTATAAGGTCCCAAAAGCAAGTCCTATTGGTTATGCCAATGCTTGTTTTACTGTTGCGATTGGGTGGGAATAAATGCCAGACAAGTTGAGGAAGTTGGAGTGGGTGAGGGGGAGGGTAGTTTGCCTTGCTTTTCTTGATGTCAAAAGTATACTAGTCTGTAATCCACAGTGTCCAGGACCGTACTCCAACTTAACCCCATTAGTAGATTCTATATCCGACATCACCGATATGCAGTCTAACATGCATTGTATTACTTGGAATATCTGGGGCTTAAATAACCCGCTTAAAAAGCAACACATTTTGGGATACCTGGAGACGCACCATGTCCAGATCGCTCTCCTTCAGGACACCCATATTGACCCGTCCACAACTCCCAATTTTGCTACTAGATGAGCCTCCAATCACTGCTTTTAGTCCTATTCCACCTACTCACGTGGGGTTGCGGTCCTTATTAAACACACTACTCCCTTTACATTAAGTGGTACTTCCACATTATTGTTTGATGTGGGGATGCCTTGTCTCCCTTGATATCACCATAGTCAGCTGCTATGGGCCCAATGTGGACAACCCCACATTTCTCAACACCCTCTGGGGCAAAATACTCTCCGTAGGCTTTACCTATCTCCTCTGGGGTGGAGACTTCAATACAGCCATACTCCAGGCAATGGATAGATCCTACCCCACTGCATCACATGATTCAGTCATGCAGAGACAGCTGGCAGACATTGTGGCAGAGAACTGTCTCCTTGACGCGTGACGACACATGCCCACAACAGTCAAGGAAGGTACACATTACTCGTCAGTCCACTCCTCCTGCTCCCGCCTGGACTACTGGTTTGTGTCCATTGGTGTGAACGGCTGGATGCAGTCACTCATATGGCGAAGACATTCTCCGACCACTCTGTGACAATGGTACTAAAACTCCCTGTAGACCCATCCCCCATACATCAGATGGCGGCTCAACCCACTACACCTCTTAGACACAGTTTTCCGGACTGAACTCGAACAGGAAATTCAAAACTACTTCGAACACAATATAGACTCCGTACCAAGTCTTACCACAGTCTGGAAAGCCTTCAAAGTGACTAACCGAGGCTCTTGCATTGCTAAGGGTGGGGGTATTTTAAGAGACATTTGTACTGAGCTTAACTGGTTGGAAAAAGACATTAAAGCACTGGAACGCCAAATAAGCGACAGGACCGGGGGGGGGTACGACGACACGATTAGGTCTTAATTAAGGGGCAAGCTTACGGACTATGCTACCACTGCTGAATGTAAATTCCATGGCAAATATCACGTCGCCCGCGTGTACGTGGAGGGCAGGTGCTCAACACCCATTGGGCTCACCGGTCTTCAGCCCCCCCCCCGTCGCCTCCTCTGCCCGCGCTAAGATGACACGCACTGAAATGATGCAAGAAGGCTGCGCATCCGACCCGAGAATGTGATTTTTATTATGCTTTCTGAGAGGCCCAGCAGCCCGAGCCAGACAGCCAGCCTCTGAACAGTTTCAATGAGTGAACCCCCCTGCCCCCACCTCTTGTTTTCCTTTAGAGTGGCGCCGCCGAGGTGAAATCCTTGCCCGAAGGCAGGGATTTCCCCTAAGCACTTGATGGGTTGTGAGCATGGGGTGTGAAGATGTGCACAGCAGGGGGAAGGCATGGCCAGTTAAGGTGATGCTTTTCCTTTGTAAAGGAATTTCTGCTGGCATCATAGCCCAGGGTTTGCTGTCTGTGCACTTGTATAGATGTGTATTCCATACAAGTGCACAGACAGCACACCCTGGGCTATGACGCCAGCAGAAATTACTTTACAAAGGAAAAGCATCACCTGCACTGGCCATCCCTTTGCCCCTGCTGTCTGTGCACTTGGATGGAATTCACATCCAAGGCGCTGCTCACCAGATAAATGGTGAACAGGGCCATGGATCTTTCTATTTTCGCATCCAAGGGCACCCACAAAGAAGCAGAGGAGGCCCAGGCAAGGAGAATCCAGGAGAAATTTGGCCCACACCTATCTACTCTGACGCTGGATGCCAAGACACAGTGCTGCTGATTAGCCAGACTCCACAGTATAGTATCGGAGGAGCAGGCAGCACTGCCTGCATATCTAGGTTACTGTGAATGTTGTTCTTGACTTACATACATAGAAACGTCAAAGAGGACAGTCCCCTCCAAATATGCAAATGTAGTGTAAGTTTATAGTGTTTATATTTTTTGGGGTGTTAGTGGGTAATTTTAGAGTTCAGGGTGGGTGTGTGTTTTAGGGTGCCAGTGAGTAATTTTATGGTTCAGGGTAGGTTACGGATGGGGGTGCCAGGGGGTAATTTTAGGGTTCTGAGCGGGTATGGGTTTTGGGGTTCCAGGGGGCAATTTTAGGGTTCAGGGTAGGTATGGGTTTTGGGGTGCCAGGGGACATTTTAGGGTTCAGCGTGGGTATGTGTTTTGGTGTGACAGGAGTAATTTTAGGGTTCAGGGCAGGTGTGGGTTTTGGGGTGTCAGGGGGCAATTTTAGGGTTCAGGGTGGGTATGGGTTTTATAGTGCATAGGGTAATTTTAGGGTTCAGCGCAGGTTTGGGTTTTGGGGTGCCATGGGATTAATTTTAGGGTTCAGCGTGGGTATGTGTTTTATAGTGCATGGGGTAATTTTAGGGTTCAGGGCAGGTGTGGGTTTTGGGGTATCAGGGGGCAATTTTAGGGTTCAGGGTGGGTGTGGGTTATGGGGTGCCAGGGGACATTTTAGGGTTCAGCGTGGGTGTGTTTTGGTGTGCCAGGGGTAACTTTAGGGTTCAGGGCAGGTGTGGGTTTTGGGGTGTCAGGGGTCAATTTTAGGGTTCAGGGTGGGTATGGGTTATGGGGTGCCAGGGGGGAATTTATGGTTCAGGGTGGGTATGGGTTATGGGGTGCCGGGGGGATTTATGGTTCAGCATGGGTTCTGGGGTGCATGGGGTAATTTTAGGGTTCAGGGCAGGTGTGGGTTTTGGGGTATCAGGGGGCAATTTTAGGGTTCAGGGTGGGTGTGGGTTATGGGGTGCCAGGGGACATTTTAGGGTTCAGCGTGGGTGTGTTTTGGTGTGCCAGGGGTAATTTTAGGGTTCAGGGCAGGTGTGGGTTTTGGGGTGTCAGGGGTCAATTTTAGGGTTCAGGGTGGGTATGGGTTATGGGGTGCCAGGGGGGAATTTATGGTTCAGGGTGGGTATGGGTTATGGGGTGCCGGGGGGATTTATGGTTCAGCATGGGTTCTGGGGTGCCTGGGGTAATTTAAGGTTCAGGGCGTGTATTGGTTTTGGGGCTCCAGGGGGGTGATTTTAAGGGTTCAGGGTGGTAATGGGTTTTGGGGTGCCAGGGGGTAATTTTAGGGTTCAGGGTGGGTATGGGTTATGGAGTGCCAGGGGGGAATTTATGGTTCAGGGTGGGTATGGGTTATGGGGTGCCGGGGGGGATTTATGGTTCAGCATGGGTATGGGTTTTGGGGTGCATGGGGTAATTTTAAGGTTCAGGGTGGGTGTGGGTTTTGGGGTGCCATGGGATTAATTTTAGGGTTCAGCGTGGGTATGTGTTTTATAATGCATGGGGTAGCTTTAGGGTTTAGGGCAGGTGTGGGTTTTGGGATGTCAGGGGGCTATTTTAGGGTTCAGGGTGAGTATGGGTTATGGGGTGCCAAAGGGGAATTTATGGTTCAGCATGGGTATGGGTTCTGGGGTGCCTGGGGTAATTTTAAGGTTCAGGGTGGGTTTGGGTTTTGGGGGGCAAGGGGGGAATTTATGCTTCAGCATGGGTATGGTTTCTGGGGTGCCAGGGGTAATTTAAGGTTCAGGGCGGGTATGGGTTTTGGGGCTCCAGGGGGGTGATCTTAGGGTTCAGGGTGGTAATGGGTTTTGGCGTGCCAGGGGGTCATTTTAGGGGGTGGTTTTGGGGTGCCGGGGGGGGGGATAATTTTAGGGATCAGGGTGGGTATGGGTTATGGGGTGCCAGGGGTAATTTTAGATTTCATGGCGGGTATGGGTTTTAGGGTGTGAGGGGGTTAATTTTAGGGTTCAGCGTGGGTATGTGTTTTGGTGTGCCATGGGTAATTTTAAGATTCAGGGTGAGTATGGGTTTTGGGGGGCAAGGGTGTAATTTTAGGGTTCAGGGTGGGTATGGGTTTTGGGGTGCCAGGGGTAATTTTAGGGTTCAGGGCGGGTATGGGTTTTGGGGCTGCAGGGGGGTGATTTTAGGGTTCGTGTGGTAATGGGTTTTGGGATGCCAGGGGTTAATTTTAGGGTGTGGGGTGGGTATGGGTTTTGGGGTGCCGGGGGTTATTTTAGGGTTCAGGGCGGGTATGGGTTTTAGGGTGTGAGGGGGTTAATTTTAGGGTTCAGCGTGGGTATGTGTTTTGGTGTGCCAGGGGTAATTTTAAGATTCAGGGTGAGTATGGGTTTTGGGGGGCAAGGGTGTAATTTTAGGGAACACTGCGGCTATGGGTTTTGGGGTGCCAGGGGTAATTTTAGGGTTCAGGGTGGGTATGGGTTTTGGGGTGCCATGGGTAATTTTAGGGTTCAGGGTTGGTATGGGTTTTGGGGTGCCAGGGAGGTCATTTCAGATTTCAGGGTGGTAATGGGTTTTAGGGGGCCAGGAGTAATTTTGGGGTTCAATGTGGGTATGGGTTTTTGGTTAATTTGAGGGTTCAGGGTAGGTATGGGCTTTGGGGTGCCAGGGGGGCAATTTTAGGGTTGGTATGAGTTGAAGGGTTGTAGGGTTTTAAGGAAATGTGGGTGGGGGTGTGGGGGTGTGTGTGTATGTATATGTGTATATGTATGTGTATATATATATATATATATATATATATATATATATATATATATATACTTTACTAAAAACAATAAGCCATTTACAGGGATATATAAACCTATATACATATATATATGTAGCGTTTATACTTACCTGTAAAATAGTTATATTTTAAAACAAAACTTTTACCACGCATATGCTTTTGTTGTAAAGGCATATGCGTGGTAAGAGTTTGCATTGTAATGGTATTGTGTTGTAACAGCACTTGAGTTGTTACAACCGCGTTGCAAAGACATGCATTGTGATGGTATGTGTTGTACTGTCATACATTTGTGCAATGCTGAAGCACTTATCCATGCATGTAGCAGGTTACACCTAGTGGGTGTATGGTTGGAAGAGTGTTGTCTTTATTTAAGCCTCTGTGAAAAGCATCTCCATGCAGTTCATGATGAATACCAAGGTGCAGTTATTGAGCTATGGGACTCCGTGAAATGGAATTGTGAAAATTGGTTATAATGTGTTCCTAAAGTGCTTTGTAGTAAAATATATTAAATTGGCCTTTTAATTCAGTACATTCTGTTTCTTTTTCATAAGACAATAGCATATAAATGCATCAAATTAACAAAAATGTGTGCTTTAATTGTTGTCCAGTTTCAAATGCAGAATTCACCACATTTTTTTCTCAGCTTGACCTGAGCATTAACCGATCCTGATTATCTGCCATTTTAGCTCCGCCCCATTGATTAACATTAGCCACGCCCCTTCATCTGCCATGTTAGCCCCCCCCCCCCGAAATTAAGACCTAGTTGCGCCCCTAGTAGAGGGTGATCGACCAGGGAAAGTCCTGGCGAATCTGGTCAGACAACCCAGATTGTCCAATCATGTCACGGAAATCCATGACTCTGAGGGCGAAATCCACCAGCACACTTCTGGGCAGCTCCACACCCTCATGACCTATTATAAATCTCTCTATACAACACATAGGGGAACGCCGCTTGACCTCCGCTCATACTTTGAGGACACAGCCCTCGTGTGGCTAGGCGATACCCAGCGAGAGTTCCTCAGCGCTGAACTAGAACTAGATGAAATCACCACAGCAATTATACAGATGAAATCAAGGAGTGCGCCGGGTTCCGACAGGCTCCCCGTTGAATTTTACAAGACGTTTCAGCTACAACTAGCCCCCATACTTAAGGCAGTCTTCTATGAAGCCAAGGAGGAAGGCTGTCTCCCTTCTACCATGCTAGAGGCCCTGATCACGTCCCTCCTCAAACCCGACAAACCTCCTACCCAATGTGAATCCTATTGCCTCCTTTCCCTCATAAATTCCCACACCAAATTTTAGCGAAAGTTCTCTCCAACTGATTGAATTTATTAATGGAAAGGCTGGTCCTACCGGATCAGTTTGGATTTGTCCCCAACAGAGCAATTTCCCATAACCTCCGAACCCTCCTTACAGTTCTGCAAGACATTGACCCAGACAGCTCCGCAGTAGCCGTTTTCCTTGATGCCACTAAGGCGTTCGATTCTGTCGAGTGGGACTACCTCCTTGGTACCTTACGCTACGTGGGTATGCCCTTGGCGTTCCTCGCGTGGGTAGACCTGCTGTATCAACAGGCCACGGTCCTCCTTAAAGGAGCGCGCTCCCCTAGTTTTGGCATCATCAGGGGTACACGCCAAGGCTGCCCTCAACCCCCCATCCTTTTTGCATTGGCTATAGAGCCTCTTGCAGCGGAAATTGACACCACAAAGAAAGAGTGCTGATTTTCCCATCAGGCAACTCATTATCTCGCTTTACACGTATGGTGTCACCCACTATATCAAGAACCTACAGGAAAACCTAAACCCTGTATTAAGGGAGGTCACGAAATTTTGAGCCATATCAGGTATCCACATCAACTGGGCTAAGGCCGCTGTTTTCCCACTCACTGCCTCAACAACTACGTACCCCCTAGACTACCCACTTGCGTGGCAGACCGAGAAAATGTAATATTTGGGTATCTGAGTTACCAGAAATCGAGAAGAATTAATATGGGCCAATTATGGAGTCGCGCTAGACCAGCTACTGAGTCGATCACTAGATGGTTATCGCTACCCCTCTACATGGCTGGGAGGATCTCCCTAGTGAAAATGGTGCTATTGCCAAAGTTCCTTTATCTCTTCACTAACATACCATACCATCCCGGCAAGCATTTCTTTAGTGTGCTGAAAGCGCAAATCATACGTCTAGTTTGGGGTAGCAAACAGGCCCGACTTGGCCTCGATACTCTGGTTTTGCCCTTCTAACGGGGGGATATGAAGTTCCTAACTTTGAACTTTATTATTACTGTGCCCAAGCTCACTTCGCCACATACTGGTTACACCCACCACCCTTTATGCCCCACTTAGAGGTTGAAGAAGGATATATTGCTATGGCCCCCACTCCCCTTTCGGGCTTCCTGTACACCCCCTGCAGGGAACGAGAGTGCGCCCCACCACAGTGGCTTGCACCGTCGCAGCTTGGAAGAAAATCGCCGCTAGGCTCGAAGTGCCCATGCTATACTCTCCTAATATGCCCCTGGTGTACCACCCTTCTCTCCAAGTCACGTACGAAAGACAATGTCGCTCTATGTTGGAGAAATTACACTTTACTACGTGGGGGGGACATGTACACGGGTGGAACATTCCGGTCTAGGGAACAGTTCTTTGGCGGAAACACACCCACAGCAATGGATATCTTTATGTATGTAAGACTTTGGCAGAGTGTTAAAGCCACCACTCCTGCATTCCACCTGGAGCCTCCCACATTGGCCCCACTTCATGCCATGCTACAGTCAGCTCCTCCTCGGCATGTCACCTCGCTCATTTACCGTCACGCATAAAACGCACCTATCCCCCAAGCTCTGAAAGCCCATCATGAGTGGGACAACGACCTAGAGAACCATATGACAGACGAACAGTGGGAATTCTGCTACAAGCAGTTGGAGGCTATAACAGCCAACAGCCGGTTGAGACTCATTCATTATAAATTCTTACACAGGCTATATTATACCCCGGCCGAGCTCCACAAATACAAACTCAGGGAAGATGATAGATGTGCCAGATGTAGGGGCAAGGGCGCAGACCTTCTCAATCTAGCCTGGCTATGCCCGATCATCCAACAGTACTGGATACAAGTGTTTGCGGGTATGTCAAAAATGATAGATACACCTCTACAAGCCTCGCCAGACATTGCTCTACTAGGCTATACGCATAATATTGGCACTGTGTATAAGAAGTTCTTAGCCATAGGCCTCCTGATAGCGAAGCATAGGTTGGCCTGCAGGTGGGGTAGGTGAAGGGCCCCTAAATTTAAAGAATGGATACATGATCTCACAACATAGCAGGAACACTCACTTACCTATGCTGAACTGCTACCACTTACCTCCAGACCACGAAATATATGGGGCATTCTCACATCCTATCTCCTCGACGGCAGATGATTCGACTGCTGTCCCAGGTGTGCAAGATAGGGTCAAGGCTTCAGAGGTTTCCCCCCGCGGGATGGGAGCTGAGATACCACTATTTCCAACTCTGTATAGTAGTGAGATCTAGACCTCAGCAGCACTTCATCTATATATGCCGAACGAAAAAGGCCCCTACAGGGATGGGCTTCAATGCCCCCGCCTGACCCCACTGCAATCTGGGACCCCTGAAGGTATTAGTCTCCTACTATTGTTCATTGTATGCACAGTATATGAGTCTTATTGCACATGTGGGCACTGTAGTTCAGAGCATGGTTATTCGAACTTACAATACTATTCAAGGGTGGGAGGGGGTTTATTTTAGTTCCTTAACAGAGATGTACCTTGCATATAGCACTTGTATCTATGATTGTTATTGATTGCATATCTCTTTACCATTGAAATGTTTTATTTACAATAAAGCTGATAAAAAAAGGGGGAGAACCCTAAAAGACTGTGAAGGCATTAGCCTGAGGAAAATTTAAGGACCAGTCAAGAAGAAGAGCGAAGAAACTGAGAACAGGGATAGAGTAGGGACTCCTACATCTGAATACAGAGCCTCTTGCACTAAAGACTCCCATAGAGGAAGGTCTAAAGAGCAGAAGCATACAAAATATTGCCACTATCACTCTGGACATTCTCACCACTCTCAAACACTGGTCATCATCGAGGCTGGTGTTCGCACCAACTTGTTTGCTGTTGAGAAGTATGACAACAGCATCACCGTTGCCAACTCATGTATGATTAAATCCACCTTCGACATTGATTCCAGCCATGACTCCGCAACCGATGAGCGCAAGGTTTTTGACAGTGGAGTACATGACACCGAAACATCAAAGGTCAACTTCAAAATCAACTTCATTAATGTCAAGATAGTAGTCAAGACACTCGACGTCACGGAGACCAGCATAGAGGCATACAGAAATCTCTATGCTTTTTAGTTTCTGATAACCAGCAATAATAAAAAAGAAAATCAGACTAGACCAACTTTAGTAATTCCACAAAAGGATCCTGTTCAGGAATACTTCATTCCTCTAAACTTACCTCTCAGAACTTTTTCTCCAATTATTCCTATTATTCAACCATTAGAGCCAGGGTCAAAACTGAGCCCAACAGTTTCACCAGTAACTGAAGGTTGTTCACAGTCCTCTCCTCCAAGACACTATATCCCAAAAAGGTGGAAAAGTATAGGATCACCGCATTCTCCTTCACCAGCTAGGTCTTTTTCCACCAGCTCGTATTCTACATATGCTCCCAGGTCTCCAGCTGCATCACCTCTAAGGCTCCTGCTTTTCCATCTGAACAAACTTGTACATATTGTTATGATCCCCAATGCACCCCAATATAGGCCTAGGTAGTTATATGACCCTTTACCTACACCTGTCCTACCATTGTTCTACATAACTGGTCTGGCGCTGACCTTTTACCTAGTTCTGTGCTACATAAATGTTGTGTGGGTTTCTCCGAAAACGAGCTCCATTTGTTATACATTACGATTCTCAGTAACACAGCCGGATTACCTTCTGCATAATATCTCTGTATAAGGGTCACCGCTATCGTTATCCTTGCTCGACATGCCTATAGTACATGTCTTGATAAAAAGCCTGAGGTTACATTTTTGGTCTATAAGCACCACATCTTTGCTGGACAAACCAGAGGAGAAAGACTCACATGCTGACATGCTGATGTGCGACTTTGAAGTCCCTGCACGCAGACACTCCAGCACACATTGGTCTGACATCCCTTGCGGGGTCCATCTCGAGACCACGACGAGGTCCTTCGCTTTCCCACATCAGGTAGGCTCTATTTTAAGGGAATTCTTCTCTATTTATTTATTTTATTTAGAAAGTTTTGTATAGCGCGAGCGTGATCCTCGAGGGTATCGGAGCGCTTTACATGGAGAGAACACGATTAGCACTTGGTATGATCAGCATGCAAACATATGCGTGAGAGACGAACAAATCAACAATTAAAAATCGTCTAACAGAGGAGGAGCTACGCTGGCCACCAAGATGGCCGCATAAGCTCCCGGCTCCGCCGACCTCCGCCAGAAGCTCATGAATCCTGATATTTATCCTGAATTCAAACCAGACTTATTCTCGGCCTAACCCAGTGTGGAAGCCGGGGCCTCGCTTTCTAACCAATCCGGGTTGGAGTTGAACAACATTGGCTGCGAGAACAGGACGGCGTCCGGTCACCCGGAGTGGAAGAATATCCCGACCGGATTGGATGGTGGTCTGGTTGCCTGCACGGACACGGCAGTGAGACGCACCGGTAGCTGTGGGCGGGGTTCCGTTGCCCGGTGGTCCTGTTGGGCTGACGGGCTTGGGTCCTCGCTGGCGGCGATGGTGTTGAGACCGCGACATTGACGAGTGCCCACTGTTAACGTCGGCCCTGCTTGTGCCTGCTACACCGGAGTAGTCTACCTCCGGGGTTACAAAGATCTGCCTTGTCGCTCTGTGAGAGGAGATGGAGCGAGAGGAAGATACGCCGTCGCTGCAGACCGTAATGACCGCCATTGGGGCGCTTCACTCGCAGATCACCGCCGCCATCCATAAAATGGTCGTAACAGCCGAAACCGTGTGTTTGAGACCGGATGCCGATCCCTCGAAGGATTTGAAACATGTTGTTTTAACCGCGATGCAGGACATGCCTGACACAGAGGGCCCTGTGCGGAAACCAGACCTGGTGTGTTTTGTTGGCCCCCGAACAACAGACCGAGAGCCCGGAACTACCGAAAACTCGCCATACTCTATCCCGATGCCGCCCAAGATGGACACAGCCAACCTCATACTCCATGACAATTTCCACGGCGATTACCGGAGTGATTTCTTATTCTTTTCTCCCCAGTTGGTTCGAATATGTTTTTGTAATTTAGTGTCCATGGACAGACATCTCCATCTGATTCGTGGTCTTCGAACATTACTGCTTTGGACTCGACCCTACTCCACTGACTTTTACTCTTTTGAACGCTTTGACTTTCCTCTTGAGATGGTGGCCCGAGCGGTGAGAACTCGCACGAAAAATCGTAGTGGCCAAGGTTGAGTGTTATCGTCTGGGTTTGAAACAAAGGCTTTATTTGACACGGGACTTGTAACTAAAATGATGCTGGAGTCGGACGGCTCTTTTGAACCCCCCCCCCCCGTTTGTTTTTTAATTGCTACTTCACATTGTCTGATTATATCTAGGGGGGTCTGCTTCTGGCGGGGAATAAAGGGGACCGGGAGCCTGTAAGACATCTCCTCCTCCGCTCTTTTCATTCTTTTAGGGTTTAGTTGTTGGGCGACAGGCACGCTGCTAGTGGGGTTAGGCCGTAGCCATTGCAGGGGTGCAGGGTGGGGGGAATAGGAGGGGGGGGTTTATTTTTGTCCTTATTTAGTTCTATGACCTTTTTTCTTTCCTTCCCCTGTTACGAGAGGCGATATGTCTATTCTGAGTCTATTTTTCACATGTATGGGTGTCTACTCTGGTCCTATTTATCCTGTATACGTGGGTGGGCGGGCCTTGCCAGTACATGCTCAACGGGGTTGTTGATTACATTGATTGTCCGTTCTATGTATATTTGCTTATGTTGACGCCCCACGCTCCTTGTATTGATTATGTCACATTGGCCTAGTTACCTACGCACCGATGCAATGAATCCTATTGTGTGACACCTGATATGTGTAATATTTCCTCTTGCTTTTTCTTCTTTAAATAAAAAGATACATAAAAAAAAAAATTGGCTAACAGTGGTTGAGATAGAATAAAGCCAGTACTAGGAAGGATAGGCTACATAAGAGTTTGATATCTGAATTTATTCAGTGTCATCGATATGTTAACTTGGGGTAAGAACTTAGTCAGTAAGGAAGGTTCGGTGGTAAAGAGTTCCATATCTTGGGTGCGATAGCAGAGAATGCTCTAGCCCCAGTTTTCTTTTTGTGGGTTCGTTGGGGTTTCAGCAAGAAGGTGAGCGCACTTCGTGATGATCTGCTGCCCCCTGATTTTTCTAGCTTTTGGGCCAGGTAACTGGGGGTGTTGAAGTGTAATGATTCGTGCGTCATGCAAGCGATTTTCAGTTGGATTCTTGCTTTGTTTGGTAGCCAGTTTAAGGTTTTTAGGGCTGGTGAGATGTGTGCATTTCTTTTGGTTCCGAGGACGAGTCTTGCTGCTGCATTGAGGGAAGCTCTTAGTGGTGCTAGTTTTTATTTGGGTAGGCCACACAGTGTGGCGCTACCGTAATCCTATCTGGGTAATACTAGGGCTTGGACAGCTTGTTTTAAATCTTCATGAGGTAGGTATGGTTTCAGTTTCCGCTGAATGCTCAGTTGGTAGTTTGCTCCTTTGGTGGATGCACTAATGTGACCCTGCATATTTAGGTGTTTGTCTAATGTTATACCTAAGGATCTGGCAGAGTCTATGATGTGGGGGCGAGCTTTTGAGGGCTGTAAGATGATTCAGCCACAGATCAATCGTGGGGTTGTTTTTTGGTAGAGAGATCAGAAGAAATTCCATTTTAATAGCGTTGAGTTTGAGGTGGTTAACCGTAAGCCAGAGGTGTGTATTTTGTAGGATGGAATTGAGGGATATAATGTCATCTGGAGAGGCGATTTTGAGATATAGCTGGGTGTCATCCGCATACATATGGTAGTGTATGTTAGTGGATTTTAGGAGGTCTGCTAGAGGTTCCAGATATAAGTTAAAGAGAATTGGGGAGAGATCGGATCCTTGAGGAACACCAAGAGTTATAGCATGTGACTTAGATAGAGATTGATTCATTTAGACTCTTAGGGATCTGTTTAGGAGGAAAGAAGAGAACCATTGTAATACAGCCCCTGATAAGCCCATTCTTTGTTCCAGTCGTTTTAGTAGGGTGTCTTGTTTGACGGTGTCAAAGGCAGCAGATAAATCAAGCAATATTGGAAGGCATGATTCATTCTTGTCCAGCATTTAGTATGTCATCACAATATGAGTACGGGCAGATTCTGTGCTGTGATCTTGACGGACGCCTGATTGGAATTGATCGAGTAGTTGAAATTGTCCTATGTGGTTGCAGAGTTGTTTCTGTACACATTTTTCTAAGAGTTTTGCCAGTGTGGGGATGTTAGAGATGTGCCGGAAGTTGTTAGGGTCAGAACAGTCTCACATAGTTTCTTTTTAGAATGGGTGTTACTTGACCGTTCTTTATGCATTCTGGGATAGTGCCTTGTCGTAGAGAGGCGTTTGCAATCTTTGACCATAGTGGGAGGATACAGGTTTTGATCTCTTTGAATTTGCTGGGAGGTAGAGGGTCCATGAAGTGGTTAGATCCGTTTAAAAGCGAATAAATGTTGTAGATTTCCTGTTCCCTGATTGGGGAGAAGGTGTTCCAAGTGGCATTATTTTTGGAGCGTGCCAGGGTGGTTCCTTCCCATCCATAGATTGTGAGTTGTAAGATAGTCTGACTCGTGAAGCTGGTAGTAGTTCCTCCGCTAGTTGAAGTTCGTTCTCTATCTTTGCTGTTTTATCCTTGAGGAAGGTGGCTAGTTCTTCACAATTTGGCAGGGTTCTGGAGGGTCCGGAGTCTAAGGGGTTTGATGTGTTACGCGATTGCTGTTTGAGTATTTCGAATAATTATTTGGGCCTATTTCTGGCCTGGTCGAGTTGAGTTCTGATAAAAATAGCTTTCGCCCGTCTTATTCTTCGATTGTATGTGTTCCTCATTGATCTTAAGAGTTTTAGCGATTCCACTAATGGGGAGTATTTCAATGCTCTTTCTGCCATTCTTAGATTGCGTCTTTCTGTGTTCAAGTTGTCATTGAACCATGGCTTTGAGTTTTTAATGGAGATGTTTTTCTGTTGTAAGGGTGCGATCGAGTCCTTGATTTTCCGCATGGAAGTATTGTAGTAGGCTGTGAGGTAGTTGACATCCTCCATGTTGGCCTGTGGGATCAAGGTGTTGTTGCATAGAGTGGTTAGATCATTGTGGTTTATTTTACTAAGATTCCTTTTCCATTGTTTGGTTTTCTTCGGTTGACCATTCTTTGGGATTTTTTTAAGTTGATGAGGAAGGTGTCCCACTTAGAGATAAGGTCCAAAGTCTCTCCCTTGTTGTGTGTGGGACTGTCGCAGATTTGGGACATCTCATGGTTTAATAGGTAGGATTTTAAGCTATTCACTAAGGGGTAATTTAGGTCATTCCAGTGCAGATTAAAATCACCCAGGAAGATCTGGGATCCTTGAAGATTATCATTTATTGTTAAGATTTCCATGATTTGTTCGATGAACTCCGTGTTATCACCCGGAGGGTGATAGAAGGCATGTAAATTACAAATGGCTTTGCTGTTGCAAGAGATATTGATGCTAAGATATTCACATGTTGTTACATCTATTGTTTCCAGTTGGCATAATGATAAAGTATTGTGGTAGATGCATGCTATTCCACCATCCGTTTTTTCTGATCTGTCTAGTTGTATGATCTTGTGACTAGGTGGGACAAGTAGATCTATGGTGGGATGAGATGATGAGTTTAACTGTGTTTCCGTGAGGATAACTATATTGTACTTCTTTCTGAGAATCGTAGAGATCTGCTGCTTATTTTGTTTGCTGATCTGCAGTTGAAGAGCATCCACTTTAGCTGTTTATTATTGTGATGAGAGGTCATTTGTGATAAAGTGATTCGTTTAAGGTTGTTCTTGTTTATTGCTCTGTGATTATGAATCGGTTCTCTGAAAGGGTTCTCTTGCATGGACTGGATTTGATTTTGTTCAGTCTTGTTCGTATTTATTCCAGACTTATAATATAGGAGGAGTTCATGGATCTCATTGTTTGATAGATCTTGATTTGATCTCTTTGGTCTGGAAGCATTGTTGGGGGAAGGTGTAGTTTGCGGTCCTAGGTTGGCTGTGTGGGTGGACTGATGTCTGTATGGATGTCCTTTCTGGTTATCTTGGTGTTTTTGAGCTAGGAGAGGGCCACAGATTGGCTGTGAGTGAAGTAAGTCTCTGCATATCCTCTTTAAGGTGTTTTAGGCAACGATCCATCTCATTGAGCCGCATTACCCAGTACTCCGGTTTAAGGGTAGTGGTGGGTTGCGTCGCAAAATCTTATAATGGTGTGTTGTAGTCAGGGGTGTCTAGTTGAGAGAAGGAGTAATAGTTAGTGGAGTATTTTTGTTGTGTATATGGGTGAGGCTGATTGGATGTGATGAGAGGAGGCATAGTGCTGGAGGTAGTGGCTGTGTTGGTGGATCTAGCTGAACTAAGGTTGATTTGGTGTGGGGCTGTGGGTTTGTGGATATTATAGTTCCCGGTATGGGGGATCAAAGAGGACGTGATGGTAGAACACTCATTGTTGCGATCTGGTAAGGTAAGGGGGTGTGGGGGGGTGATATTCCACGCAGTTGTGGACTAAGCTAGTCTTGTTGTTGGGGGGTGGGGTGAGCGGGGGAGTTGGTTGCAATATTCCTAGTAGAGATCTCAGTGAGTAATTGGGCAAATGGATCTGGAGGGGGGGGTGTCCTCGGTGGTTCGGCAGTCCCCTGAGACCCAAATTGAGTTGGGAGTGGCCATGTGCGTTGAGGAGGAAGAGGCTATACACCTACATACATGCAAGGTACACTAAGATACATCTAGGGTGGCATCGTAGGAGTACACATAATTACTGTTATGTATCTATATGCCTGCATATATTCATTGTTTTAGCACTGTGGTAGAATTCTACCTTTTTGTTTTACTCTACTCGTCGTTCAGGGCTGGACTGGCTACTGGGCATTTTGGCATTGTCTAGAGCTGGAGGCTGATGTCACTGCGGTGGGGGCTAATTTCGTAGATGGAGACCTGCGTGTGCTTCGAAATCAACAATGCAAAACGAATTTAGTTTTGCACACGCAGGTCCCCATCAACGGAATCAGCCCCAAGCTCTGCAGAATGTCAAAATGCCGGGTAGCCAGTCCGGCCCTGGTTCGTATATGTCTCTTTCTGTCTAATGGTTGTTGCAGCACACGTATTTTATACTTGAATGACACTGGTTCAATAAATACTTATTGAAAACATCCCCACTGTTTATTCTGTGTATCTCTCTGAGACTAAGTAAGTATGAGTGACTGAGTGAAAAGTACTGTACTGTTTTCACGATCCCTGAGGGGCCAGGGTTGTCATGTTCGATAGTTGCCAGAAACTATTCTAGCCTTGGAAAGAGGGGCTCATAGAGCCACTGTGATATTCTTTGGGGTTGCCTGAAATCAGTCTGGACACCAATCCCTTAGTTTATGTTGTCTAAACGTGCAGATCCTATATAGGTTTGTAAGAACTATACAACAGTATAAATACACACTAGAAACTATATTTCATTTGTCTGTATTTATAAAAAGAAACAAAAAAATACTGATAAACCAGGCACGTTGCTGCTGCCTGCGACGAAGAACTGCTCCCATCAGATTAAAAGAATTGTGTGGCATTGACCTTCTGCCGCAGGGTTTATACTTAGATGAGCCTGTACTCCAGTTTGGAAATGGTGTATGTGCAAGCTTTCTGATTCCAAGGGAAATGCATATTTGTTTCTTCTTCAAACGGGGCTTTTCAGCAAATGAATGCTGTGTGCAAGCCCTCCTCCACTGAGGATTTATCAGATGATGCTGGGCTTGGGTCAACAACGTTTGCTCAGCTTTGAGAATCTGCAGTGAAGGGTTGCGTTCCAAGGATGAGCAGCTGGAGGAAGTCGGCACGTCTCTGATTTTATTGCAGCCAACATTACCAGCTTTTAGTTTGTGTTAAGCGCTCATGGTTTCGCAGATAAATGGAGGCTCACCCACTGTAATTTGCTTACTAGCACACTGTTCATTTATTTATATGGTTAGAACTCTGGTCTTCGACTGCCACAGTCTGAGATATATATAGATCAGTGAGCAAGGGCACGGACGTGCCCGAAACGCGTCTGATGGCATTTTTTACCCACCAAATGAAATAAAGAACAGCAATCGATATCAACTGCCTCGGAGTGCTGATTTAGCTGTCTGCGTGCTTTTCTGTGCAGCAAGCACATTTTGGGAAGCTGGATTTGCGCATATATATATATATATATATATATATATATATATATATATATATATATATACACACCCACCCCACCCCGTACTCGTAATACATCAGTCGGTTAACCACCTGCTGCCGAGTTCTGTATGTGACCAACAGGCTGGATGTCAGTAGTCAACAACTAGCAAAAAACAGGACTGCCCTGTTTAATCAGGCAATGCCTAAAAACGATTGTTGGGAACTTTGAGCTAAAGAATTGTAGTCTGTCAGCCTCACAACTGCAAATCACATATGCGACCCCTGTGGAGCTAACTCCGCTTTTATCCACAAGCTAGACAATGAGTACAGTTGTTGAGGTAATTCCTGTTAATTGCAGTGTTTGGAAGAGACAAGCCCGTGGCGATGTTATTAGCATTTTTGTGAGAAAAGTTTGTTCCGCGAGAGCACTTGTATGACCTGCGATTACTACGATAGGGATATAAGAGAGGCTCTTGTATAAGGATCCTTCAATTACTTGGCTCGTTGAGAAATTAATCCTGACAAATAACTTTCTTTGTTGGATATGGATTACTTGTCTTGTAAGATACTACTAAACCTGCTTTAGTTTCGCCCTGCTCAAAAGGTGCAGTTTGGACCTGTGGCACTGCAGACACACCTCACAGGTAGGCCTCACATCTCCATGGATGACAGTGGTGGTTCACCCGCTGCCTCCAAAAGAAGCAACAAGATGAGGAGATAACTTGTAATAGTTTTTGATTTATTTAAAAACAAAAAAATGTTTGGTTATGTCCACGATGGTCGCTGCCAAACATGCTTACCATAATAAGTTCAAGTTCAAGAATTTGTATAGCGCACTACTCACCCAGAGGGTCTCAAGGCGCTTGAGGGAGGGTGGGTACTTTACTTATCGAATAACCAAGTTTTTAGTTGCTTTCTGAAGGAGAGGTGGTTCTGTGTAAGGCGGAGGTGGGTGGGGAGAGAATTCCAGGTTTTGGCCGCTAAGTAGGAGAAGGATCTTCCCCCCCCATGGTGGATCTATGGATGCGCGGAATTGCGGCGAGGGCTTGGTTGGACGATCGTAGTTGGCGGGTGGGGGTGTAAAAGGACAGGCGCGTGTTGAGGCATTCGGGTCCTAGGTCGTAGAGGGCTTTGTGTGCGTGGGTGAGGAGACGGAACGTTATTCTTTTGTTGACGGGGAGCCAGTGGAGGTCTTTCAGGTGGCCGGAAATGTGAGCTTGGCTGGGGATGTCTAGTATGAGTCTGGCTGAGGCGTTTTGGATGCGTTGGAGTTTTTTCTGTAGTTTGGCTGTGGTTCCGGCGTAAAGGGTGTTTCCGTAATCCAGTCGGCTTGTGACCAGTGCGTGGGTGACCGTCTTTCTTGTTTCGGTGGGGATCCAACGGAAGATTTTTTTGAGCATGCGTAGGATGTTGAAGCATGATGATGAGATGGCATTGACTTGTCTGGTCATTGAGAGGGAGGAGTCCAGGATGAAGCCCAGGTTACGTGCGTGGTCCGTAGGTATGGGTGCGGTTCCCAGGGTCGGTGGCCACCATGAGTCGTCCCAGGCAGTGGGGGATGAACCTAAGATGAGGACTTCTGTTTTGTCCGAGTTCAGTTTTAAACGGCTGTTCTTCATCCACTCGGCTACGCTACTTCTTTCATTCCTTCGTGTAAGTTGGTTTTGGCGGTGTTTGCGTCTTTGGTGAGGGAGAGGTTCAGCTGGGTGTCGTTTGCGTAGGAGATGATGTTGAGGTTGTGTTGGCGCGCGATGGATGCAAGGGGACTCATGTATACGTTGAAGAGGGTGGGACTGAGTGATGATCCTTGTGGTACGCCGCAGATGACTTCGGTGGCCTCTGATCTAAAAGGGGGGAGGCGGACTCTCTGGGTTCTTCCGGCGAGGAACGAGATGATCCAGTCCAATGCTTTTCCTTGAATTCCGACGTTGCTGAGGCGTTGTATGAGGGTGCTATGACAGACTGTGTCGAAGGCAGCGGAGAGGTCAAGTAGGATGAGGGCAACTGTTTCTCCGTTGTCCAGTAGTGTTCGAATGTCGTCTGTTGCTGCGATGAGGGCGGTTTTGGTGCGGTGTTTGGCTCGTAAGCCGGACTGTGAGGGGTCGAGGGATTTGTTGGATTCGAGGAAGGCGGCGAGCTGACTGTTGACAGCTTTCTCAATGACTTTGGCAGGGAATGGGAGGAGCGAGATGGGGCGGTAGTTCTTAAGTTCAGTGGGGTCTGCTGTGGGTTTCTTCAGAAGGGCGCTGAGTTCGGCATGTTTCCAGCTTTCCGGGAAGGTAGCGGAGTTGAGGGAGCAGTTGGTGACGTCCCGGAGATGGGGTGCGATAATGGAGTCTGCTTTGTTGAAAATGTGGTGGGGACATGGGTCAGTTGGTGATCCTGAGTGGATGGAGTTTATCAGGCGGATGGTGTCTTCAGTGGTGATTGGGTTCCAGGCGCAAAGGTTGTTAGAGGGGGGTTTTGGTTCGGAGGTGGGTGGAGAGGACTGGTCTCCGGACTGGTTTTCAAAGCTGTAATGTATGTCGGCGATTTTGTTGTGGAAGAATGAGGCTAGGGAGTCGCAGAGGTCTTGGGAGGGAGTGATGTCGTTGGTGCCGGCGGTGGGGTTGGTAAATTCTTTGAGGATGTTGAATAATTCCTTGCTGTTGTGGGCGTTGTTGTCAAGTCGATCCTTGAATGCTGATTTCTTGGTGGATCGGATCAGTTGGTGGTGTTTGCGGGTGGCGTTCTTGAAGGTGGCCAGGTTGTCAGTGGTAGGGATTTTTCTCCAGGCTATCTCAATGGTGCGACAGAACTTCTTGGATTTTTTAAGGTCATCGTTGAACCAGGGGGCTTTTTTGCTACCTTGCTTGATTTTATGGTTTTTCAGGGGTGCTAGTTTGTCGGCGCTGTGGGCGATCCATTGTGTGAGGTTGGTGGCTGCTTGGTTTGGGTCCGATGATTTGGCAGGAGGGTTCTGGTGAAGCGATGTGAAGAGTTGGTCGGTGGTAATTTTGTTCCAGTTTCTTCGGGGAATTGGTTGTGGGAGGTTGTGGGTCGTGGTCTTTTTGTAGTTGAAGTGAACGCAGCTGTGGTCCGTCCAATGGAGAGCTGTGGTGTGATTGAAGGAGATGTGCTTGCTGGAGGTGAAGATTGGGTCGAGCATGTGCCCCATGCGCCTCATAGTGAGTGGGGGTATCAACAAGTTGTGCGAGTCCGAGGTTGGCCAGGTTGTCCAGAAGGGTGGTGGTGTTGCTGTCGTTTTTCTTTTCCAGGTGGAAGTTGAGGTCTCCTAGTAGAATGTAGTCCTTGGAGGGGAGGGCGTGTGGGCTGATGAAGTCAGTGATGTCTTCGCTGAATTGTGTGCGGGGTCCTGGTGGCCTGTAGATGAGGGTGCCTCTGAGTGTGGTTTTGGTGTTGGTGTGGCTCTGGAAGTGAAGGTGTTCGGCGGAAGCGAGGTTATCGTCGGAGCTGGTTGTGATGCGGATGGTGTTCTTATGGACGATGGCGATGCCTCCTCCAGTTTGGTTGGTGCGGTCCTTTTGGATGATCTTGTAGCCGTCCGGGATGGCTATGGCGATGTCGGGAGCTGATGAGGTGTTCATCCAGGTTTATGTAAGGAAGGCGACGTCTGGTGATGTAGTGTCGAGTAGGTTCCAAAGGTCAATGGCGTGTCTGTGGACCGAGCGGGTGTTGAGCAGGATGCATTTTAGGTGGTTATTGTCGGAGCTCTGTTTGGAGTTTGTGGATTTGGTGTGGGTCCTGATGCAGTCGAACTTGCAGGAGTGGCAGGTGAAGGGTCCATGGGTGTGTCCGGGGGCGGCTTGGTAGCAGTTTGGTGGTCGCCCGGGGTTAAGGGCTGAGAAGGTTGTGGCGTCGTACGTTATGTGGGCGAAGTGGATTTTGCGGGGGTCTGGCGCTGGGCGCGGTCCTGGCGCGGACGGGCATAGACGGGCTTACCTTTGGCCCGCGACCGCTGCGCGCAGATGCATCTGTCATATGTGGATAGTGGAGGGGCGAGGGAGGAACAGCTGGGAGGCAGGAGCGGGGTGGAGAGGCTGGCTACGAGGCACAACAAACAAAATGGCAACGAAAGCAAAACTGAAACAGGACGAGATTGGGGCACCAAGATGAATGACGCTATGGGCAGTGGCACCGGCACAATCAAGCAGTAATTCTGATTTTAAAAGTCTAGCAATGCGAGCGCTAACTTGCACAAAATAAATTCGAGCAAAGGACACTATAATTAATTAGCAATAGCGATATAATAGTGAGCAATAGCGCTACGATACCCAGGCACTAAGATTCTTCACAGGCAAGCAGTGTGAGCCAAGCGCTGCAATATCCAGGCAGGGAGCGTGGGGAGCGACCGCTTCTCAGCAGAGTCAGAGAGGTCACAGCGCTACTTCGAACGGGACGAGCTTAATCAGTCAGTGGGAGGGAGGAGCAGCTGGGAGGCGGGAGCGGGGTGGAGAGGCTGGCTACGAGGCACAACAAACAAAATGGCAACGAAAGCAAAACACTGAAACAGGACGAGATTGGGGCACCGAGAAGAATGACGCTATGGGCAGTGGCACCGGCACAAACAAGCAGTAATTCTGATTTTAAAAGTCTAGCAATGCGAGCGCTAACTTGCACAAAATAAATGCGAGCAAAGGACACTATAGTTAATTAGCAATAGCGATATAATAGTGAGCAATAGCGCTACGATACCCAGGCACTAAGATTCTTCACAGGCAAGCACTGTGAGCCAAGCGCTGCAATATCTAGGCAGGGAGCGTGGGGAGCGACCGCTTCTCAGCAGAGTCAGAGAGGTCATAATGAGTTGAAACCCTCAACCTCTCCGCTTGACAGGCTGCAGTGCAGTAGGTGAACACTTCAGTAGCCTAGGGACCATCAGGTAGGGAAGATGTGGCTCTGGAAGAGAGTTGAGCAATGTCAGAGTGCGACTGCTCTGCTTTAGTAGATGTTGTAAGTACAGCTATGAAAGCTTGGCCAGTGCCCCAGGACTCTGAGGGTACCTTACACAGGGCATCCTTTACAAGAGAAATGACGAGGGGCATGCTTTGCCATAGAATGGATTTATTTATTTTTGTTCAGTTGGTGAAGAGGTTCCTTTAGATCCCAGTCTGCATTGCAAACCCACAAAGAGCCTCAATGCCTTCAAAGTTGTCTTGAAATGCACATGTACTTGTTATATAATGGCAAAGTTGTTAGATGAATATATTGCGTTTACTTGATTTGGTATGTGTGTGTGTGTATATATATATATATATATATATATATATATATATCTCAATATATCTAAACATATCACAACCAAGTGCAACTCCGCAGCTGTGGCCTTTAAGAACTCTAGCTGAATTTGCTCTATTAGCCCGATATGATCGAGCTCTATGGAAAACGTTTGTTTTATTTGCAGATGATATAAATATCCCCTCCAGAAAGTGGCAAAATACTCAATGATACCTTGATGAAACCATATCAAATTAAACACAACAGAATTTCTGTTAATCTCTTCCTCCAGCCGCACAATGGACCAAACACCTTCATGCGCTAAACTGCATCCCTCTTTGATAGAATCTACAAATTCCCTTGGAATCATCTTGGATAAAAACATAGACATGCAGGCCCACATTAGCACCACAACTACATGGGCTATCTTCCAAATGAACACCCTAAGAAAGACCAAGCGTTTGCTTCCCCAACATACTTCAAGATTGCAGTTGAAGCTCTAGTAATCTCCTGGCACAACCCTCACAGGGATAGACAAAACCAATATTGCACAATTTATGGCTTTATTAACCCCTTGCATGCTGATAACGGCCCGGCCGTCATGCATTACGGTGGGCATGTGCTGATGACGGCTGGTGGCTGTCATGATCCCGCCCACTCTTCAAAAGGGCCGCACAGTGTGAAAATTTGCGCCGTATGCAAGGGGTTAAACACGGCAGCTAGACTCCTCACAGGATCTAGAAAATCGGACCACATCACTCCCTCTCTTTAATGTTTAAACTGGCTACATTCTGAGGCTCAGATTCAGGTCAAAATAGCCTGTATGACACACAAAGCCCTAGATCCTAATACCCCAGTTTACCTTGCGCAGAAACTCGAGCATTCGGGGGACAGCAGAAGTTCACGAAGCTCTTGTTCTCTGCTACTGAAACCATGAAATTCAAAAAGAAGAAAATCTACAACTGCTCATTCACTTGAGTAGCACCACAAAGTCACTACCACTAGAGACTAGGGTAAACCCTCAACCGTCTCCTTCAAAAAGGAGGTGAAAGCTTTACTGATAAACATATTTCTTCCTTAACGGACACTGCTACAATGATGGCACGGAATAGATCCCTAGTTAAGCTATGTAAATATTGTTCCTGATCTGTATCTTGACTGCAGGATTGACCTCAAGATTTTTGTGATTGATATTTTGTTATATGTTTGTCTACTAGAATGCTTGTACAACGCTCTCATACCCTGGAGGGTCATGTTCGCATTTTATCACACTCTAAATTTAAAAAATCTACAGAAAGAGTGGCACAGCTTTCCAATGCGGTTTCAAAAGCTTTGGGCACCTGGCAAGGTGTGATCCCATTTAGAAGACCATGATTGGCACAGAAGGTTTGTAGGTTACACAGAGATCTAGTGGATGACATAAGCAGACTAGTAGAGGTAAGTCCCGAATGGGACTTGCAATCCATTATAAGATTAGCTTTTACATGTCTGGGCACCCAACACATAGAATGTTTGCAACAATTGGAAATTAAGTTGCACAAACTAAATCTTCAGCTACCACATCACCAATCCTGAGGCAAAGCACTGACATGGATCATGCAGATATGGTTCTCCGATTTAATGAAGATGCCTGCCACAAAGCTTAAAGGGAACTCGCCTGAATCGAGATACATGGTCAGTCTGTAGTACCTCTTAGTTCCTTTGCACCTTACTCAAATTGTTGATTCTTTAAATGAAAACCTCAGTTACGAAACCGAGCTATCTTTTAATTCTTTCCTTTCCTTGGATTTCCACGTCACTGCCTCTGTGAAAGCATCTTTCATCAATTATAAGTGAACGGATTCACCTGCAGCTCACTTGGAGACCCATGTGTGAAATCTGTCTGGACCTTCAGGGTGTTCAATTGTAGCTACAGCATATGCTGAAAAAACACCTAGATATGCATAACTCTTCGCAGAACTGGTTGACTTGTGTGTTTGGTAGATTCCAACTCAAGTCTAGTGGTCAGCCTCTAGCCTCTGACCTGGCAAGTGCACGTGGCAAAGATAAGAAAAATACTGCTTCACTCATTCCCGGCTGGCACAGTTGGTAATCTCACTCCTTTATTCTCAGGGGATTGAAAATGGGCAGCACATGTTGCAAACGCCCAGTACTCTTGTTCCATGTGGTTTGAACAGGCTGTGCCTGTAGGGGCATGAAATATTCTGAGCCCGGGGCCTACACAATTCAAGCTCTAGAACCCCAGATAAATACTTGGTCTCTAAATTAAAGCATCCAGGTACAGTGAACGTGGATGTTTCTAACTTAACATTAGACCCAGTAAACTGATGGCATGTCCAGTCGCACGCCAGGCCCCAGTTTGAGAATGCACTACAATGCCATTGAAATGGTGGTTAGCACTACACATTGTGTATAATATAACAAGCTTAGCTCTGGCCCACCATGGAATCCTCTCGCCCTACCTTGGGTACCTGTGTGTTTACCAACCTGCAAAGGTGGAGTAAAAAGAGAGTGGTTATGACATTTTTACTCATCATGGCAGCTTTCACCCATGAGGTAAACAAAAGAAACACACCTTCGTAGGTGAGGAAGTAGAAGAATTTTATTTGCTTAACAGATATTTAAGGTACAGACACGTGACTAAGGGATTACGGTGGCCTCCGCTGCACCTCTAATATCTAGCACTGAAGCTCAATAGTTACAAACATAACTGTAAGACTAGAGAACACTGCTGACCCCCCTGGACTCGTGCATCATTCTCTATATTATGGTGAATGTGGCTGCCCTGGGTGTGGAACCATACATGAAGAATCATTGAATCTGCCCACAATTTACGATCCATTGTCTATCCTTCCATTGCGCCACCTGTCCAGTTCCGCAGGTTGTAGGAGTTACATTTTTCCTAGCGTGGTATTGTGCAGCAATTAAGAGAAACTTTGTCCTTGCAGAGAGATGGTAGATGTGGCAGAGTTGTCCGTGCACAGTAGTGCTTTCATGTGGCTTCCAGATGTTCAAGTCGAGTGTAGCAGCAATAGCTGTTCACCATCTGGCTGATCCTTGCCATTTTATGGTTACTCTTCAGAAACCCTGCAGCTGTAAGTACTGCAACAGAGGCTCTAGTGAGCGCTGTGCAACTATCATATTAATCAACGATTGTAGATGGAAGAGGAAGGCAAAAGGGCCCTGGACCTTGGTACAGACTCTCAATGGGGGCCTATAAACCAAGGTTTAAGTACCTAACTCTCGCTTCAGAGGGAATTTGACGGACACATTCTGATAAATTAAAAGTTTCCTATGTTTATTCAAACATCTTTCCCACCTCTCTGGGGTGGTGAGTGGAGGGGGGTTACGGTGGGGGAGGGGCGTTGTAGGAGTTAGTCGGAGCTATAAGTATCATGGAAATGGCATATTTTCCTTTCCCTCACAATTAGGATGTTAGCGCCATTGCAGAAGATTGTGTCTTTTTTTTAATAACAAAATTGGACAGCCATTCAGCTAATTTTGAAGCCCATTCGGATACAATATACTAATCTACTTGGTCGATCCCAAAACCAGTAACATATTTGCTCAGGGATCTTCGGTGTTCTAAACAGATAAGAAGGAAAGAAGCAAACTGGCAACCAGTTCATGTAAAAGTCTTCATATCTGTCTTGCTTTAACACGCTTTAAGAAGGGGGGTGCCTTTAAGTTGTGCAAGTGGAATAGTTAATAAAATCCTCATTTCTGTTACTTCTGTATCCACTGTTTGCCTGTGGGTTTATTGCTTCAGTTCAGTTGAAGACTAGGGTTTTGCTGCATCAAGTCCTTGTTTACCAGAGCTCAAGTTGCAATTTGAAGGATGAGGTGATAAGAGTCCATGCTTCTTTTGCAGGCTACAGTAGATGTGATGAAGGTGTTTAACAGTGTGCATCTTGTCCACTGGGAATCGGTGAAAGAGATGCACTAATCTTGGAAACTAGATGCTTTGAAGAATTGCTGCCTAATGATGTAGTCAGCTCTTTTTTCGCCTTCCTACATTCAGAGAAGAGAGGGATTGGTGGCTATGAATTGCTAACAGTTGGCCACTAAAATTCCTCTTCTGAAACGGGTAAGGTCAGAGGGACTACCTGCTTAAGCAACAGTCCTTTTAGAAGAGGCCGCAATCCTTCAGGGTTTCCTTGATGACGATGTCTGTGACTGCATCAAAGACAAACTTCACGTTCTGTGTGTCCGTGGCACAGGTTAAGTGGCCGTATATTTCCTTGATATCTTTGCGCATATTTAGATCAAGGAACTGTAGCTTGATGTAATTTGCAGCATCTTCATATGTGTTGGGTCCTGGGAGCAGGAAAAGAAATCAGTTAGATACAAGGAAGCATGACTGAGAACATTGGAATTAAGTGTTTCTGAATTAGTAGCCCCACCAATTAATAGCTTCTAAAGCACCTTACTGTTCTCTTTCATTATACCACTGAACTAGAATAACATTTAAAGAAACGTTAAGGATGTTGCCTTGCAGAATAGAAACGCACTGGACATCATGGAATTGTGGATCATGAGCTTGTGCTTAAGAAGGCCTACGTCTTTTCCAGAACCCTTTCCCTTACCAGCCCTGGATTATGCCTCAATTACTAATTTAGTGAAAGTGAATGTTGCATTTATCCAGACTGGAAGAAATCCGTGTTCTTGGTAGAAACATCAAGGCATCTGTCACCTTTTTATATATGATGTTTTAATGTGTTGAGTGTAGTTTTCCTGCATGCCAAACGTTTCAGACACCATTTGACCCCCTTTTCCACCTAACAAATCTCTAAAATGTAGTTGAATGTTAATTGTCGTTATTATTCCCAAAGCAAGTATCATTAATCTTTTACAATTTTGGGCGGATGGACGATCAAATTACGCGCTGAGCCAGCTGCCATCAGATGCATCATCACAAACTTCAGCTGTAATTTTGTTGCCAGCATCAAGTGTGTCAGTCTGACTACACGAGCTTGTTAGATACTTGTTACTTCTCAATGTATGGACTATGTGGTACATTCTAGTGTTCCTCCTACAGTTTTATTGATTGCCCTGACAACCCAATAAGAAAAAGCTTGATCAGTGAGTTACTCCAGATCATATCTTCACACATTCTTAGTCTCCGTCACTCTTTCTGTAGCCTGGATCTCAAGGCTCTGAAGTACTGTAGCAGATCAGACTGCTCTAAGCACATGGTCTTAAAATCTAAGCACCGTGATCTGGCTCTATATTTAGGTTTTGTTATATGCTGTGCTAAATCTCAATCTGGCGTGTTGTCGCAGGTTTTTTTTTTGCCAGCTGACACCGTATTTCACCTTGGATGTGTGAAGGGCTCATCGCCTGTGTATCTGACAGGGACAATGAACGATAAGGATGCGTGGTTTGTGCATTAATGGTACAGGAATTTACTGAAACCTATGAACCAAAGAGATGAGGGCTAAACTAGTTAGACTGATACCGCACATTGGCACTGACATGAAGTTACATGTAGATTATGTGTATATTTGTATTATTTGTACGGTGTTAACCTGGACCAGAATCAACAGACGCAGAACTATGTGTAAGAACTGGGGAATATGATCACGATCATGTCAAGTGACACAATTAAGAGGTAATTAATAAAGTGTGGAAGTAATATTCCTTGAAGAGATCTGTCGTTTTTTTCTTTTCATTTAGAGTAGATTATGGGCAACCGGTATTTCTCCATCCCTATAAACAATACTCCTGCTCTCAGCACAGTTGCAAAGAGCTCCATTCTCTGATGTGTTCCAGTATTCCACCTTCAGAAGGTCATTTTTTTTATTTTTTAAACTATCTGCAACTCGTCCGTGGTCATCTTCAAAAGCGAATTGTCTATTAAGTATTCCCTGGAGGGAGTGACTCAATATTCTGTCCTTTAACACAGAGTAGAAAGTATTTATTGAACAACACACATACTCTGTGTTTGGATAATACCCTGGGCAAGCTTAGGATGGAGGATAGAAACTGCAACAGTACACAGACAAATATTTCCCATTGAGGAGAAAGGGATTGGTTGGTGCCATAACTTATTGATGATGACATTACCAACTGATATTATATGACAAAATATTGGGGAAGTGATATTTAAATTGTCCTGAAGAAGTTGGTTGTTATTTGTAGTGTCGCCTGAAATGTGTCAACAAGTTTTAACGGCAGGTTCTGCAATGCACGGAGGATCTGTATTTGTTATCCACTGATTTTATGGAGACCTAGTGGCATAAAAGATAGATGTGTTGGTTTTATTGTCTCAGATGATCTAGCTCTCTCTCTATATATATATATATATATATATATATATATATATATATATATAAAATTTCATATATATATATATATATAAATATAAAATTTTAAATGTGAAAAAATTGTAATGCTTACATGAAAAAATTAAAGCCATATATATTTTTCTAAATCTTCAGTGGTATGTGGTTGTGTTAGATCAGGTGTTTTCACAGTCCGAGTACTGATGTGAGTAGGGTACTTAGGGGAATTAAATGCGTTTTGGACAATAGAATGAGCGCCATTGGGAGAAAATGGATATAAATATTACACAAGATTATGTTTTGCTCCATGAAAGGGGGAGAGCTGGGACTTATATTAAATCTCCATTTCACAAACAAGTCTTTTTAAAAAAACAGCAATTCAGAATGACTTCTCTAGACCTCCCGAACTGGATGGTCTCATGAGACCTTTAACAAGAGTACTTTTGTTTGCCGAATAGTTCACAGTAGGCTTGAGTCTTGTATGAAGAGATGCAGTAAAGCTTTGGACTTAAACTATGAGCAAGAACATTTGCTTAACACGAACAACATCGAGGAGAGTGCAGTACAATGGAAGATGCTCTAAATAGACTTGTTGCTGCTGATCACAGTGGGCAAGCGATTGAATATATTCAATGACCTATTGAAGGTGGCTTATAATTGATTACCTTGAGACAAGTGTCAAAGATACTTGTGCGCTATAAGTGTACTCTAGACCACACCATACCTATCCACCAGTACCAGTGATTTCTACGGAAGATCAGAGCAGAGAATATAGATGTAATTTTTAATATTGCTAGGATGGGGTAATAATAATTTGGCATAACAGTCTATTGGCACTTGGTGTGCACCCTCTGTGGCAGTTACAAATCAGGGATAATATCTCTTAGAAAGGAGGGTGCAAGTGGTTCTTGCAAACTTTTAAACAATTTTCAAGCTTGTGGAACTATGTGGCAATTATATGTCCATGTAAAGTCATATGTTCATCTACTGCAAATGAAAACAGACTGTTCTTTACTATAAAAGATGAAGGGACCAAGGCAAATTTAGCAGTGTGTTGCCCATGTTGCACCAGTACTTTTCCCCTACAAGTACACTGCCATTTATTAACTAATGTATAACCTTACTAATGTGTAATATCCATGCATTAGTACTGTACTCCACAAGGGTACAGAACCAATTTAACGGTTAAATAAAGATAAAAATGACACAGAGGTGGACCAAGATCACATTCCTTTTCATTGACTTGAAGATACCTTCAGGCTGATTTATGGTTTCTTCTCTTCCCCACTTATGAAGGTTTATGTTGCAATGTCCTCCATCCGGTTGTACTCTGCATTACCTGTATGTCCGATGTATGCCCCCATCCACTCCTACTCACCGTCATAATCTGGGAAGCATATACTGAGATGAACCTTCTTGATCTTGACCTCGAAGAGATCTTTCTTATTGAGGAAGAGGACGATGGAGGTGGCAATAAAGAACTTGTGGTTGCAGATGCTATTGAAGAGGTGGAGGGATTCATGCATGCGATTCTATGAAAAAATAGAGCACAATGTTAAAGCCTGCTGCTTACCCAGAGTCCATGAAGGCTGGTAATTTTAGTGACCAACTCCCAATGACCCTGCACAGCCTGCTTTAATATGCATCTTCGAAATGGCTACTACAATGTCAGCATAAAGATTTCTAAACCATTCTATGCACCTCTCTTCCCCCTGCTCTGCATCTGAACCAGTGATCTTCCTTGTTTGTTCAGCCGTCCACATTATACTAGTTGAAACCCTGGAGGAGTATCTAAATTCACCCCTGGCCCTTGTACAGTATAAAAGTCAGCTGTGAATTTAGATGCTCCTCCAGGGTTTTAAGTTGTATAGACTATACAGTTTTCCTACTAAACAAAATGTATTGCATACATACATATATACATACATACATACATAACTTCACGGCCTCTTCTTTGTACCGTTTTGGAACTCCAGAATTACAGTAAAAATCCACTCACTGGGGGGAAACGCGGCCTCTCCTTTCTTTTATAACTCAATAATAATGTATTCATTGGACTCTTTCTATGCTCTCTTTTCACCTCTAGAAATCCTTTTTTTATGTTTGACATGTTATGTTTAATTGTGTTGGTTTATGGTATGTCGAGTGTTTAAGGCTGTCTAAGAAGCAGCTTCTCACTTTAGACTGTGGAGACCTGTCTGATCAGCTCAGAAAGGAGATGCCCTCAGCTTTTCAACTCAAGTTGGTTTCTGCATCTCACTCAAAGCAATTTGTAGAGTTGTTGGGCACAAAGTATTTTTTTAAAAAAAGCTTTGGAGCTTCCTCGTCTAGGTTAAAGCAAACAAGCAGGTGTTTTTCACAAACGTCAGATACTCTTTAGTGCTGATAATATACAGAAAAGTCACATATGCAACACCATAGTGAACACTGTAGGCAACAGGACGGTTTGCCTTCCGTGTTATTGGTTGCAGGAGAACCGTGGATGCCTGAGATCGCTGGAGCGTGTGCTTGGTTTCATATTTTGAGAACAGCAGAGCACAAATGCTTGCCACAGACTGGAATCTGAATGAAGGCCCACCAGAGGAAGATTAATGGCACCAGACTGACAAGCTGAATATTGCTCAGTTGAAACATCGTGGAACATGGGTGGCCATGATGGATGAGGGCGTGTTTTGTGGTCACTCTTTGGTAATATGCTGGCTGTCTCGCTGGAAGGTTAAGTTTGTTCCGAGCGTGTGCTTGGGGAACATTTCATTAGCCTGAAGTGAAAAGTACTTCCAGTTTTTATAGGCATATTTAATGTCAGCGGTAATTACGGGTCGTGAGATTTTGAGCAGATGCGTTGCTCAGCTCATGAGTGCTCGGTGTCTGGGCCAGCATTTGTACATTCCTGACAGTAAAAACACCTATAAACACTGGAAGTACTTTTCACTTCAGGCTATTGAAAAGTTCCCTAAGCACACGCTCGGAACAAACTTAACCTTCCAGGATGCACTCCATCGGATACTCCTATGATTGAGGCGCTCATTCGCTATTTAGTTTAACTCAGAGCCCAGACGTTTAAACGGGTAATGAATTGAAGAGAAGAATTTTGAGGAGGAAAAATGAAATTGCCCTGTTGAAATCCCTATAAGGGATGAAACACGTTGGGTGGGTCTGTTTTAAGTGTGATGGAATTGGATACTTAATAAAAAGAACTTTATGAAAAAAGACACCAATGTCTGGAAATTAATTGAAAAATTAAATATGGAAATCAATTGAAAACAAAAGAGTGATTACAGATGCATGCAATTCAAATTGAAAAATTCAATGTGAACAAGGAAATTAGGTTGCCCTCCTAATAACGTGAAAACATTTGCCAAGGATTGTTTTGTGGGCAGTCAAAACTCCAGGAGTGGACGTAAGAGAACTGTAAAATTAGGATATTTGATCGGTGCCGTCCAGAAACACTACTGCTGGCTGTCTCCCTCATGCTGGAATAACCATGAAATGAGACTGTGGGAGGAGCCGCTTTCGGCTATGTGCAGACAAATGTCTGGAAATGGAGGCATGATCAGAAGATAAAAATAAAATAGAAGGTGGGATCAAACCACAAATATGCAATTGAATTATGAGACGCCATCTGGGTACACAACTATTTCTGATTCAGATCAGATTGGACTGAAAACTAAAATCAGCCAGGCAAAAATGTGCAAACCAGCCCCACACTGCAAGAGCCCGTACCAAGAATGAGGCTACAGGAGCATGGTTGGATCATGGAAGCCAATCTTCCTCCGAACTCGGCTCACTAGCCTGCAGCCCGGTGGGATAATGCCAGAGTGGCATAAGAGCCATTCCTTTCTGAATTCAGACAAGTATAAGACATGATGCCGAGACATTCAGATAATGTATTGCCACCCACATCTGGGCTGTTTTCAGTGACGGGGGAGGGAGAGGTAATCCATCCAGCGGGTGAAACAAACAACAGCAAGACAGACCCTGTGAAGTTTAATGTATGCATGCTCTCTACCTCATGTCATATTGGTATACTAGAAGTCTACATGTATGTACTGCGGGTTTAGTGGATTTGTTAAGTGCAAACATAGCAAAGGAAATCTATACAATAGAGTAGTAAGGTGGAATTAGTTTGAGGTAATGTCTTGGTCAAGGTGCTGGAAAGCAAGAGCTCCCTGGAGGACGGGAAAGGAGCAGAAGATAGATCCAAAGGCATCTATGAATCGGCGGTAAGAGAGGCACGTTACGTTGATGGAGTAATTGAGCATATAAATCTCTTAGAATTATCCCCTCTCAAGATACATGTGATCCTTTGCATGCACCCGGGGATTTCTGTCTGCCTCACATGATACCCCTCTTTCTCTTGGATAGGGTAGGTGATGTGTGATGTGTACACAAGAGGGTTTTACTGCATTCCCACCCAAGTGGAGATCAGCAGCCTATACTCCTAACAGAGTGCGGATGGCTGTATACTATTAGTGTAATTGAAAAGCATTTAAGGGTGGCCATCATTTAATCTTCTGCCCGTAATGAGATTTAGAGCAACTATATTTAACTTTAAACTGCCTTCTCTTTGCCCTGCATGCATCTGCTTTGGGAATGGGCGCAGTCAACCCTGATGCTTTCCCACGATACTCACTTGCGTGATTGGGTACATGTTCATTTGCTTATGAACCATTGCAGTTGTTTATTTATTAAGCATTAAGTTAATTTACATTTGGCCTCCAGCTCTCTCCAGCACAAGTTGTGGGACTTCCATTTATTCAATCTCATTGTATATTTCGTAAGCTAGACCCTAGTGATCCATTCATACCCTTTACAAGCATTCACATGCTGGTGAAAACTGAAAATCTTGGTGCCGCTCATAGTCATTCACCCAAGACCAGGGGTCTTCAAACTGGGGGGCGGACCCCGCGTAGGGGAGCCTCAAGTGATCCCAGATGGGCGCCAGTTCTGGCCAAAAGAAGCATTATGCTGATAACAGTGCTTTGTTTTAAGTGAGCGGCGGTAAATTGCTCTGCAATGGGGCATCACTAACATATTTTATCATTTATTTCCTAGCTGGTAATATGTGTCAAAAGGGAAGGGACTCCAAATGTTCTTCATAACCCCCATTTCTAATATCCACACTGTGGATACTTTTACACCTTAGTAAGGTCTGCCTGACTAGAATAGTATGTTTGGCAATCATGTATTTAATAGCATTTTTAAAACAGTGTGAGAACTCCACTGAAATATTTAAATAAGTCTAGACCTATTTAAACATTGCCAATTTAATAAAATAATTGTGAAAAATTCTGAGAGGGGCCCAATGATTTGTTTATTTGTCCAATGGCTGGCGTGGCATTAAAAAGTTTGAAGACCACTGCTCTAGACACATTTTGACACCAAGTCACCCTTCCATCTCCAATGTCTCAGACCCCCCCAACCCCAGCTCCCTTTAAGGAACCCGCTCAAACCAGCCTGAACATCCCAGTGGTGACGTCACAGGTGAAGCCCTCAGACCGAACCCTCATCACTCTCTAACACACAAGGGCGAACACTACATAAATGGGGTCCAGACCGGCTGTAACCCACACAGTTAACGTACTGAGACCCCACTGTGGGGTTAAAGACACATCTCCCCTCCAGATCTCAAACTCTCTCAAGGCGGCACCTAAGAAGAGACGCCATACGCACCACTTCCTCGTCCTCCACCAGCACCATGTCGTAGGCGCTCAGAGCCCCGCAGAAGATGATGCAGGTGACGCCTTCGAAGCAGTGAATCCACTTCTTGCGCTCCGACCTCTGACCTCCCACATCGAACATCCTGCAGCAAAAGTACACAGAGAGTGAGCGCGCTGGCCTTGGTCATGCTTTTGTCCTGAGAGTAGACATGCTGAGGTCAGACTTTCCTTCTAATACATAGTGCATTCTCCGGAGTCAGCGTTTCACATTGTTGCTTACACTTTTCCAGGGCTTTAAGTGGGCCGGGTCGCACCGGCAGTGTTTTTTTAAGGGGCCTCGAAACGGGTCCCTATCGGGATCTGTTTTGTGCCCTGCCACAGGCGGTCCGTTTTATTCGGGACTGCAGTGACAGCAGGCACATCGATGTGCGCTGCTCACTTCTCACTAGTTGAGAAGTTATGGCATGACGTCAAGCCAGGGGAGCATTGTAGGGGAACGGAAATCCTTTAAAAGACAGTCATTTTCTCTCTGGATTTTCCTTTTTCTTTTTTAAACTCAGGAGCAGCAACATTGTCGTTTTGTCACCAGGGCTGTAAGTGGAAGCTTCCTCAATATTATATACAAGCCTTAGTTGCTGCTTATTATTCATATGCAACTAACACCCATTGACAAAGCCAATAGTCCTGACTTGTTGTAGATATGATGTTACTTCTTGTAACCTATATCTGGATGCAATGACATAAACAGCAAAATACAAGTAGGGCAGCACACTATGCTAAGCACAGATTTTTAGCTTATGTATTAAGCCACACCCTTAATTACATTGGCCATGTCCCTTTGAGAGACCCCCCAGTTTTTTATCCCCCTTAAAACCCTGCACTTTTCCCTTTCATGGTTCTTTCCCTGAAAAGCCCTGCATCAAACATCAACACGACCTATCAATATCTGGCATTTGTAACACACTCGACAAACCCTCTGAGGTGCGCAAAAGCAAGGCCTTGGTCACCTTTGTATTTGTAGTGTAGGTCATATACGTTTAAGAAAAGAAATCGGGACTGAAGTCATGAGAGATCATCAGAAATAAACACTTGTGACTCATTGGGGCTGAAGAAGGCAGTCATGCCGCAAGAGCAGGAGTTTGTGCTCATCTCCTAAGAGATTACCAGGAACGTGGTCTCTCTACGTCACTCCACTCTACGTCACTCCATTCTACGCCACTCCATGACTCTCCACTCTATGCCACTCCACTCTATGCCACTCCACTCCATTCAACGCCACTCCATTCTATGACACTTCACTCTAGTCTATGCTGTGGCACTCCACTCTTCTCTACTATAATTTACTCCACTCTATTCCCCTCTAAGCTATGACCCTTCACTCTATGCCCTTCCACTCTACACCCCTGCACTCTACTGCACTTTACAATGCGCTATTCCACTCTACAACACTTTACTCCACAACACTTTACTCCACACTACTCTATCCTCTCCACTCTATGCATCTCCACTCTATGGTATTCTAAGACACCCTACTACACTACACTCTATTCCACTCTACTCCAATACACTGTACCCCTCTCCACTTTTCTCCGCTCCCCTCTACAAAACTGTATGCCACTGTACACCACTCTACGTCACTCCACTCTATGACACTCCACTCTGACACTCTACCCTGTCTCACTCTACCCTGTCTCACTCTACCCTGTCCCACTGCACTGTACACCGCTGCACTCTATTATAATAATAATTGCATTTATAAAGTGCCTGGTTACACTGAACCAGTGTGTCCCCGCGCTGAGGTAACAGCTAAAAAGAGAGCAGCATCCACAGTGACCTGGTAACAAAACAAATTAAACTGCCGGAAACAAATAGGTCTACAACACTCTACTGTACTACACTCTACTCCACAACACTCTATGCTACTTCACTCTATGCCCATCAACTCTATGACACTCCACTATACAACCCTTGGTAGACAGGTCAGCCTTAAGGTGTTCTTCCCCCCAACATTTTGCCTTCCTTCTCCATTTTTCTGATTTCGTTTTTGCTAGCATTAGAACTCTGCACATTTTACCATGGCTAACCAAAACATGGTAACATTGGCTTACCCCCAGTTAGTATATTTAATTTACTTATAAGACCCTAATAAATTGGCACTACAGGTGGCAAGGACCTGTAAATTAAATACTACTAGTAGGCCTGCAGCACTGATTCTGCCACCCACTTAAGTAGCATTTTAAACCTGTCTCAGGCCTGCATTTGCAGCCTGTGTGTGTGTAGTTTTAAACTGCCATTTCGACCTGGAAAAATAAAGTTGTTGCCAGGCCCAAACCTTCCTTTTTATTAATACATATAAGAAACCCCTAGGGTAGGTCGTGGACAGCCCAGAGGGCAGGTTGCAATGTATTTAAAAAGTAGGACATGTACTTTTAAGTTGTTCACTTCTACAAGGCCTATCTCTCCCATAGGCTAAGTCTGGTGTTGCCTTATAAAATGTAATAAGTGTAATTTCCAAATGGGAAGAGATAAGCAGTTAATGTTTGGTGCCCCAGAAATAACAAATTAAAATCCTAACTTATGGTGAAGTCTGATTTTAAATTAGAATTCTGAAAATGCCACTTTTAGAAAGTTGGCATTTTTCTGTCATAGCCACGTAGTGCCCGTAGCCTGTCTCTGGTCCCATGGCGGGGTGTAGCTGACAGTTGGGCTTTATGTATTCCTCCTAGACATATACACACAATATGGAGCTGAGGAGTGTGCCTGTATGGGCCATCACTGGCAGTATGGGAGGGAGGAGCTGGGCCCAGCCTCACTGACACAGGAATAGGCTGTGTCCTGCTGCCACACAAAAGGCTGCAAACCCCCTAGAGTTAGTCTGGAGCCAGGACCGGGAAGGTAGGATGCCTGTGGACTTCAAAGGAATACCTCTAGAAGCTTCTCCCACACGTCAAGGCCACTTCCCCCACTTCAAGGGCACAGATGGGCATAAACTTTGGACTGCAGACACAAATTCTTCAGTACCCTTTTTGACCTGTGGATACTCTGCCAGGAAGAAGGACTGAGGTGCTGCTATAAGGAGTGCCACTCTGCTGCTCTGAAGGAACTGGTGCCCTGTGCGGTGCTGACCTGCTGCCCTCTTGCCTGGGTGAGAAGGATCGGACTTGCATCTCTTGAAAACAATCTGAAGCCTCCGGTACATAACAAGCTTCCATCAACTTTGCATCTGCACCTAATCTCTGCCATCTGTCAGTCTACCCTGCCAAGTGATGTCACCTCTGTCCTGGACACTTGGAAGTCGGCTTAAGGTGCTCTGCCAGCCTCTGTGGATCCAGTGGAACTGGTGCATCGCCTCTGCTGCGTGGTGAAAACCGAAGCACCATTGCTGCTGCATGGATGAGATCCGTCGCAAAGACCCACATTGCATCTTTGCCTCTATGGAACCACTATTGTTTGATGCATCCTCAGCGCCAGACTCCGCATCCCTTGTCGACGGAAGCCTCGGCGATGAAGCCAGACTCCACATCGCAGCCTTGCAACTGACGCATTGCCCTAACTGCACATTGCATCTTCAATGCTGGACTATGCATCGCTTGTTGCATCGACAGGAGTCCCGACAACGACCCAGGCCCTAGCATCACAGCTTGCCACATCTCAGAACCAATGCATCTCTTCGTCTGCACTACGCATCTTAGACGCAGATCCTTGCAACGCTCTGAAAACCAGGATTAAGGTACTGTGTTCACTGGGCCTGAGCTTGTGGCTTTGACCAGGTCCGGCACAACCAGATATCCACAATTGGCTCTTTGTGCTTTTTGGAGCTATTTTGCCTAAAATCTTTACAATTGAATAGCTCCAGTTCTACTATTTGTATTTTTTGTCGTTTTGATCTTGTTTTATTTCTTTTATTAAGCTCTATTTATTATTCTGACCTGGTGTAGAACTCTTTCTGTGTGATGTTTTCACTGTTTTACGGTTTGTAGAGTTGCACAAATCCTGTACACATTGCCTCTAAGTTAAGCCTGGCTTCTGTGGGTCAAGTTACCAGAGGGTTGAGCACAGGTTAATTAAGGGTTGGCCTGTGCCTCATCCTGACTAGGACTGCAGATGCTGCTTGATCAGGGCTCAGACCCCAGTAAACAAATGTCTTACAACCCTCCACTCTACAACACTACTCTCCAACACTACACTCTAAGACACTAAATTAAACTATTCGCCACTCTACTCCAATCCATGCCACTCTAGCCACTCTGCTCCACTTTATGCCACTGTACTCCACTCTATGCTATGCCACTCAACTCCGCTCTATGACCATCCACTCCACTCTACGATACTCTACTCTTTGGCACCTTACTCTTTGACACTATACTCTCCTCCACTCTATGCCACTCTACTCCACTCTAAGCCACACTACTCTAGTCTACTCCACTCTTCTCAGCACCACTCCATGTCACTCTACGCCACTCCATTTGATGCCACTCTACTCTAATCTGCTCCATGACACTCTACGACCCTCTGCTTCAGGAAACTCCACTCCACTCTACGACAGCCTACTCTGTGACACTCCACTCTATGCCTCACAACATTCTACTGTACTATATGCCACTCCACACCCCTCCACTCTACAGCACTCAGCTCCACTCAACTCTATAACATTCTACGCAACTCCCTCTATGCTACTCCTCTCTACTCTAACACACTACTTTACTCTACACCACTACACTCTACGTCACCCTATTCTTTGACACTCTATGCCATTCCACTCTACGACACTCTACTCAACTCTATGTCCCACCACTCTATGACCTTCCACTCTACACCCCTATACACAACTCCACGACACAACATCCCATGACACTCCACTCTAGGACACAACACTCCACTCTACTCCACTTCGCAACACTCCACTCTATTCAGCGACACTCCATGACACGACACTCCAGTCTACTCTACGCCACTCCACAAACCTTTCACTCCACACAACACACTGTGGCAATATACTCTACGACACTCCACTTCTCTACGCCACTGACTGTTAGCCATGCTGAACACCAGCCACTACATGTCCAAAACAGAATGGCAAAGTCAATAGCTCAGCTTTTCTTCTCTGTTCAGAAAGCTAAATTCTTTGGCCAGTTCATGGAATAGATCAGTATGGATCACTTTACGCTGCTTCTCCATTTAATACACTCCAGCACTCTATCCATCATACGCATTCCTGAGCGCAGCACAACACAGAGGAGAAGACCCTCTCACTGTCCGACAACAACAGGACACAACAATGTCTGCTTTGAGTTTTTAAGGAAATACGTAAAATAATGTTTTCTATTTTACTTTGCTTTTCAGGAAATAGGCCCAGCCAGCTACTGCAACATTATTGTGTAATTTCCCTTTATCTTTTTTTTATTTGCAACATCGCTTCCTTCTGGTTAAACCTTTCAAAACAGTTTTCTTTGTACTTTAGGCGTCGTGTTATTTCGGATCATTATAAACTGTAACTGCTCGCCCCAAACCTTGCATTTCCTTTAGGCGGGCAGGATAATAAAGAATGACGTTTTGCTGCATGTTTTCTCTGGCAGATGACGTGACGTCTGCTACCACACAAGACAAGCTTTCCTCACAAATATACATCTCAGTGTCAGAAAGCACCGACACACGGGTGCTCTTGTACAATAGCCTTCTTGGCCTTGCAGCGGCCAGCTACACTGCAGTCTGACACCTGTGTGGTCCTAAATGCTGTTTATGCCAACTTTATAGTTTAGTTGATCCAGTTAGAAGTGCTGCAAATAACAAATGCCAATTTTCCACATAGTGCCGTGAATAAACAGCCAATGAACGTTCACAGAGGACTTTTTGATGGAGTGACAACTGGGACGAGACTGCATGTTAGGCCATGTCACCCACGGTAGGAGCTTCCTTTCGCTAAGCCAATAGTGACCTAGTCCTGCTAATGAATGTGCGCGGATTCTGGAAGAAAAGGTCTCACCCTGGACGTGTCAACCTGTCAATGCAAAGAATCTTTCGTAGCCCATTCAATGCTTCCCTCTTGTGTCAATCTTAAGCTTGATTTTCCAACTCACCGGCTTGCGGCAGCTTTGCTATCAAACTACGAGAACATAAATCTCTCAGGCATTCTTTGTTTACAGTCATATATGTTGAAAATTGATTTCAGGAGAGCAGAGTCTAGTCAGGGTTCTGTCAATGGAAGTACTACCATGAAAATTATTCCTGGTAGAATAAGAAAATAGAATAGTGACAGCTTCACTATTCCAGAGGTGTCACCTCACTACAGAACTGGAAAGAAAATTAATTCGATTGAAATAAGTCGTGGACCCCTCTGCTTACAATAAGCCTACGATTTGAGATGCATCCTGTTCAGCTTCACTCACACCTTTTTTCACAACTCCATATTAACACTGTGTACATACGACCTGACACCAAAACAGGGAACTCCCTGTATAGCTAAGAATAGGATGCCAGCGAGGCATGTAAAACACTTGATTACCACAAGTGGCCTCTTCATGAAAGGTGCTACATGGTTCATGCACTATGGCGGAGAGACTCATGAAAAGAGGATGTTGTAAGACATTTCTGAAAGGTAAGGGTTTTTTTGTGGTCCACCAGCCGTTAGATGGAGTTCCATGGGTTGGCTATGACTGCACGGAAAGCTCAACTACTAATTCAAGCCTTTTTGAACTTTGAGCTCAGAATAGTATTGGAGTTCATTTACATCCATTATTCCTCCACAAATAGGGAGATGTCCCATCTAGCACACACTGGGCTCTCCTTCCTCCTTCGAGGTATGCTGTGTTCCGCAATGACAAAGCCATTGTCAACACCGCCTCTGTGAAACTACTGCACAGGCCTGATGCCAGTGAAGATGGTGTCATAGGGGTAGTGACCCGTCTGTGACATATCTCCTGATGTCTTTCCTGTCCCGGTCTAAGATGTAATCAATCTATGGGGGTCTGAGACAGAAAATGTGTGCCACACACCTCTGCACTAGAAGAAGATGTGGGGGGATATTGATTCTGTGAAGCCTGCCAACCCAACACCAAACTCTATATTGCTCACCCACTTTATAGCTGGGGCGGAGGAGGCACCACCACCCCAGCTCGGCCTTCAAAGCTCCTAATGAGTCCCACAGGACTCAGACTTTGAGATAGAAATATGTATGATATATAGGTCTATGGTTGCAACTGTACCCCCATACACAGGAAGCGCATGACATTTTCAGTATTCTGCAAATGTGCCTTCTTTTATTAACTTTTGAGCTTCAACCAACGTGCAGCCATGCTTTGATGCTTGATTTGGCTTTTCAGGTGCTTAAACAACAGTTGATGGACAGAATGCAGAACAATGTCATACATTCACCCCAGTACAGAGATCTGGGCCTAAATCCATCGATTTTTTGTTCACCATGCCATTCCAGTTTGAACCCAGCCATATGCGAATCAGTCTTGACCCTGTGCCCCATGGGAACAGTCCAGCCCGAACTGCCAAGCCAAGTCCTCCCTGGACTGGAAACAAGCATCCAAGGACCGGTTTCGGGCTTTCAGCCTGGATAGCTTGATTCCAGTGGCATGGAGAGCACGGGACTCACGTCTGAGCATACCCGTCCCACTCTTGTGTGTTTTGCTGTTCATCCTATGTGGGAAGGGTATACCCAGACGTGGGTCCCGTGCTCACTAAGCCACTGGAGTCAAGCTATCCTGGCTGAAGACGGCTGATAGACAGAAAGCGGTCCTAGGATGCTTGATTCTGGTCCAGAGAAGACATGGCTTGGCAGTTCGGTCTGGACTGTTCCCATGAGGCACAGGGACAAGACTGATTTGCATATGGCCATGTCTGAACTGGGGTGGCTTGGTGAGCAAAATAACGATGGATTAAACTCAGATCTGTGACTGGGGTGAATGTTTTGACATTGTGCAACATTCCGTCCATCATCTTGACTGTGTTTTGCTGTTCATCCTATGTGGGAAGGGTATGCCCAGACGTGGGTCCCGTGCTCACTAAGCCACTGGAGTCAAGCTATCCTGGCTGAAGACGGCTGATAGCCAGAAAGCGGTCCTAGGATGCTTGATTCTGGTCCAGAGAAGACATGGCTTGGCAGTTTGGTCTGGACTGTTCCCATGAGGCACAGGGACAAGACTGATTTGCATATGGCCATGTCTGAACTGGGTGGCTTGGTGAGCAAAATAACGATGGATTAAACCCAGATCTGTGACTGGGGTGAATGTTTTGACATTGTGCAACATTCCGTCCATCATCTTGACTGTGTTTTGCTGTTCATCCTATGTAGGAAGGGTATGCCCAGACGTGGGTCCCACGCTCACTAAGCCACTGGAGTCAAGCTATCCTGGCTGATGAAGGCTGATAGCCAGAAACTGGTCCTAGGATGCTTGATTCCGGTCCAGAGAAGACATGGCTTGGCAGTTCGATCTGGACTGTTGCCATGAGGCACAGGGTCAAGACTGATTTGCATATGGCCATGTCTGAACTGGAGTGGCTTGGTGAGCAAAATAACGATGGATTAAACCCAGATCTGTGATTGGGGGTGAATGTTTTGCCATTGTGCAACATTCCGTCCATCATCTTGTGTGTTTTGCTTTTCAGGTGCCTCCATGGTCTAATCTTCAGCACAAGGTGGCCAAAAGATAGTGAATCTTTGAGAGACATGAGCTAAGACAGAACATTTAAAAGGATCTTGGGGTGAAAGAAATTATGTGGTTGTGAAGCTAGTGACAACTCATAGACCATTTAAAAAGCTACGATTCTTAACCTGAAGTATTTGAATAGACACTGCTACTTATAGTTGTGATGTTTGTCGCACTAGCATTATGTCAGTCCTGTTTGTTCTGTTTTATGCAATGCTTTCTCTTCCTGCTAGTGAGGGCCCTAATGCAAGCTGTCCATCTAAAGGACTAGAGTTTCATTCTCTGCTTCGCTTCAGCATGGTCTGAGTAATATATAAAGCTAAGTGCCCTAATGCTGATGCAAATTAAATGCAACTGGTTCCTTGGGGGGGGGCACATTTTTAGGTGAATTGAGGATGAAGTGAAAGGTAGGAGTTGGACTGTTTGAGTGTGCTCTGTCAGAAACAAGTCAAGCAACCTCAAAAAATCTTTACTTTTTGCTGCTAGGAGGTTGTCAAGAACGCAGCAGACTTCACAATTGCACTGCCACTATTAAACTCTCTTTGCTTGTCATACAGGACTGATACCAGACTGGTTTGGTGCCCCAGAAGGCTATAAAGGTTACCTGAAAATCATCCAGGATGTTGGCTCCTTATATGTACTCCCATAATTGCGTAGTTTCTGCCCTTTCCACGAGTTCCCGGTGTATGGCAGTTTGAAAATCACACTTAAGCGGAAGCTACAGGTGGTGTGACCCCCATGGCCAACCAAGCCCATCTGGGCTGGTAATCTCGAGCTCCTACCAGCGTTAACGGCGACACGGGTCTTGGGGGTGGCGACCTTCCCCCGCTCTTACCTAGCATCTCAGGGCGGCAAACAGAGAAATCTCGTGCCAGCACCCCCTGCTCTTAACTGCAGTTGCCGCAGGAAAACGCTGGGACCGCCATAGGCGGCCAGGGGGCTAGCTACGCCACTGAGCCTGAAGCCTAGCTCTGGCTCAGCTCGAGGTCCTGTTGGAACCTTGAGCAGAGCATTAATGTGGATTCCAGGCAGTCACCCTCACTCTACCCAGGATGTGGCATTATGGCCAGAGCTTCCGTCTTTAGAACTGGGGAACCAAACCAGGCTCGGGCCTTGGCATCGGCTGGCCACCTCTGATTATGGGTGAATCACTTATAACCCCAGAGCAAACAAAAATTAGTGTTACCTTGCATAATGTAATTGATGCTCATGTAAAGTACTCCAAAACAATTGGGTCAAGTTTGTGCTATATAAAAACTGTAGAGAAATGGGAAAAAACGTGCACGCAATGCATTAATATAAAAAGTAAAGACAAATAAATAACCATTTGGTGGCTGATTTGTACAAGGGTGGAACTAGAAAACCTGGATAAATTGTGTTTTCCCGTATAAATTATTTGATTTTAGGAAAATGTTATTTCACCCGAATTGCTTTTTCTTCAGAATTGTGTATGAAAGCACTTTTAAATATATGAGTTCAAAATACCAGCTGTACAAGAACCCATTGTGTTTGATTTAATAGACTTTAATGTAGTTCTATGTTAATCTGGGCTAAAAACAGGTTTTACTCAACAACTGTCTTGCCTCTTGGTTCACTAATGGTACGGTCGCCAATGTTGTAACAGAGGCTGGAATAGCTTTAAGTTCATGTTTAAAAACTATCTCATTTAATAATTACTTCTCAGTGCAATGCTATAATGTGACGTTATAGTGTCAAAAAATGTCACATGTTAAAGTAATTCACTTAAAAAAAATGTTAAGATACTTTTCATATTGTATGTTTGTTGTATGATTTTCATAGCTATTATTTTCAGGGCTTGGCTTATATAGGGGCTATAAGAGCCAAGCCAGACCCTTGGTTAGGCTGTGACTCTGCTCGCCACCTCTAAGTTCCAACTTGGAACCCCACTACCCACACTTAAAGCTACAACACATCCCCTTCCTTTATACACGCCCCAAACATGAAACTAACATATCATAGTTAAGCATTAAAGCTAAATAAAAACTAGAAGATAAAGCAAAAATAAAAACTAGAAGAAAGACCGAAAGGAAAACATGCAATAAATGAAAGGGAAACAAGAATTACTCAGTAGCATGATGGAAAGAAATATCGGGGCTTACTGTGTAATATGGATAGAAAAACAACAGTAGACATTTTCTGAGAAAAGGTAAAGGCGTGGCAGCCTTACCATGTGCAATCTTGAAATCTCATAGGTGCCCTCCTTTTTTTAAGGTCTCGTGGGGTTAACCGCGCGAAAGCGCGGTCTCGCCAGAGACCTATTGTGAGCGACTCAGCTTTCCAGGAGACAAGAGATGGCCACGTGCATCTTCCAAAAGGGGATCGGAGCGGGCTGCGCGTGCGAGAGCGCGCACGCTGTGGCCATCTCCTGTCAAGCTCCAACACACACACAGCCACACATCCCCCTGCTTTCACACACGCATGCGCACACACAGAGACACACACACAAGCGCACATACACGCACGCACACATACAGAGACAACCCCCCCGTTGCCGCCGCACACATACACACACGCACGCACACACACACACGAGCGCACCGAGACCCCCTCCCCCGCGGCCCCCCCCTACCACTAAGGCCTACTTACCGCCACTCCGGACTTCTGCAGCCTCCGAGTGGTGATGACGTTGCGCCTGACTGAAATATGTTCCTTGGGCTCCCTACGCGCATATGAGCATGCGCAGATTATTAGTTGAGCCGCTCTGCTGCTCGGGCTTTCCAGGCGTCTGTGTTGACGTCATTCCCGTGGCCCACGCCCCCGGTCCCCGCGCTCCGGGCTCCGCCCCCAGTGCCTGCGCAAGTGCGTTGGCTGTCCCCCGGCGTTCGAGCCGCCGCAGCTCTAGTGACTGTCGTGAAACCCCCTTCACCTGACCCCCCCCCCCCCGCCCCCTCCCGCACTGACAGATATGGCGGCGGCTCCCCCCGCACACCCACCCCGTGGGCCAGGTCTAGCCCGGATCGGATACTATGAGCTGGAGCGGACCGTCGGCAAGGGTAACTTTGCCGTAGTGAAGCTGGTGACACACATCGTGACTTGCGCAAAGGTAAGCCCCCTTGCAACCCCACACCCAAAGGTGGCTGCTTCCTACGCAGACCTTCGAACTTCACTTTCCAATCCTGGGACTCCTAACACAGATAGATGAGTAGACTGGTTAGTGCCAAGATGAACCCGTCAGTGTACCCCCTGGGGTGGTGGGAGAGTCTGCAGTATGACCATTGCACTTCCTACAGAGGCATCCTGCTGTAGAGCCTGCCTGTATCTGGGGACCCTTGCTAAATGATCAATAGATTTATGCCCAGGTGGTCTCTTCCTTTTTTTGCTACCTGGCTAACACCTATGCACACAGACCTACACCAGCTAGCCTCCTGGGACAGTTAATTCGAACAGAGATGTGAAACTCCATGCAGAGACTCTGCTCCCGTCAGCCTTCTCTTCCCTTATTGGACATATTCCTATAGAGTGTACCTGCAGTATACTTCTGCAAAGAGGTAGTAACAGAGACTTGTACCAAGATAACCTCCTGTACCATGCTTGAGGTCGGTGGTTGTGAGGTGTGGGAATGCGAGGGATGGATTGGCACCTTACCATATTGCCCTCTCGTATTTTTTCCTGCTAGCATCAATGACAGATATGTATCCGTAGACAGGTTAGTGTTTAGGTGAGTCCCAGTCATTCCTACTAGATGTGAACATGTGAAGACACTGCCGTCACCCCACTCACTTCCGTGCATACACCTTGCACACATCAGCAGAGAACATAGAGGCTCACGTGCGTGAGGTGCATCATCAGAGCTGTGTGAATAATAACAGCTGTGAGCCCGTGCCTGAGGTGCATCATCAGAGCTGTGTGAATAATAACTGCGTCAGCCCCGTGCGTTAGGTGCATAATCAGAGCTGTGTGAATAATAACAGCTGTGAGCCCGTGCCTGAGGTGCATCATCAGAGCTGTGTGAATAATAACAGCTGTGAGCCCGTGCCTGAGGTGCATCATCAGAGCTGTGTGAATAATAACTGCGTCAGCACCGTGCGTGAGGTGCATCATCAGAGCTGTGTGAATAATAACAGCTGTGAGCCCGTGCGTGAGGTGCATCATCAGAGCTGTGTGAATAACAGCTGTGAGCCCCATGCCAGAGGTGCATCATCAGAGCTGTGTGAATAATAACTGTGTCAGCCCCGTGCCTGATGTGCATCATCAGAGCTGTGTGAATAATAGCAGCTGTGAGCAACAGCATACTCTTGCACACACCTCACTGCTCACCAATTCAAAGTTTGCTAAAAAGTTTATGCAACGCATTGTCATACACAATGCCAATAACTCAAACTTTAATGCTGCGAGACCTATTGCATTGTAAATGCTTGTTTTTAACTTCAGACCGGTCTACAAGGTCCCTCAAGCTCCCACTCACCCAGTGCCACATCCAGCTCTCCTCCCTGTCCTTCACTCAACCTCTCATTTCCTCCACAACATACTTTGTCATTAACATCATCCCGTTGCACCTCTCTTCTATGGGCGTACCTCACAACCCTTCCTGATGCCCGTTCCCTTCTGATACAATGACACTCTCCTTTTATTCCATCTCTTCTACCTTTTAACTCACTCAGTCTTCACTCACCATTCTCATCCTGACCAGTCCCTTAGCTTTTGACATACTTAGTCCAATATATGTAGACCTCACCTTTACCCAATCGTCTTTGCAGGGCCTTTGCTTCCTCTTTGTTCCTACTTACTGCCTTCTCTACCACCTGACTATTCTATCCAGCCACTAAATCTATGAGCCATTGTGGTACCCGCATCGTAGATGCCTCTCTGCTGCCCATCCCCCTGAACAGAGTGTGACCTGTGGCACCATTGACAAATGTACTACATGCCCACACAAAAACTTACAACACTTTGTTTAGATTCAGACTGCTGTTATAAGCCATTTTAATCACCCTGGGCTGTTCAGTTTACTCTCCCTGCCATGCTAGTAGATTGTAAGTTATAAACAGTTGTCCTTATATGTGGTGATTCACACTCTATCAAGAACTATCTCTTTACAACAGAACATAATTGGGTCCCATTATCTGTTACCAACCATTTGGCACTCCCTGCCTAAAAAAAGATATTTCTTAAATCTTTGATGGTGCTAGTAGTGGTTATCTCCCTAACCCATTTCATTGCCAGACACCGACTGTGCATGTCCAGCATAGTGTTTAGTCTCAGGTAAGCTCCTCATTGGACCAATGAATTCCATGTGCATCCTCATCCATGGAGTACCTGGACCCTGCAAATGCCGTTTGTCCTCCTCATCCACACTCAGCCTCTCTGCACTCTCGTCACAAACATCACAAGACTTAACAAATCCCACCGCTTCACTGTGCATTCCAGGCTACCGGAAGTTCTCCTTTACTCTCCTAAAAGTCAAAGTTTGGCCTTGATGACCTTCATGGGCCCTGGCCGACGACCCTCCTCCTCATCTTCTCCAGTGGCGCAAACAATAAAGGCCTATCCAAAACATTGAATTCCAGTCTGAGTGCTAATTCTTAACTCCTTCTCTCCTCCCTCCCCGTTCCTAGTCGTCTTCCTCACATCATCTTCATAGTGGCCTTCTCATCCTCAACCTTAAGCCACTCCTCCATGAGATGGCGCTCCAGTGCACCGTGACTGCGGTCTGTGACATCACAGCACTTCCCCATCCGTGCACGTGCGCTCCTGCTCCTCCTGCGATTCGTGAGCCAAGGGGGCGCGTGTGGTGGAACAGAGCAGTGACTGCACAGCGGCTCGAGCTGCTTGAAAGAACAAGCATTGAAAATGCAATAGGTCTCGCAATAGAAGAGTTTAACATTTTTCGTTTTGCAATGGATGAGTGGCGTTGCGTGGATGAGTGGCGTTGCGTGGATGAGTGGCGTTGCGTGGATGAGTGGCGTTGTTTGTGTGAGTGGCGTTGAGTGGCGTTGCGTGGTTGAGTGGCGTTGCGTGTGTGAGTGGCGTTGTGTGGGCGAGTGGCGTTGCGTGGGCGAGTGGGGTTGCGTGGGCGAGTGGGGTTGCGTGGGCGAGTGGGGTTGCGTGGGCGAGTGGGGTTGCGTGGGCGAGTGGCGTTGCGTGTGTGAGTGGCGTTGCATGTGTGAGTGGCGTTGCGTGTGTGAGTGGCGTTGCGTGGGTGAGTGGGGTTGCGTGGGTGAGTGGCGTTGCGTGGGTGAGTGGCGTTGCGTGTGTGAGTGGCGTTGCGTGTTTGAGTGGCGTGGCGTTGCGTGTGAGTGGCGTTGCGTGTGAGTGGCGTTGGGTGAGTGGCGTTGCGTGGGTGAGTGGCGTTGCGTGGGTGAGTGGCGTTGCGTGGGTGAGTGGCGTTGCATGTGTGAGTGGCGTTGCGTGTTTGTTTGAGTGGTGTTGCGTGTGTGAGTGGGTGGCGTTGCGTGTGAGTGGCGTTGCGTGTGTGAGTGGCGTTGCGTGGGTGAGAGGCGTTGCGTGGGTGAGTGGCGTTGCGTGTGTGAGTGGCGTTGCGTGTGTGAGTGGCGTTGCTTGTGTGAGTGGCGTGGCGTTGCGTGTGAGTGGCGTGGCGTTGCGTGTGAGTGGCGTTGCGTGGGTGAGTGGCGTTGCGTGGGTGAGTGGCGTTGCGTGGGTGAGTGGCGTTGCGTGTGTGAGTGGCGTTGCGTGTTTGAGTGGCGTTGCGTGTGTGAGTGGTGTGGCGTTGCGTGGGTGAGTGGCGTTGTGTGGGTGAGTGGCGTTGCGTGGGTGAGTGGAGTTTTGAAAATGCTAAATTGTTGTTTATTTATTTTTGTTTGTGAAATAAAGTTAAATAAAAACAATTGTGCATTTTCAAAACACAAGCTAACAAAAATGTCACTGCTAATAAATGTATCTGTTTATATTTGCATTAAGGGTGCAGTACTTCACAACTCTACAGGGACACCTAGTAACAGCCTGTGGTACTGCACCCTTTCCTTGAGACCTAACATGGAAATAGAATTACGCAGTGTCGTAAAAAGCAAAACAAAAAAACATTAGCATTGGCAATGGCAATAGCTCAAAGTTACACTAATGCAAGACCAATTGCATTACAAATACTTATTACATTTTGGTTACCGATCCGTGTCGGATCAGTGACTAAAAATAGAAGAAAACATATGAAAGTGGTTTTATTTCATTTTTAAAGTGGATGGGTGATTCTGAGGGCGAACGTGATGGGGGGGGGGGGGCGAGAGAACGAAGCAACAAAGGGGGGAGGTGGAGAGTATGTGGAAGCAACAAGGTGATAAGTTGCACAAAGGGCGCCGGTGGTGGAAGCCGTGGATAGAGCACATGGACAAGCGCAAGAGAGAGGAATCAGGGTGAAGCCGGTGGGTGACAGAACAACAGAGAGTGCAGGAGGAAAGACTTACACAAGAACAAGCGTTTTTTGAGTGGTTTTGTAGCCTTTGCGGTGTGCCGCGTTTTAACTTTATATGCTTAAAGCTAAAGCGCGGGGTGCCGTCAATGCTATACAAATTAAAAAATAGAAAGTGAAGGCAGGCGCCCGCCATGTTGAAATTTCACTAATGCAGACCTATTTCATTGCAAATACTTGTTTAATTTTGGTTACCGATCTGTGTTGGATCAGTCACTACAAATACAAGCATAGGTGTCGCATTTGTGAAAGTTAAAGCTCTTGGTTTTGAAAATGCTGAAAAGCCGAAGAGGTATATGCTGTGGGTGGTCTCTGCAGCAGGACGTAAGTCAGAATTTAAAAGCCCAGGCAGTGGCCAATTGGAGGAGCAGGCCTTGAGGACAGCATGCATCGTAAAGGGCCGGTGAGCTGCTGACAATAGACGCATGGGTACCATAGTTAAAGTGTACCATAGTTAAAGTTAAAGCAAGGCAAGGTGCGCTGTTGAAAAGAATTACGAATATTTTAAAAGTGGATTTAGGTGAGCCGCGCAGCACAAAAGTAAGGTGCGCAGCTGAAATGTTAAATCTAAAGCATGTTGTGTCGCATTGAAAATAAAAACAAAATAGTTAAAGTTATAGTGCGACGTCCAGGCAAGTGCTTTTTGGTAAATATAAAGCGGCCACACAAGAGTTGCGGCCACCATATTTTAAGTTAGAGCGAGATGTCGCAGCATGCCCTTTTTGTAAATATAAAAAGCGTTTAATAATGTGCAATATCCAAAGCAGCTGTAGCCAAGGATGGGGAGCGGGCGTGTACAGTGAGAGCTTTTTGTAAATATGAAGCGGCCAATAAAGCGCAACGTCCAAGCAGCTGTACCCAAAGAAGAGGAGAAAGCTTAAAACGAAACAAGGAAAGCCGTAGGGGGGAAGAGGGGGGGGGGGTCGGGAATGCGAACGAGGGGAGAAGTGTGGCAGGCAGATGGCTGCGCGGAGGGAAGCCGGATGGGGGCGGGAGAGCCTGGTGGGGGGGGGGCGCAAAGAGGAGAAAAGAAATGCGACACGGCGGGCAGGGGAGGGGGCGGAGCGGGTAAAAAAAAAACAAGACGGAGGGAAAGGCAGATAAGGGGAGGGCATTGCTGTGGGGAGGGGGTGGAGGAGAAATGCACACGGCGGGCAGGGGAGGGGGCGGAGCGGGGAGAGCGGCATGTGGGTGTGAAGAAGCCGGGGCCTTTGAAGTGAAGCTAAGCTTCACTTCAAAAGGTGTCGGAGGAATGCGGCTGAGGGAACAGACGGCGATTGCGGCTGAGGGAACTGATGTGCACGCGCTTTTAAGCTCAATGCACATGCGCATTGAGCTTAAAAGTCACGGGCACTGCAAGGAATCGCCACGATTCCTTGCTTGTTAGTTAAAGAGTGGTTAAGCCGCAATAGGCTCGCAAGCTCGATGCGCATGCGCATCGACAGGCGAGACCTAAAAACAATGGGGCGCGTGCGCTGTCACGAGATGGGAGTTCAAGTGAGCATTAGAGGCCGCACAGAGCCTGTCGCAGCGACAACTTAGTTTATGAGCACAACGTTTGACTCCCAAGAGTGCTGCTGGGCTATGCGGGCTCCCTCACTAGAATCGTCAAACATGAATATTTGCTCTGTTCCAGGAAAGTACCGTCCAGTGTAGTGAGTTCATTGTTTCCACTTCTCTGCTGCAGCTCTGCTCATCGAAAAGCAGGCCAACTCATTGCTAACACGTGTTGCAATACCCAGTCCAAGGCCTTTATTGCAAACAGAAGCTGCAGGCGGTGTGATCCCAAGGCCAGCCAAGTCAATCTGACTTGGTACACCACATGCATTCTCCAGTTCCAGCCAGAGTTCCACTTCGGTATTCCACTGCCTCTCTTAAAGCTACAAGACAGCATATGTACAAACTAATTTAAAAAAAACTTCATCTCGTTTTTTGTTTTCAATAAATGAGGAATTTGGAACCTTGAATGGTCTTAGTACTAACTTAATGGAGGTGATAACATTGTGAAACGAAGACTCAAGCCCTGTCGCTTGCCCATCTCTGCCCCGATACGTGAACTGTTAAACTTTGTTAAAGGCTGACGTGTGGTACTTCACTCCCCCTGTGTCTCGCTCGCTTAGAGCCCAGTCCGTGCTTCTCATGGACCTCGGGTTATGTTAGGGTTGTCTGTTGTGTGCGGGGTCTGTGGCAGGTTCACGGCGGTGCATACAGGGTGGGTTCTTACCTGAAGTGCAGGTCCTTGAAGGAGAACTGTGACTCGATGATGCCCGTGGTCTTGACTCGGGAGCGCAGCACGTCCTGCTCGTTGGGGAGGTATGTGGTGGCCGTGATCCTGTCCAGCTCATTGAGGTAGCTGCAGGGAAAACCAAAAGAGGGCACTCAGCACTGCTTACATAAGAGTCACTGGGGGAGTGTTTGATTCACACTGTGCTCCTTGCACACTCTTCGTCGGAGTGTGTGACACTTAACACTAGTGCGACCCTGCTTACGAGCGGTGCTGATAAATAAGTGAAATGAAGCACAGACGTTGCGTGATACTATTTGATGAAGTTTGGAGGTTGGGTTTAGACCTTAAGTTTCCCCTTTCCTTGGTCACTAAACCTTACTTTTTTCCTAACTCTTAACTTATGAAGGATCCCTTACTCAGCAGGTGCTGTGGAATGGAGGAGAGAGTAGGAAATGTGCGATGGGTGAGCATAAGAAAGGAGTGTGGTGAGAAGCAGGATGCTGGTAAGAATAGTCAGATGAGGGAATACCTTTTGAGTGACCGCCGCTGAATCAGAGCCATGGTATTGCGGCTCAACATGTTAAAAATTAATATGGCCACAGGCCAGGCCCCATCATGGTCCATAAGGTGTGGGAACCTGGTGCTTGTGGTCCTCAGTGATGGCATGTGGAACTTAGAGTCTGTGGTTATTAGTTCCATCATAACCCACCACCCCGTTCAGCCTCTAGTACTTTGTTAGGTATCTATGTGTTTCCGACATCTTCTACAGTGCAACATGTCACCCTTTGTTTACTCTTAAGTGCTATGAGACCCAGAGGAGAGGGATCGTCTTGTTCTCCCATTGTTCAATATTGGAAGCGAGCGAGGAAACGGAGCCTCTTAAATGGAGGGTAGTGAAATCAAAGTGAAGGTTGGTTCGACTGGAAGGAAGGAGAATGATGGTGGCAACTAGAAGAGGCGGAAGAATAGAAGTAAAGATGTTTGAGAGGAAGATAAGAAATGGAAGTGAAGATGTGAGATTGAGGAGGGGAGAAGAATGGAAGTAAATATGAAATATCAAAAGTAGGGGCGGGAATGAATGCAACCAAAAGTAGTTCATCAGGAGCTGGATATGGTGTGGAATAGAAACATAGATTAAAGATCAGGTTGCATGGACAGAAGGGAACTGTAAAGATGGTGCATGAGGAAGAGGAGAAGACGAATAGAAGTAAAGACGGGAAGATTAGAAGAAAGGGACAGGAATGGAAGCATTTATAGGGCGGGGTAAAGGAAAGATTACTATAGCAGGAAAACAGAATCTAAAGAATTGTGTTGGTGCAGATATGGACTTACTAGGGCGCGGAGTCATTAAGCTGGTACTCAGCGGCTCGTTCGAAGCAGGCCTGGACCCCCTCATCCTTCCACAGTCTCTTGATCACATCCACCAGCTCCGGTGGCATGGTGCCCTCCTCAATGGAATCAGCCAGGTGGCAGAGAAGACGTCCATCCTCCTGGCAGAGACAGGTTCAGAGGACAGAAATTAGTTAATGAATGAATAATGTCTTTCATTGGAGCAGTCTGTGATTCCTCTTGCCTTTAGCCAATCGCCAGAGTTAGTCTTTACCTCTATGAAGCAGTCTTACTTAAGCAAAAAGATTGTTGTGCATTTTTGTCTATTGTGAAGTTGCAGCACGAACCTTTGACTAGGGTTTGCCAGCATTTTGACATTATTATTATGTAATGTTGGAATACCTTTTTTGAGCGGAGTGTGCCAGAGCAGTATTGTGATCTAAAACTGGAATTAAAGGTAGTGGCAGCAGACGGGGACGAGAACCTTTGGCTTTAGACTTTGAGAAAGAAGTTGGTTGTTACTTCGCTCGCCGGAAGTTGAGCCTCCGCAGATAGGAGTTCTAGAGCGCCATAGCTTATACCGAGACACTCTTACCATCAATGCACAATTAAAAAAAAAAATTGAACTATAAGACATTTCTGTCTTTTTATCTTCAGGGATTGTGAAGGAGCACAATACTAATTTATTAAATGTATTCTTGTCAAGTGATCCACACTGTCTCAGGGGAAAGGAAAGAAGGCGTCCGACCTCTGCTTTGTGGTCATGTTATCCAAGCATGAGTCTAAGTTTTGGAGTCTAAATTTTATATAGTGCCCTTAGTTCTTACAGAGGGATGCATTCTGCCTGCAGAAGCTTGAACTTTTACTGTCTGCTGATAGGCATAGTTTAAGGCATTTTTTAAACTACGGTTGCATACACTTTTAGATGTCAGTTTGCGAGAGCACTGGGCCTGCCACCAATGACAGCGAGGCCTTGGTGAGCTTTGGGAACAAATCCAGAGAAACGCATAACGATTTAAAAATGATTTCTTTCTCCGCGTGCATCTAACGTAAGAGCGCAGTGGCACCGGAAGGAGTTCATGCTTTCTCCATGGGATAGGAAGTGTATACTGCAACATGTTGTGAATTCTGGAATCTGGCTCCAGGAAAGCTAGCGAGTGCTAAATAGACCCACTTCTGTAGTTAATGGAATAAGGCACCAGTGCAGGCACAGTTTGTGAGAATGCAAGTATCCTTAAAATTCTCCTCAGGAACTTGGGGCGAAAGGGGGGCTGTATTACAACAACAAAAATGTAGGGGATAAACGAACACTCATAATCAAAACTGGGTCCTTAGTTATTAAGTCTGGCATTAGGCAATACTTTCTGATTTTTCTAAAATGAATTCTATAATGTTCTTACTTAGAGAGGCTGTCAGCCACCCACTTCATCCATGTGTTATTGGATAATTTATATTTTCCTTTAGCCTCCTTCTGCATGCAGTGGTGGGCAAGGAGTCAGCCTATTTCAGCCATTGGCTAATTTCACTGTGAGTGACACCATTCTGCACTTTCACAAGAAGCACCTCCACACACCAAATAGTTCCCTTCACTATCAGTGACTTCTATGGCAACTCCCCCAATAATAAAATGTTATATAACCAATGACAAAACGAAATAAGCATTGAAAATTTTAAAGGCAGGCAGATAACGCCAGACCTATTGGCTTTGCCAGTGCTTGTTAACGTTGTTCCCCAGAGCAAGGCAAATGCAGAGCTCAGAGGGCCGCGCCCCTAGAAGAAGAGCATCTGTCAGGTCCCCAGACATCATAAACTGCGTTTTGCCAGGGCTGGGCCTACATTTGTTAATTCAGATTTTGGAGCCTGAGGGCTTCAGACATTATCAAGCACAGAAGGAGTGTGGCATCTGAGCGTCTGAAAACACACCTGAGTGCCACCCTCGGAGGGACTAGGAAGTTAAGGATGATCTATATTCAGGGGCAGGAGGAAAACACTGAAAAGTTAGGACAAGGCACCGTTCGTAAATCGGATACACTGGTGGCAGTGCTGGAAAAGGGAAAACTTACAGTGGGATCACCTAAATTGGGGTCCCATAGGTGGATCAGAAAGGGACTGGGGTCACGAGGGGTGGAATCATGAGGACTAGATCTGACAATGAACTCAGACATTTTTTTCAATAAAAACTCTGTTCTAAAGAAATTAGCTTCAAGGATTTGTGCTGGGTTACTCAATTGTTGAAAAAAGACTGCCTTTTAAAATATTTTATAGGTTAAAAGGTACCCGCTACAACGATTTGTGTTTAGCCAACAATTTCCATGGGATAATAACAGTAAATTAATCCCGATGGCTTAATGCACTTGCTGGAGAAATCTGTGTGCTCTCTAGCCAATGGTTTAACTCATCGTAAAATAACCTAGACAGTTAACGTGCCTGTTGCAAAGCATAACCGGCAACTTGCAGGTCACAGACTTCTCCAGTATTTGGGGTGTCTTTCATAGATTCACATGCCTGAATCATTCCCCGTCGTCGGAGTAGGAGTCCCACGGTATATAAAAAAGCAGTAATAAGCCATTTGTACATAGCAAATAACAGTTACAATAAACCAGGAAGTGAAGTAGCCTCAGCTACCAATGAAAAAACTTCCACATTAGTGACCATCCAAGTCATTATGTTAGACCAAACTGCAGCCAATCAGGCCACAGCTCCCACCTAGGTATTCTCCCCAGAGACCCAGGCTGTCAGATTTTTTACCGCACGTCGTGTGATAGGGAGTCTCTCTGAGCTCTGCTCAGTTTATTCTTCTACTTTGAAAGTTTGAAAGTTTTCTTCTTTCCAACATGTCCACATCTAAGTCCCTTTTCAGGGCTTGTGACTCTTGTGGCAAGGCAAGGCTCTTCAAGGAAGACCCTCATTCTCTCTGCATATACTGCTTGTATCCAGACCATCAGGCTAAGGAATGCAAGATTTGTCGCACTTTTCCCACAAAAACCCTCAGGGACAGAGAGGGTCGCCTCCTACTATGGATACAACGGAATAAGGACAAGGACTTGCCACTCTCTGAGGTAGGAAGTTTGGCCTCTATGTCTTCTATGGGATCTAGGAAGAGAATAGCTGAGGGTACAGTAACTACCCCTAAGGCTAAGGTGGCGAAACAGGCCCAGCACGCGCTCGCTGCTGAGGAACCTTCGACTTCTAAAGTGAAGAAAGCCTGTCAAAAATCGGTCAAACAGCCTGTCATTAAAAAGACTGTCCCTTTATTGTCACCTCAGAGGCCTACAACCAAGGCAGCAGCTTCTCTGCCGGTTTCCTGTCAGACTGCCACTACAGTGACTTCTACTGCGACCTATTCCTCACCAAAACCCTCTTTGGTGGTGTCCTCAGTGTCCTCACCTACATATGTGCATGTTCAAATTCGTCCCATCTCGTCGACGAAGAAAGTTTCACCTACCGTCGACGAGCCTCCGTCGACGAAGCCCTCCTCAGCGTCGAAAAATCCCTTCCCGTCGACGACGACACTACCGTCGACGAAGAAAGCCTTGCCGTCGACGGCTTCACCGTCGACGAAGCACCCGTCGACGGACTCATCGTCAACGAGGAAGACTCCGTCGACGATCCAACCGTCGACGAAGAAAACACCGTCGACGGCCCCGTCGACAAAGTCGTCGACGACGGCCTCGTCGACGAAGAAGATAACGCCGTCGACGGCCCCGTCGACGACCCCGTCGACGAAGAAAAATGTTCCGACGACGAAAGGTGTTCCGTCGACGACGACGTCGTCGACATCGAAAAATGGATCGTCGACGAGACCTCTCCAGCCACAGTCGTCGACGACGGCGAGTTCGTCCCTCACAGCAACATCAATGCCACAGGACTTCTCGGTGGCCCAAGGGAATCCACTGACGCCAAAACTGTCAACTTGCACAGATCTTCAAGTATGGTCTGCAAAGAGCAACCCCATATCGTTGCCTTCTCCAGCCACCACTGCGGCGATTCTACAACGCCCATCTCAGGCTGCATGTATGTCACCACTCACGATGCCAGACAGGCTTTTGGATTCTGACGAGGACTCTGGTGGAGACTTATTTCCGGCAGCTACGAGTCCATCTGACTTGCTCATACACGTTAAAGAACAGGAGGAAGAGGAGCAGGTGACGCAACACACAGGGTTGGATCCTGCACCCCCATCAGGGACACAAATGCCCATGGAATTATTTAGAAATTTAATGTCCATGTTGGATGATTACTATCAACGTTTTCCGCCCTCGGAATCGGGCGAATCACACATCACTTCCCCCCCGCCTAGAGGAACTCCGCATTCAGTCCCTCCTAACATGGAAGAATCGGTACATGCCCCATCCATGCCGGTACCATCTACTCAACCGGTGGATGACAATTCTGAAGAGGAGGCTCAGGAAGAAGGAGAATTGGATGACTCGGATTCGTCGGAGTATGAGGATTATCAGGCTGACTCCCCTGCTCCAGATGAACAGCCGAAGGCTGAATCACCACCAGTGGATATTGCAAATTTCCATAGGATTATGGATAACGCTACCAAACGATTTCTCATTACCATGGAGACAAAACAGGATGATTGTTTCCTGTATGATTTCAAAAATCTGTCCCAAAGACAGAGCTGGTCGATACCGATCATAGAGTTTATTTGGAAAGAAGGTCTAAAGATCATGGCCACTCCAAACTCTTTACCTCCAGTTTTGCCACGAGTGGATAAAAAATACAGAGCGCCTGCTTCCTCACCGGCTTGCCTGATTGGACAGGCCAAGACAGACTCAGTCATTGCACAAGCAGCTCAAAAAAGGGCGAAAAACCCATCATCTCAAATCTCCACGCCTACAGACAGAGACGGAAGACGACTCGATACCATTGGCAAAAAAGTTTCCACAATTGCAGCAACCACAGTAAGGGTTGCTAATTCTATGGCGATTCTTGGCCGATACGATAGGCAAATGTGGTCTGACATTTCGCCTTATATTAAGAAACTGCCTGAACCGGACCGGTCTGAGGCTATCAAAATTTTACAAGAAGGGGAGTGTGCGTCGTCAGAGATCATTGACGCTGCAGTGGATGTAGCAGCTACAGGCTTCAGACAATTGGCAGGAGCCGCAGTCCTTCGGAGAGAGGGATGGTTGAAATCTACATCCTTTAGACATGAAGTACAGTCCAAGGTCTTAAATATGCCTTATGATGGCGAGTTCCTATTCGGCTCGCACGTGGATGAGGCTTTGCAGGCCATCAAAAAGGATACTGAAACTGCACGATCTTTGGGCACTCTGCAGTTTCGAAAATCTTCCTTTCGTGGCGCAAGAGGAAGGGGAAATTTCTCCAATAGGGGAGGATATTACCAACAGCGCAACTACACCACTTCTCAAAACACACAGAGGTACCAGCCATATAAGCAGCAGCCTTATGGCCAAAGACGTAACTCTTACACACAGCCCCGAGGAAAAGCGACATATCGCGGAAGAGATAACACCAACAAGAAGTGAGGTTCACTTCCTGCCGCCAAAGTGTCCCCGCCAAAAACGAATTGGAGGAAGAATATCCCAACATTACTCAAAATGGTCCAAGATTACTACAGACAAATGGGTGCTGGATGTGGTATCCAAGGGACACATTTTAGAATTTGTAAAAACCCCTCCAAATTCTCCTCCAAAAGGGCCGCCCCCAGCACATCTCAAGGAGCTCTTCATCCAAATCAATTTCATGATTCGAAAAGGGGCAATCGAGAGAGTACCTCGACACCAGAGAGGGACAGGTTTTTACTCTCGTTTTTTCTTGATACGCAAAAAATCAGGGGAATGGCGCCCAATCCTCGATTTGCGTGCCCTGAACAAATTCATCAAAAAATTGATGTTCAGAATGTTAACACTCCAGGAGATCCTACAGTTTTTGGCAGAAGGGGACCACTTGGCAACACTCGACCTTCAGGATGCCTACTTCCACGTTCCAATCTTCCCCAGACACAGGAAGTTCCTAAGGTTCAGAGTGGCTGGCAGGGATTTCCAATTCAAGGTGCTTCCCTTTGGACTACGTTCAGCCCTGAGGGTATTCACGAAAGTGCTAGCACCCGTAGCGGCGCACCTACGATTGCAGGGAATTCAAATATACCCTTATCTGGACGATTGCCTTATCAAGGCCAATTCCTACGCCACAGCAAACGACCATGTCCAAAAATGCCTTTGCCTGTTTCAAAGCCTGGGGTTTTCAGTGAACTTCGAGAAATCAGATCTAATTCCATCTCAAAGAAAGTCCTTCTTAGGAGCAACGCTGGATTCCAAGCTCGCCCACGTCTTCATTTCAAACGAAAGGCAGACAAAGATCAGAACGATGGCAACCACACTCCTCAGAAAAGAGTACGTTTCTGTTCGGAGATTCAAATCTTTCCTAGGGATGATCTCTTCATGCATCCCTCTCACTCCAAACTGTCGTCTGAGGATGAGACCATTACAAGAGGAACTCAGTCACCAATGGATGCAGATATCGGGGTCCTTCGAGGATCTCATTACACTGACGCCTCGAATGAAGGACACAATCCTGTGGTGGAGTCAGGCACGCAACCTACAAATCGGCTGTGCCTTCCTCGCAGAAGTCCCAAGATTCATATTGACCACGGATGCCTCCCTAGAAGGTTGGGGCGCTCACCTTCAAGGGATGACGATCAGCGGCAAATGGGACGCTCAACAGAAGAAATGGCACATCAATCTGCTGGAGTTACGAGCCATTTTCCTCGCCCTAAAATCCTTTCTGGCAATCCTACAAGGCTCCACAGTGTTGATTCGAACAGACAACACAACGAGCATGCATTACCTGAACAAGCAGGGGGGCACAAGATCAGCCCGGTTGTCTCAACAGGCTCAAGAGATCTGGACTTGGGCTCTGGATCACGACATCAACTTGTCAGCGGTGCATGTTCCGGGAGTAGCCAATGTACTGGCAGATTCGCTGAGCAGATCCAAGAACAGCACTCACGAATGGGAACTGCATCAGCCAGCGCTGGATCGGATCTTCCAGAGGTGGGGTCTCCCCGATCTGGACCTGTTTGCAACTTATCAGAACAAGAAATGTACTCACTTTGCGAGCTGGATTCCCCACAGGGACTCTTGCGGGGACGCTCTATCACTCAATTGGGAACGGATCTTTGCCTACGCCTTCCCGCCAATTCCGCTAATACCCAAAGTCATCAAGAAAATGAGAAAGCAACCGTGTCGAATTATCCTGATTGCTCCACGGTGGCCACGACAATATTGGTTCACGCAGCTTCTCCTTCTATCAGAGTGCGAGCCAATTCAACTGCCCCGAATTCCACACCTTCTAACAATCCAAGAAGGCAAGGTGTTTCATCCAGACCCTCAATCTCTGAAATTATCGGCTTGGCTCCTCAACACCACGAGTTTGCGCACTTGAACATTCCACAAGACTGTCAGGAAGTCCTGGCCAATGCTAGGGCGCCTTCCACAAACAAAACTTACAAACTAAAGTGGAAACGTTTCTGTGTTTGGTGCCACACTATGAATTTGCATCCAATGACTGCGGAGCCAGAAGCGATATTGCCCTTCTTTTTGCAGCTCGCTAAATCAGGTTTGGCGCACTCAACACTTAAGGTGTTCTTAGCCGCCATATCACGATACCGTCAGGACGGTAAGACTTCTCTATACTCCTCAAGGATAATACAACAATTCTTTAAAGGTTTATTTCGTATGTTTCCACCTGTACGCCGGCCACCTCCATCTTGGCATTTGAATATTGTCCTAGCACAGCTTCTTCGCCATCCCTTTGAGCCTATTCATAAGGTCGATCTCAAGTTCATCACTTGGAAGGTTGCATTACTGCTGGCACTAACATCAGCCAGACGAGTGAGTGACATGCAAGCATTCACCATTAAGCCACCATTCTTGCAATTCACACCTGACTCTGTGATACTACGCACCAACCCGAAGTACATGCCCAAAGTACCATCGGATTTTCATCTCAATGAGCCTGTGATACTTAAGACATTTTTTCCCAATCCGCAGTCACCAGCTGAGCGGACTTTACACACATTAGACATTAAGAGATGCCTTAAATTTTATCTTTCAAGAACAGCTGCCATCAGGAAGACGGATCAGCTATTTGTGGCATATGGCAGACCAAGACAAGGCTGTGCTGTTACTAAACAGACTATCGCCAGGTGGGTCTCATCCACGATCGGGCTCTGCCATCAACAAGCAGGTAAACCCTTACAGACCTTACCTAGAGCCCATTCTACAAGAGCAGTCTCCTCTTCAACTGCGTTGTTTGCTGGTGTGCCTCTCCCGCATATTTGCAGAGCAGCAACATGGTCCAGCAGACACACATTCACGAGGCATTACTGTCTGGATTCTTCAAGCGACACCGATGCCTCGGTGGGGAGAGCAGTCCTACGAAATCTGTTTCAGTAAGGTGAGCCTCTGATGTTGTCTCCCACCTCCTTTACACTCTTTACGCTTTCTTATGATGTTGCATTGCTTTCTTTTATGCATGATAACTATGTTTTGGCGTATAAGAGCGAGATATTGTATTACTGCTAACTACTCGGATTCAGGCATGTGAATCTATGAAAGACACCCCAAATACTGGAGAAGAACAATAGTTACTTACCTGTAATCTGTGGTTCTCCAGTATTGGTGTCTTTCATAGATTCACATGCACCCACCCACCTCCCCTCAGAGTCTCACCCAGACTGTTATGATATAGCTGTATATACTCTGGTACACTCCAGTGCTACAAAAATCTGACAGGCTGGGTCTCTGGGGAGAATACCTAGGTGGGAGCTGTGGCCTGATTGGCTGCAGTTTGGTCTAACATAATGACTTGGATGGTCACTAATGTGGAAGTTTTTTCATTGGTAGCTGAGGCTACTTCACTTCCTGGTTTATTGTAACTGTTATTTGCTATGTACAAATGGCTTATTACTGCTTTTTTATATACCGTGGGACTCCTACTCCGACGACGGGGAATGATTCAGGCATGTGAATCTATGAAAGACACCAATACTGGAGAACCACAGATTACAGGTAAGTAACTATTGTTCATCTATTTTATGTACACAGCTCAGTGGGCGACTGCATTTGCAGCAGTGGCAATTGAATTACCTGCGGGTCACATTTCATAATCCTTGCAATATAGTTTAGTCAGTTATGAACCTGCATCACGGGGCATGCTAACTCCAAGGCATAACTTTAGATCCTTACAGTTTTTTCCTCACTGCTTTGTAATTCTAAGGTTGCTGAGAAAGGTTTCCTTTGAGTAGCTATGAAGATTTACTATTAAATGCTACATAGATGATTATTGATAAAATTGGTGAAATTACTCATAGAACAGATATATCTGACTTTTTTTGCAACACACATATCTCCTACATACAGAGCTTTCAAAACCCAAGCACTTGTGAAGTGACAAGCAGCATGCCTCCGATTTCTCTGTAGCCTTGGCATCAAAGTGTTAGCTAGGCTCCCAGGCAGGATCAGACTCAAACTAAAGGAGTGCTGATGGTCCTGTAAGTGAGGCATTTGTGTTGGGCATAGCTAGTTATGAAAGTAAGAGTCACCACCCCTCACCTTATAGCAGACAAAGTGCATACAATGCTGAATGTGCCCCAGTGTGGGCAAACTGCACTGGGACGAGTCAGCACATTTCAGGGGGACTGACACGGATCCCAAATCTAGATCAATAATGGTTCTAATGGTTCCTGGATCTGTGATCTAATTTTATGTGCTGAGTTGAGGAAAGTCATGGAGGAAATTAGCCGTGCTGCTTTTAACCCTTTTTAGGTCTCGCCTGAGCCAGCACATGCGCTGCTCTGGCGAGAATTATAGTAAGGGCTACAGAAAATGCTACCACTGTGGCGATGAGCTTGTGCGCGAAGGCGCACGCTTCCGTCATTGCTCATTAAGTGCATCGCTCCGCGATCACTTTCACTTTGACGGGCGCAGCTGAAGGCAGGATGTGCTGTTCCCTCCGAGCAGCGTCCCCATCACCATGGCAACACTGGGTCGGCTGAAAGTGCTGCACTCTGTCACCTACTTGGTAGTGAAGGTTCCTAACGGCATCTCTTTCAGGCTCTTACCACTTCGTGAAATCGTCCAGATCTGAAGGGCCATAAATCTACGGACCGCAACAGCGCGCGATCGCGATCTTGATCAGTTTCACTTTCACGGCCGCGTCAGTTTCAGGGCCGCGCGGCCGTAAAAGTGCAACTGATCAACATTGCGATTGCGCCCTCCACCGCCCTTACCACAGTAATCAAAACAATTGTACATCAAAATACGTGCACTGTAGCAGAGCGTGTCTTTTCTTTACCTTTCAGGCAGTCCATGCTTCTACTCCCTCCACCCCCCTTACCACAGTAATCTAAATAATTGTACATAAAAATACGTGCACTGGAGCAGAGCGCATCTACTTCCTCCAACCCTCTCACCACAGTGGTTCACAGGAAGCCCCCTCACCTACCCAGGGGAGCCTTTGAGCTCCAGGCCGCCCCTTCTTCAGGTCTTTGAAGTGCGCCTTCAAGTAGTATTCATTGCGGGGGGCTTCTTGCGCCCAGCACCACCTGCCAATCAGACCTGCATGGCTGCTTCGGGTCACACCCCCTTCACTGCTCTGGTGCTCAATGCATTCGTCAGAGTACACTCCTCTCTTTTCGGCCGCGCAGGGCATCCCCCCACCTCTGCCGGTCTCGCTGCATTCACGCCAGAACAGGCCTCCGCCCGCCAGAGCAGGCCTCTCCACGCGGCTGTCAGCACTCCACCAATACGGGGGAAGCAGGGACCCACTGCATCAATAACGTTGTCGCCGGAGGGGAATGCAACTTTCATCCGTACCGTTCTGCGTTTCACCAGTGGTCCGCCCTTGACTCCTGCTGATCATAGCCGGTTCTCTCTGCTAACTTGGTCCACAGGAGCATGCTGTTAGGCAGGCCATACCTCTCGGTCTAGGCCTCCTTGCTCCGTCTCGTCCAGGAGACCCGCTCCGCTCTCGACGGACCCCCACCGATTGTACCGGACAATGTCAAGTCACAACCCACTGGATAACAGTGCAGGAAAAGGATGGTGTGACGGATGATGGAGGGATTCGCACAGCTGGCTGCTGGAGCCCCTTCAAGATGCAGCCCTCTCAGTTGGCTGCTGGCGTCGCCCAAACAAATCAAACTCCTGATGTACCGAAATTATGAGAGCTGACTAATGCAGTTGGGTAATGCTGGTGAATTGGTGGCTGAAGTGTGAATGCTGAAATTAAACTGCTGATTAGACTGATGGTCGTGGTATTTGCTGTTGTGCCAGCAGTGTGCCAATGTGCTATGCAGATGAACACTTCTAATAACGGTTGTCTTTGAAGATGCATCTTTTCAATTTCATTTTAAGACACTGTGTTCATGATCTCCCTCAAGTACTTATTGACACCCCTTATTAAAAGGGAGGAAAAGCAGATTTTGCAGATATGTAACCGAGCTTGAGATTAGAAGCACACTTTGGAGACCCCTATCTCTGAGTTTGTCCTGGGATATGTCTTCAAATGCAGTATTATGCTGCAGACCAGACCAATAGAAGAGAATGAAAAACAATAAACTCCAATAAATTGATGGGGGCAATGATACCTGTCCTACTTATTGTGTCTCAATAGGAAACAAGCATTGGCATAGCCAATAGGTCTCGCTTTTGGGACATTATAAGTGTTTTGACATGCAACAGTTGATGTTGTTGCACCGACGATATTGTGCTGCATAACTAAATACTTACAAGGTCCCAAACGCGAGACCTATTGGAAATGCCATTGCTTGTTAGATGTTCTTTTTAATGTGGGGTTGCCTCCCTTTCAGTGGGTGCAATGCGATGTGCAAGGGACTCAAAGCTCTGGCACGAAAGAGGATATCAGATATTTCACATTTGTGTCAATAAAAGGCCTACAGGCAAACTTACTTAAGGGGTTCAGTAGAAAAAGACCACTATGGAATCAACACAACATATTTTCTTTCTGTAGATGTGTTAGCTTGATTAGTTTCCTACTGACACCAGCAGATGTCAGCAGAAAACTGCAGGTTTACTCGTATGCATGTCTCCACCATTTGGAATCGAATTCACTGATGTTGAAAGTTTCAGTATGCCTTGTAGAGACCCCTCAATATTTTTAGGTTGAGCCTGGGCAGGGCATGCGCTGCTCTGCGAGGCATGCTGTCCGGTATGGACTTGCAGCGCTGCCCACTCTCCGCCCATCTTTTCAATTGACTCCTGTTATTGTCCTTAGTAAATGGTTGCTTCTGAAGCATTAAGAGACTTGTTAGTCCTTCATTAGTGTTATGTTCCATTCAGGTACCCCAATATAGGCTGAGGTAGCAACTTAACCTCTCACCTATATTTCCACTGCCATTGCACTACATAACGGTTCTTGGTACTGACCTTTTACCTAGTTATGGTACTGCTTACAGGCCGTGGGGTTTTCCCTGAAAACTAGCCTCATCCATTATGCATGAGGATTCTTGGAAACTCAGCAGGACTACCATCTCCTGCATAATAAATATGTATAAGTGTCATTCCTTCCATCATCTTAAGTCCGACATGACACAGCAAGGTAGATCCCCTGAGGGTACCACTCTGGGTATATAAAAACCATATCTTTGCTGAGGCAGGGAGAAGTGAATAAGGACTTCCATGTTGACACACTGACGCAAGACGCTAAGGGTTCCTGCACGCAGACACTCCAGCTCGCAGTGGTCTGACATCCCTCGCAGGGTGTCCACCTTTAGACAAAGACGGGCTCCCACAGTCTCTCACTTCAGGTAATGGGTTGACTTTATCCTAGAGGGATTCTTGGGCCTACATCTACATACATGCTAGGTACACTTAGGTACATCTAGGTAGAGTCGCATCGTAGGAGTACGCATTTTATTGTCATGTATTTTTATACTTGCCTGTATTCATCGTTTTAGCACTATGGTAGAAATCTACCATCCTTTTACTCTTTTGCTGTTTATAATAATTTAAATCTGTTTCTGTCTAATGGTTGTTTCAGCACACCTATTTTACTCTAGTTTGACTCTGGTTCAATAAATGCTTATTGAAAACGTACCCACAGTTTATTCTGTGTATCTCTCTGAGACAGAGTGAGCACGAGTGACTAAGCAAAAGTATTACACTGTTTCCACGATCCCTGATGGGACAGAGTTGTCATGTTCGATAGTTGCCAAGAACTATTCTCTCCTTGGAAAGTGGGGTTTCTAGTGGCACTGTAAGCTAGTGGGTATACAGGCAAACATACTCGTTGGGGGTGTCTGGAATCAGTCGGGACACCAATCCCACAGTCTATGTTGTCTAAACGCGCGGATCATATATAGGTTTCTAGGAACTACACGACATTAGTAACGCCTTGTCTGCATTTGTAACCTCCCATAAGGACCTTTTACTTGTGTGGTTACACGGTATGTTTATTTAGTCTGTGAGAACTATTTTCGTTCATTATTATGTCCTACTCCAGACACAGCGTGCTTTCCTGCAAGGGCCAGGTGTCTTGCTTTCTTTATTTTTCCAGCACGGTCTGCTTACAAAAGAGCGGGCACGTGCCTTTCTTTATTTAATAAATGCATTTTTTTTTAATCGGCCCATGCGGCACTATAACATATATATCAGCCAGGCACGTTTCCTTACGCGAGCCGCGTCTAAAGATATGGGCTTGGACGGCATTAAAATGAAAGCGCGAGGTCGTTATTTTTTTTTAATAATATTTGTTTGTCAACTTGACAAACAAATGCTTTATTTTGGTAAAAGCACCCCACGCCGCGCTTTCACTTTAATGTCGCCCGCCAATTTCTTTAGATGCAGCTCATCTAAGGAAAGGGGCACGGTCGACATTAAAGTGAAAGTGCCGCATGGGCACTTTAACAAACAAGCATCTGCAATGCAATAGGTCTAGCATTTACAAGAGTTTCGTAAATGCAAGACTTATTGCAATGCAAGTGCTTGTTTATGTGTGCAACAAAGACAGTATCTTAGTTTTTACTTGAATCCGTAAACTGCAAAATCTTATGAGCCAGTTATGACAAATGGACTGTATCAAAACAATAAAACATTCATACATTTTTGTGACTGTCATTCTTTAATTTCTCGATTTTATCAGAACAACTTGTGCAATAGAAGCAAAAATGAAGCAAAAATTGCGCCCGTGTCACTAGCGTGATACGGGCGCATGCCATGTTTAAAAAAAATATTTTCTACTGTAAGCTGACCCTCAAACAGCGCTACAGCGGCTCTCTGGTGCAGTTCCGCTCAAGGATTACAGGTTTTGGGGCAATACCAGATCTAAAAAAACGTTGCTTGATCTAACCCTTTGCGCCAGATCCTGAGGTCAAATGAAACTAGAGTATGCAAGGGTTCAAGCGGTATAAAACCTAATTTTCCCCTGTGTAATGTGATACTGCACAATTGTGTGCCCTCCTCGCAATGGTGAACTACACTTTCTCACACATTCCTCGACTACGTGAAGGACAGTAGATCTGGACCTTCGTTGTTAACTAAGACCAATTACAACTATTGTGTTTCAAATTGATGAATGTAAAAGTTTTCAGCTGAAACCAAATTTTTTAAAATTTAAGTTCAGCTCTAATTTTCTACAGGAAACACATTCTGAAAAACGGGAAGCTTACGAGTATCATGGAGTACAGAGCGCGTGCGTCTCTGCCTCCACAGTGGCCTTTGCTGGGGCTTGGATACTGAGTGCAGGTATAAAGAGGCAATCTTGAGTCAAGTTTTACACAATAATAGTAATAATAATAATAATAAAAGGGATCTGATCGTGCGCGGACTTAGCCCAGTGGGCATCAAGGCGCCTAATTACAGAATCAGCTCATAACAGAGACCTTACGATTCAGCCAGTGTAGGCCCTTGAAAAGCACCACGTTTTTAATGCCTTTTTGAACAAAACTAAAGAGGGTAGGGTCTTAATCTCCATAGGCAAAATGTTCCAAAGCTGGGGAGCGGCAACAGAAAAGGCCCTGGCTCTTAGACCTCCCGCATGCCCTGCTCTACATTGTTTTACACCGTTAGGGCTACTACAGTCTCGCTGCTGTATGGCTTGTTCTTCCTCCTTCCATCCTTTCGGCTCTTGTCCTATTAGTCTCCGTCCGTCCTCTTCAATGTCCACCATCTCGTACAGAAATGGGTTTCTATTAAATGTGCGTTCGCTAATTAAACACAACCTAGCCTTCCACAACTTTGTTGACGAGAGACAGCCGGACTGGGTCTTCATTACTGAGACCTGGGCTTCTGACTCCTCCGGTCATGACCTTCTTTTAGCTATCCCAGAGGGCTATTCTCTACATAGGCTTGATAGACCTAAACGTAGAGGTGGAGGTATTGCTATTCTTTTTAAATCCTCCTTTCAATGCACGGTTAACCCACTTTCCTCGCCTCAAGATTGTTTTGAAGCCTTATACTTCTGTATTACATGTGCTCCATCGGTCTCTTTCACGGGGATCTTGATGTATAGGCCGCCGGGCTATAGAGCTAATTTTGCCTCGGAAATACTGAGCATTCTCGAACCCTACTTTGGAAAGCCATGCTTCACCATTTTGGGCGACCTCAATTTCCATCTCGATGTGGTCAATTCTAGGGACACTCTATCATTAGTCGAATCCCTCGGAACATGTGATCTTGTTCAGCTTGTTACCAGTCCCACTCATATGGCAGGTCACACCCTCGACGGGGTATTTTCTAATGATCTTAGACTTTCCTGCGGCTCACCTTTGCCGTTGGTCTGGACAGATCATTTTGCAGTCCCTCTTCACCTAGCCTTCTCCACCTCTTATTCCACTAAGAAGGGGATTACCCCGTTTGTTTCTAGAAGAAATTTTAGAAACCTCACGGACGAGGCTCTTGCCCCTTTTGTTCCTTTACCTGAGGCTCTATTCCCAAAAGACGCGGACGAAGCAGCCCAAGATTTGAAGGATTCCATCACCAATGCAGTAGAAAAACTTGCTCCTGTATCCCTGCGATATGTAGCCCGACGTAAACCATCAGCACCGTGGTTTTCGGACCATCTTAGGCTATTAAGACAGGGCTGCAGAAGTAGTGAGAGGAGGTGGAGGAAATCCTGGGACCCTACGGACCGGGAGGCTCATAAGTCTGCTCTACGGGAGTATAAGCAGAAAGTGATAATGGAGAAGCAGGAATACTTCTCCAATCTTACTAGCTCACTCACTTCCTCTAGGGAGCTTTTTAAAATTGCAGATTCCCTATGCTCCCTTCAACTTCCAGATCCCGTAGTCAGTTCTCAACGTCTTTGTGACGACATTGCAGACTTTTTTCACAAAAAAATTTCTGATATTCATACTTCCTTAGAAGTGCAATGTCTCTCCTTGGGCGAAAATATTTTTTCAGGCATAAGCTCTCTTGAGTCACTGGATATAGCCCCCTCTAGCCTTCTTTCGGACTTTCCATCTCTGTCTTTGGAGGAATTAAATCTTCTTCTTGACAGGACGAAATCCTCTTCTCCATTGGACCCATTGCCTCTTAAAAAGCTAAAAGAGTGTAGGAGCAGTCTCCTTCCCTCCCTGCTTGAGGTGATGAATAAGGCGATTGCCCAAGGCTCTTTTCCACTAGTATGGAAGATGGCTATCGTGAAACCGCTTCTCAAGAAGCCTTCACTCGATCCTGGCCTCCTGAAAAATGTTCGACCCATTTCCCTGCTTCCCGCACCTGTGAAAATTCTGGAAGCACATTTGAATCGCCACTTATCTTCTTTTCTTGAGGCCTCTGAGTATCTAGACACTACCCAACATGGTTTTCGAAAACAGCATAGCACAGAATCTGCCCTCACCTTTGTAGTCGATAACATCAGACGCAAGGTTGATGCCGGACAAGCTACCGTTCTAGTGCTATTGGACCTCACGGCCGCATTTGACACCTTGTCTCCTGCCATTTTGACATCTCGGCTTAGGGAGGCAGGTGTCACTGGTTCGGCCCTGAGCCTCCTCCAATCCTTTCTCCTTGATAGGGAACAGAGAGTGATGCTTGGTAACCACCTCTCCCCTGCGAAGTCTTTGCAATGTGGGGTGCCTCAGGGGTCGGCATTAAGTCCGACCCTGTTCAACATCTATGTGGCCCCCCTTGCTAGGCTTGTTAGATCGCAGGGGATGGAGGTGGTATCATACGCCGATGACACCCAGATTATGGTGTCATTCACCCAGTCCTCTGTCATAACATCTGCCTCTAGCTTCAGGTCCTGTATGCAACATGTTGCAGACTGGATGGTTATCAACTCCCTGAAACTAAATGGCGACAAGACTGAGGTCTTGGTCTTTGGGAAGGACCAAGATGTCTGGTCGAAGGAGTGGTGGCCTTCCTCTCTTGGCACCTGCCCCACTCCCTCTCAATCTGCCAGAAATCTGGGTGTGGTGTTTGATACTTCACTCTCGATGTCTCTTCAGGTGAATCGGACTGTTGCAACCTGTTGGGGTGTGATCAGGACGCTCAATAGAATTCACAGCTATTTGTCTCTCCAAGCACGCAAGCAGATTGCAGTCGCCCTTGTTGGTTCCAGGTTGGATTATTGCAACTCTCTCTACATGGAGGCCAACAAGGGCCTTATACATCGGCTGCAAATCGTGCAGAATGCTGCTGCACGTTTTGTCCTAGATCTCTCTAGAGCTTCTTCTGCTACTACTGCAAGGAGAGACCTTCATTGGCTGCCTATTCAGCACAGAATCCATTTTAAAATTCTGTGTCTGACCTATAGAGCTCTCGAGGATGGACCTAAAGGCGCTATTAGCTCCCTGCTTACTCGTTACCACCCTACAAGGTGTCTTCGCTCTTCGGGACTATTCCAGCTTGTTGTCCCTCGTTTCAAGCGTTTCAAACACAGTTTGACAGTATCTGCAAATTCATCAGAGAAAGAGTAACCCAGATAGGCCCTTTGGAGTATGGTGGGATCTACAGAAGTGACAACTGAGCTTTTCAACTCTTAGATCATCAAGGAAATGTGCGTCAAAGAGCTGAGAGGTATGCAGACTGGCGCTTGGGGTGGCAACCTAACCCTTGGTCATCACGTACTCTTCTTCCAGTCCTTAGTTTTTGTGTGGCAACCTTATAAACTAAGGGTATGTTTCTTTGCTTCTAATGACCTCTTTCTACCAACACATGTGAAAGCATGTAGATGAAAAATCCAGGCTTAGAAACCGGACACAACCTGCCATATTGGCAGTGGACACAGCAGATATAGCGTTGGCTAAACTTAATGATTCAATTAAGCGAGCCATTGATATTTTGGCCCCTTTAAAACTGCATAAACAGTATCCTTCCTCTAAGCAGGAAAGTTGGTACACGCATGAGCTAAGAGAAGAGAAGCGGAAATGCAGACGAGCAGAGAAAATATGGAGAAGAAGTAAAACTGAGGAGACCCGAGCAGTTTTCCTAGATGCTCAATCAATATACTATAAAAACATAAAGCAAGCTAGAAAACACCCCCTAATGCAACAACTTGCAGAAGCGGGTAATTGTCCTAAGGAGCTCTTTAAAATTCTGCAAAATTTTGTAAAACCCGCTGCATGTGAGAGCTCTGATGATTTCTCGCAGACTCTATGCGATGAAATCTCGCTATTCTTTGAGGACAAAATAAACATCATTTACGAAAGAATAGTGGCGGCTAACAACAACATGGGTGACGTTAATAAGCCCCTATCCCCGATCCAGCTAAAGCACAATAAACATCCTCTGCTATCCTTCCCTCCAATTGACAATGCAGAGCTCCTTCCTCTCATCGTCCATATTAAATCTGGGTCCCCAAATGACCTCCTCCCTGCCAAGATGGTTGCCCCTCTGATTTCTCTCTTGGGACCCTCTATACAGAGCGTCATTAACATCTCTCTTGCGAAAGGACAGGTCCCGGCAGACTGGAAAAGAGCGGTGGTAAACCCAATAAGGAAAAAAGCGGCATCTCCATGGACAGACCTCTCAAACCTGCGTCCTATTTCACTCTTGCCTTACATCGGCAAGATAGCAGAGAGGCACGTGAACACCTATCTATCAGGACATCTAGAAGCAACGGAGGGCCTGGACTACTCGCAATCTGGGTTCAGGCCCAACCACAGCACCGAATCAGCCCTTCAAACAGTGACCAATAACATCAAAATGGCACTGGATGAGGGCAGTTCTATGATTCTGGTGCTGTTGGATCTCTCCGCTGCTTTTGATACGGTGTCTCACACGGTGCTTCTCGATCGTTTAAGGGACGTAGGCTTGGAGGGAGTGGCTCTGTCATGGATGAAGAGTTTTCTATCTGGCCGCTCCCAAGAAGTTAGGCTGGGCTCCCACAAATCCACCTACAGGGAGCTCAACAAGGGAGTGCCACAGGGCTCATGTTTAAGCCCGACACTATTTAATGTGTATGTGGCCCCCTTGGCCAACTTAGCAAGATCATTTGGGTTTACCCCGGTGTCGTATGCCGACGACACCCAACTCCTCTCTCCTTTTAAAAGTCTGACACCTGCAATAAAAAGATCATTTGCAGATGGAATGAGAGCAATATCAGAGTGGATGTCATCAAACTGTCTTCAGTGTAACGTAGGGAAAACAGAGGTCATGCTTTTTGGACAAGCGGCAACACACTGGTCACCTGAATGGTGGCCTTTAGAATTAGGACCTGTTCCCAGCCCCAAGAGCACAGTAAAAAACTTGGGAGTGTTATTAGATCAGACACTCACATTTAAAGACCACGTAAACCAAGTGGCTGGTACCTGCTTTCGGGCAATTGGGATGCTAAGAAGAGTGTTTCCCTATCTGCCAAATTGTCACAGGAAAACACTTGGGCAGGCGCTAGTCATCAGCAGAGTGGATTACTGTAACGGTCTTCTTTTAGGAGCTAATGAAGGTCAACTTAATAAGTTACAAGTAATCCAAAATACGGCTGCAAGGACTGTCCTGAATGTTCCCCCTAGGACTCCTTCTCGCCCCCTGCTGACTAGACTCCACTGGTTACCAGTGAGAAAGCGAGTACAGTTTAAGACTCTATGTACCATTCACAAAAGTGTGATAGGCGAAGGCCCAAAATATCTGGCCAAAATCTTTCAGCCATATGCTCCTGGGCGTTCCCTGCGATCCAGTAATCGGCAGCTATTGCAGGTACCCAGAATAAAGAAATCCAGACAAGGAGGCCGAGCGCTGGCCCATGCGGGACCAGTGCTCTGGAACTCTCTACCTCTTGAGTTGAGATCACTCACTAGCCATCTGGCCTTTCGGAAGACCTTAAAAACACACTTATTCACTAGTAATTAACGCCTCCTTTGCAATATGTACTACCCCCCCTGAACACGACTATCTGGAGTCATATTCTTACTGGCAAAAGCGCGGAGATACCCCTTCGGGGGTCTATTCAGGCGCTATATAAGAATATAAAAAATAAAAGAAATTTTTTTTAAAAAAAAGATGCCACACTCTTCAATATTCTAGCAAATATCAGGTAACTTCAGAGAACACAGATATGAGCTCAAGTGGACCTCTGAGCAAACCACCATTCACAACACCGGGATGCCTTTCTAGGGGCAGCAGGAGTTTGTGAAATCCCTATCATAATCCAGATGTGAAATTCTGACAATTTCTCAAAAGTCCTTAGGATTTTGAAAGTTGTCAGCATTCTTCCACTTTCCACAGTGACCCAATATTTTCCATCACCAGTTCCGACATAGAGGGTGCAGACCGAAGCCATGTCCACAGGATGAGAGGAGAGGGACAGAGCTGGGCCTTGACAGAGAGGAAATTTGAAAATGAAGGAGTGATACAGACCGCTCTCGGGTTGCTTCCATAGTCGATGCCCAGGGTGGTCATGGCTCGGATGATGGACAGGATGGACTGCAGCACATTTCCGTAGATGATGGCCTTGAACTCCATGCACTCCTGCTCGGAGTAACCTGCCTGGTGAATAATCCTAAGCAGGAGAAAGACATATCAAGAAGCATCAGTAGGAATGCTAAAGTTTGACCTGGAAACAAAAGGTTCACTGGCTACATTACACTGCAGCGTAGAATGTACACCCACAAAATTGTGCTCTAGTGGTTCCCAATCAAATAGCTGCTTATATGAATCAGGCTAGGCATTAGAGTACTTGCATACATGTTTGACTCCTATGGGTGTAGGCATTATATGTACATCTGTGCTTTCGTGTGTTTACATGTTCGGTAGTGCTTATAGAGGAGGGAAAGTAAATCTAGGTTTGATTGGAGGTTGATGATGGTTTACTTCAGATCCTAAACATCTTGTGCACAATGTGAACATTTCGTTGTGTTGTGAGTGCTACCGTAAATGTTGGCTATGTAATGTCTGGTGTGTCACTGAGACTTATTGTAATAGACTAGAGCCCTCTCCCCTGACCTCCCACCTTCTGCACCTTCCAAGTACTCTAGTTCACCATTAACAATTCAGGGATTGTTGTTTTTAACACAATATATGGGAACTGTTTTGCAAAATTAAGAACACCATGGTCCCCGTACACCTAGGCAATACCAACCCCTGTTTACATGCAGATGTCCTCTCAGATGAGTAGAGGGTGTGGGAGGAAGGAGGCCAACAGGGTCATATTCAAATCCCTGATTGTCATGACCTCTTGGGCCTCAGATTAATGGCTCAGGAAAAAGCGGAGCAGAGCAAAATCCATGGATAGAGTCAAAGAGATGACCCTGAAAAAAACCGCTATGTAGGGTCTATTTTTTTTTTTATTCACAAATGGACAGAGACAGCTGTCCCACTTCCTGAATGAGATGCTCTGAAGAAGGTTTTGAGAAATGTGGATTCATACATTTTTTATTTTTAGTACCATCACTACCATTAGTGCAACATGTGCATTGGCACTGGGGCATTGGTCTGAGGAGTCATTACACCCCAATTAAGGATGTGTCACTAGCAAAAAAGGGGGCAGAAGGGAGCCATTTTCCTGGTTGGTATTGGGGCCCAAGTCTCCCTGCTGCACAGGGAACAGGTCCCAAGCAACCGAGGGGACGAAATGTGGGACGTTTCCTTTTTGTTTTACAGAAAAGAGCAGACAGCCTGCTTTAGGCCTCAGGTCTAGCAGAAGTAGTCTATTAGTGTGGGCAAAGGAATAGGTACAATTGCTCCTGCAGGTGCAGTGTCACAAGGTCCCAAGGGTATGAGGTGCAAACTAAGCCCCTATTATGGCTGTTCTACTATCATTCCTGTCTCATATTAGGGCTCAATGCTCACTTGTTGTGCCAGTGCTGCTTTGAGCATTGAACCAATGCCACCAGAGAGAAGAACATTGAAGCAGAGGAGATACCTTAGCTAAGGCCTCAGAGATAGAAAGGCGGATGGTGGGTTAACAAGGGGCAGAGGAGACGTCCTGCGTCACAAGGCATTAGCTCTTATTAGTGAGGCAGATGCAGTGGTGCCCTACACAAGAGTGTGAAGGTCCCCCTTCTCACAATTATGACAGTCTTACTTTAGAATAGAGGCATGCTGGATAGCATTAGGGCTGAGGGCACCATTGCTGCAAAGAGGCGAGAAACACATGGGATCTAGTTTGTTCTGAAAGAGACAGTCCGTTTCAAAAGTGGGTTGATGGCCATGCTTGGTGGGAAAGGGGTGAAAGAGTCAGAGGAGATACCCTGCTACTCAGGGCTGCAGCTATGATTAGTGCAGAAGGTGCAGTTGCATTGGGGCCCAGAATTGGGAGGGATTCACAAAACCCCAAATAACAGGAGTAGTTTTTTCTTCTATTTCAGGTTTTGTAGTATATTTTTTCAAAAGTCTCACATTTAGTGTGGCTTATGACATACTAAGAAACTGCCATTAAATGATCTCATACACACCACCCCCTGTGCTCAGCCCTGCACTTCTTGCTTTCTACACTCTTTTTATACAATTTTGGAGGGGGGGCTCACGGTAAAAAAGTTTGAAGACCTCTGTAATAGAGGGTCCTGCTCACTTATTGTATTAGGTGTAGACTTTCATTATGTTGGGTGTTCCCTACTAGACTACGACATTGTTGTATTTTAGGTGTTCCAGTGACTCGTGTGTTGGGTGTGCTGTAGTAGAATTTGTCTTGCTTGTGGTAAGTGTGCTGTAGAGACTTTGACTTTCTTGTGGTGGGCATGTACTAATTGACATTGACTTGCTTGTGGTGGGCGTGTTCTGATTGACTTTGACTTGCTTGTGGTAAGTGTGCTCAAGTAGAATTTGTCTTGCTTGTGGGAAGTGTGCTATAGAGACTTTGTCTTGCTTGTGGTGGGCGTGTACTGGTTGACTTTGTCTTACTTGTGGTAAGTGTGCTCAAGTAGAATTTATCTTGCTTGTGGTAAGTGTGCTGTAGAGACTTTGTCTTGCTTGTGGTGGGCGTGTACTGATTGACTTTGTCTTACTTGTGGTAAGTGTGCTCAAGTAGAATTTGTCTTGCTTGTGGTAAGTGTGCTGTAGAGACTTTGTCTTACTTGTGGTAAGTGTGCTTAAGTAGAATGTGTCTTGCTTGTGGTACGTGTACTGTAGAGACTTTGTTTTGCTTGTGGTGGGTGCGTACTGATTGACTTTGTCTTGCTTGTGCTAAATGTGCTCTGGTAGATCTTGACTTTCTTGTGTTGGACACATTGTAGTAGCTATTGCCTTGCTTATGGCAGGTGTGCTCTAGACATGCATGTGTTGGCTGTCCTCTTATGGACTATGACTATAATGCTGCTAAGTTTTGTGTTATAGACAATGTTGTTATGAAGTCACTCTAGTTGATGATTCTTTGAAAGACATAAACATTCGTCAGTGGGAAGTTTTCAGATGGAATGAGGTTTTCCATTTGTTTGAAATGGCCATAGATCTTTCATGAATGGGTGTGCTATTTATGACTTTTTGTTACATTCTGTTTATGATCCAGTCAGTTGAGTGAACATCAGAAACCTGTTTCCTCTGACAAACCGCCCATGAGTTACCTGGTTTACAGGAGCTTCTTACATTTATGGTCCTGCTAGTAAATTATGGAAATACTTTGATGGTCTATCAGTGTGTTACATTGTGAGAAAATAATGTTTTTATCACACTGTAAAAATAACCAACAGGCAGGTTGATCCTGAATTAGAAACATAATCCTTGAAGCTGAGTTCTGGGAGTAACCAGTACAGGGGTTCTACAGTGGAAAAGAGATCACCGTCTGGTAACTTGTTATCGTTTATATATGTCTAAGCGCGGCAGCATCCCTTCCTCCAGCCCCTGGGACTCCTAGAATCCCTGTCATGGCATCTTTTTTTGGACCGGCCAATGTAGCTGGAGAAGAAATCCTGAAGGTAGTTCCACTGCTGCCGAGAGAGAACGCGGGGAGGAAGACACCTCAGTCTGCCCCTGCCATGCAACACCACTGGACGATCCCCTTCTCTTCTCTAAAGGTTGTAGTGGGCAAAGCCTGGCTTTTAGGGAGAGGCATTGCCGCCTATAACTCCAACGAGCAGGAATCTATGCAGAGAGATCCTCCTTTCCTGAAGCCCCGTCCTGGTCCTGGTGAGAAGTGAATGGAAGCCACTTTCCTGCTGGCTTCAAAGGCTTGTTTAGGGGAAGAGTGTGGGTCTGATGGGGCTGTTTGGAAAGTTAAGTACCGGGGAAAGCAGTTTGTTCCCTACCATCGCTGCCCCTCATAAACCCTCACACTGGTGGATGAACAGCATGCTCCTGTGGAGCTGGCTTAACTAACCATGGAGCAGACACCAATGGTACAGCTTCTCATGTCCTATGGCAAGGAGGAGTGATGCTCAAATCAGGATTCATAGGGGTAGCATTGTGACAGGGATATGTGGCACGGGAAGGAGATTTTCAGATGCTCACATAAGAACAAGTGAGCTGCTACACTGTCTATCATTTTGGGAGTGCATTGCCCCTTTTTGCTATGGATACAGTTGCAAGAAAAAGTCCAAACAAAAATGTTTATGATAGAAACATGACTTGAGCACCTGGCTTGTAAAACCGTGTGGCATTGAGATGCTGATGAGCCGGTCTTCTGGGGACTTCCTGAGCCCAGCAGAGACAGCTTTCAATATTCTGGTCTCCTTCCTAACCAGCATATGCTCATTGAGCATTTCAAGACCGGACACTGTTTTAAAGTGAATGCTAGGAGGAGGATCATTGGGTGGTACATATGAGTACTAGAGAGAAGTGTCTAGCCTGTTGGGGTATGGATGGTGTTGCTGTGCCTAATGCTTGTATGGTGCACCTGGTGGATTAGTCCGACAGTGGCTTAGCTGGAGTGCCAAGCGCCCGAATGCATTCAGGTAAAACAGACCCCCAGCCCTCTTGTTGGTAGTAAAAGAGAGAGTTTGAATGCATTGTGACCCCCGGTCCTCTTGATCCCTGTGAAACTACACCTGCTTCACTAATGATAACTAAGCCCCTGTGGTCAAAAGTTTTATTCGTGTTTCGTTTTGGCTATTTCTTTGGTTTGATGTCTCAAAAAATAACACAGACAACTGTCTGGTTACTTATACCGTTCCTTCTAGAAGTTCAGAATGACATTCAATGAAGGTAGAGAGCCCTATAATCGCTTGAGGGCTCCTAATAGATTTTAGCTAAAGCTTCTGCTGTTGGAAATCCGGGGAAGGAAAGAGAGCTAGCCACCTCAGTGAAAGCCTCAACCACTATCCATGTGGTAGTGTTGACTTGTCAGCTGGTTAAGCGGCATACCAGGGTAGACCGATAAAAGATGCATAAGGCCTCAAGTATGTTATTGACAGTTCAGCTTTTACACTGGTATATTTTAGGCAACACCTGCTCAGAGTCCTTTCTACCATGCATGCATCTGGACAGGATCTTCTCAGGTTCATCACAGTGCCTGTCGTGTCATGAAAGTGCATCTGTCTTGGTGTTAGTCACATCTGGTTTGTTCAGAACAATAAAATCAGAGCTAGAAAAGAACAGCCCCAAGCCCTTTACCCCAGGCTGCCTTTGATTTACGCCACAGGTTTCGTAGACTCTGGGCCCAGAGGTAATGGAAGTCTATCCATTGAACCATTGTCTGAACCGTGCATCCACTCTACCACGGGGGGCGGTGATTAATGACCTTCGTGGTTACAAAACTGCATGCACACAAGCATCTGGCAGCACACTGTCATGTATATGTGGCATGCCCAACTACAGGCCTTCCTCCAGCACCTTCTTCCCAGGTCTCTGAGTTTCACAGTCATGAGGCCACTTCCTTCTGGTAGCCCAGCAGCGGCGGCTCCTCAGCTATGGCGGAGGAGCATCGCCCCACTTGCCAGTAGCCAAACAAACAACAAATAAAACTATAATAAATCCTTGTTTATTATTGTTTTATTTTTGCTCTTGGGGTGGGGCCAGGGTGATGCCAGGCTGGTGGAGGAGTGGTTGCACTGCTATTCAGTGCGTATGACGGTCTGGTCGGTCGTCTCAGGCCAACCAAACCGTCATGCGCACTGAAGCTGTCTCCAACCCGAGCTGTGCTGGTGGGTTGGAGTGAGCAGGCACAGGCTACAAGTCTAACTGGGATCGCAAATGTCAGCGCTCAGGCCAATCCTGACGCTGCTTTCAGCAGCATGAAAGAAGCATGAGGATTGGCTGCAGTGGACTCGGGGAGTCTGTGCCTGCAGTGGAGAGGAGCGCCGTGCAGCAATGTGGCAGGGAAGTGGTTTTAATTTTTTCTTTTTATTTGGCTCGTCATCCGTCTGTCCTTCCCTCCCCACCTACCCAGGCAACTCTATTGACACACCGGCCGCTACTGAGCCAAGTCCTCCTGGAGAATGGAGTCGTGATAGCAGTGTCACTGCTGCTTGGCCAATGCCCAAAATGAGGAAATTGACTCTACCCCCCAAAAAGAGGAACCAGCAGACTGTGGTCGGAGAGCACCGGAAGCTGCAAAATGATCTACTCATGTCCTTGATACACTTCTTCAAACCCAGCTGTAAAACGAGCAACAGTCTGTTCCTTATGTGTTTGACACTTTGGTGTGAGGTTGGAGTGTGAGTCTGATGGTGTTGGTTGGAAGTACGATTCCAACTAGTGGTGTAAAGCAAAATGATGGGGTCTCCTCGCAAAATGTGGTGGGTGGTTTCTGAAACTCTTCTAGTTCCATAGATACTCTCAGGCCTCAAGCTGACTGTGGCCCCTGATGTGCAGGGTCCCCTCCTCCGCAGCACAGGGGCTGCAGTGGCCTGAGTTATGCCCCTGATTGAAACCTTGCACCATGTCATAAGGATACCATCGACCTTATATACCAAACATTTTTCCATTACGAAACCTGTGCTGCGCTAAATGGCGGACTTTGCAGGGGGAAAAAAGCAAATATTGTGATGCATCAAAGTGACATATAATTCACAAGGTCAAAATTACCAATGGCAAGTAAAAAAATGTAAGTGATTGGCAAGGAAATACATGTATCTTTGGTTTGTAATTGTCAGCAGTTGTAAAGCATTGCCATTTTTACCAACTGCCCATTTCATTTGGTACCACTTTCACTGGGGATGCTGTACCACTGCAAGCGGCAGCTGCATGTATCAGGGAGAGAAGACGCAGTCTCATGGACCACTGAAAGCCCTCCGTCGTGATGTACCATGTTATTTTGTGCAGTGACCACTGTTCCAGCAGAAACAGAGGTCTTCTCTGTGCATTTGAATGGGTCTGCCTTTCTGTAAATGCTTGAGGACTGTGGATTGATCAAGCATGTGAAGAATTCGCCAGGTCGGATTGCAGAAGGTCTGCAAAGTTAGGTCTGTAATACCACCTGCCCAAGGCTTCATTTTGCTTTGTGTGCTTAGTTCTGTTTTCATTTGGCATTATGATGCTTTTGGTAGTTGTGGGTCTTGCTTTTCTTCCTTCGAACCAATTGGACTAACGCATACAAAAACAACAAGCTCTAGCATAACAGCTCAGGAATGGAAACATGAGTCCTGTCATCATGTACAGCATCACTTTTAGGACATCCTCATTTCTCATTCTTCATCCCTACTTCTTCTCACCCCTATTTTGAATCCATACTAAATTCTTCTCATCCTTTATCCCTACTTCTCATCCCTCATCCCTGCTTTTCATTCCTACTTCTTATCCATCAAACATATTTCTCATTCATCATCACTACTTCTCTTCCACAATCCTTACTTCCCATCCCTGCTTCTCATCCCTACTTCTCATCCCTACTTCTCGTCCATCATCCCTTCTCCTCATCCATCGTCCTTACTTCTCATTCATCATCCCTACTTCACTTCTATTATCCCTACTTCTCACCCCTAATTCTCATCCATCATCCCTACTTCTCTTTCATCAGACCTACTTCTCATTCATAATCCCTACTTCTCATACATCACCCCTACTTCTCATTTCTACTTCTAATCTATCAACCCTATTTTGCATCCCTACTTCTCATCCATCACCCTTATTTCTCAACCATCACTTTTCTCATCCGTCTTCCATACTTCTCATCCCTATTTATACTCCTCATCTATCATCTCTACATCACGTTCCCAATCCCTCAGTCATACAAATATACATGCATTCCTTCACACTGATTGGTTGACAACAGCCAATCAGAGTTAAGCAAGTTGGTGTGCTTAACAACATTGAAAGTGTGTTGGTAAAACTGAGAAATGAGAAGTAAGAATGATGGATGGGGTATGAGAAGTAGAGATGATGGATGAAAAGTAGAATTTACGGATGATTCACGAGAAGTAGGGATACAAAATAGGGACGATGAACGATGGATACGAAATAAGACGGATGGATGAGGAGTAGGGATGATGGATGAGAAGTAGGGAGGATGGATGAGAAGTACAGATGAGAAGTAAGAATGATGGATGAGAAGTAGGGATGATGGATGATAAATTGGGATGAAGGATGAGAAGTATGATATGAAGTAGAGGTCATGGATGAAAAATAGGGATGAGAAGTAAGAATGATGCATTAGAAGTAGGGACGAGAATTTGGGATGATGGATGAGAAGTTGGAATGAGAAGCAGAGATGATGGAAGAGACGTAGGGATGATGAAAGTAGTAGGGATAATGGATGGGAAGTAGGGTTGATGGATGAGAAGTAGGGATGAGAAGCAGAGATGAGTGATGAGTTGTAGGAGAAGTAGGGATGATGGATGAGAAGAAGAAATGATGAATGAGAAGTGAAAATGACGTATGATAAGTAGAGTTGATGGATGAGAAGTAGAGATGAAGGATGAGAAGTAGGGATCAAAAGTAAGGATGATGGATGGGAAATAGGGATGAGAAGTAAGGATGATGGGTGGGAAGTAGGGATTATGGATAAGAAGTAAAAATGATGAGTGAGAAGTAGGTGCGAGAACTAGGGATGATGAATGAGAAGTGAAAATGACGTATGAGAAGTAGAGTTGATGGACGATAAGTAGAGATGATGGATGAGAAGTAGAGATCAAAAGTATGGATGATGGATAGGAAATAGGGATGAGAAGTAAGGATGCTGGGTGGGAAGCAGGAATTATGGATGAGAAATAGGGATGAGAAGTAAGAATGATCATTAAGAAGTAGGGATGAGAAGCAGAGATGATGGAAGAGAAGTAGGGATGATGAAAGACATGAGGGATGATGCATGGGAAGCAGGGATGAGAAATAGGGATGATGGACGAGAAGTCGGGATGAGAAGCTGGGATGATGGATGGGAAGTGGAAATGATGGATGTGCAGTAGGGATGAGAAGTAGGGACGATGAATGAGAAATAGGGATGAGAAGAAAGGATGATGGAAGAGAAGTAGGGACAATGGATGAGAAGTAGGAATGAGAAGCAGGGAAGATAAATATGGATGAGAAGTAGGGATGATAGATGAGAGGTAACGGATAAGAAGTAGGGATGATGGATGACAGGTAGAGATGTGAAGCAGGGATGAGAAGTAAGAATGATGGAGGAGAAGTAGGGAGTCATGTTTTTGATGGCAAAACATGGAGCCTTACATGTATGCCTGCCATTATAACTACACACAGGGTTATTGAATGCACTTTGCTAGGTTTGAATGTGCTTTGTTTGGTGTTCTCTTCCACACCTCTATATTATTAATTTACTGATACAGCGTGTGATATCCATCCTTGACACTCTTGATTCATGTTGTTCAACTTTTAGTGCATATCCCTGTTAGTGACTCCCATGAACCCTAGTAATACTCACTTCATTTGTTTGACAATCGTGCTTTTTCCTGATTCACCAGCTCCTGGAAGACACAGAGGAGAAAACAGAAAGTGAGATTTGAGAATTGGAACACTGTGATAATCAGATTAATACCAGCATGAATTGCTTGTGTTATCATGTGTTTACCCATGACCTCTGAACCCCCTCCCTGTTTTTCATATTTCCGGGGTACACTCCCTCAAGAATGGCTTTCGAAGCCCAGACTTCAGGCTAGAAACGAGCAGCCGCGGCCGCGGCCCGTGCAAGTAAGAGCGGCGAGGCAGTGGGGCTGCGTGGGGGCGGATTTCGACAGACGCCGCCGCAAAATTAAGCATTTATTTAATTTTCCCTCATGGTCGTTTGTTGAATACCCCCCAAACCCGCCCCACCGCTCTGACCTTCATGGGCCACGGCTGGAAACGAAGCATGATTAAATGAGGACTCCACCTTTTCCGAGGCCCTCCTGACTGCAGCCCCACAGCCCCAATCTCTGCTTCACAGTGTAGGCCGTCATTACGGGTCCCATGCGAAACCGCGACATCCATGCAGGATTTTGCAAGTGTGTCGCAATTACGAATGGGTCAGATTTTTCTCAACCTTCGGAATTGTTTAGAGGTAAATATCGCAGGTCAAACTAATGAATATTTATAGGTTGATAAGGCCTGATAAATACCATGACGTAGATTTTGGTATGGTGAGAGCCCAAATCTGCATGTTTTTTCTCGCACAATTGAGGAAGCTTGGAATAGGTACTATTTATCTTATCCAATAAAATCTAAACAATATGGATTCGGTATTTAACTGGCTAAAAATGTAGCATCTGTACTCTGAGGTGCTGGTTATTCCCATTGGAAGGACATTGTGATGGGGGTGCAAACTGTCGAACAATGGACCTCCCTCTGCCAGACCACCCACCCACATATGACCGCCTCATGTTTCTGACTTACATAGAGTTTAGAGAAGGCTGAAACCAATTTTATATTTACCACATTAAATAATAAATGATTAACACTATCAATGGCCCCAATAATTTAAATATTAATTGGCAACATCAGGAGGTGTGTGGCAACGAACAGCTATGCCAGAATATTTCAAATTAAGAGTGCATCATAATCAGGCCCGCAGAGGGCTGTGAGCAGGTGAGGATTCAACCTCTAATGAATGTTACTAGGTTAGTTGCCCATGTAGGTCATCAAAGCGAAGCGACGGTGATCAGGGTCTTCCTGAAGGACACACAGGGGAGGATGATGGACTTTAGATAGTGAGTCGTACATCAGCTATACTGAATGAGGAAGCCCCGCCTATATCTTGAGGCATGCTTCATCATAGGCTTCCTCACCCCACTGAAAGGTGTACCCCCTAATAAAGGAAATACCTTGGATTTTCCTTGAGGTATTTTTAGCCATTTCTTTATCGGTCCCCCCATTATCCAGTATCTTTTATTAAGAGCTCCCTGATACTATGGTTGAGTCCGCCCTGGTAGTACCATCTTACAAGGGTGGGGTGAGGATGCCTAAAGTGGGTCATCATCTTCTGGGTGTTCTGGGGAAGATCCTGATCCCTTCAAGCACCTAGCACTTATCTCTGAGGGTAAGCGATGGTTGGGCCTCTGTCTCTCTCTGTGTAATAGACTTAGTTGCCCACACGACCCAGTCGGTGTCTAGATACGTTGTCAGCTGCCTTCTTCCACTTACCATGATTAGGAAACCCCAAGTGAGGGCGATGCTGGTACTTTTACCTTCCAAATATTCATTACCGTCAAAATGACAAGCTGGTACCTGCATCTTCTTAGTTGTGATAAGATAATGCTGCAGCTAAGGAAAAGATCTGAGAGTGGTTGGTGATCTCATCAAAAAGGTCTGAGCTGCTGGTCACTGTCTCCCACTATCCTGTGCAAGCGCAGCTTGTGATGGGCAAACTTCACACACTGACATTGTGTCTGCCGTGAGTGGTAGTACGCAGATACCTTCAAAGTATGCTAATGTTGAAGCCTCATGATCTACTGCGCAGTCAGGCAGAGGGGCTTCTACAAGCACACTAGTCCCCCACCCTTGCAACAACCCCATGGCAATAGCCCTGGGGATATTGGCAGATTCGTGGTGTTGCCTGTTGCTGTTCTTGTCGGGGCAAAACTTGAATGCAAATCTTTTCCTTTGCATTGACTTTTATAACTTGATTTTTTTTAAATAAAAGCCTGTTCTCCCGGCAGCACTTCCAGGGCTCTTTCATATGCCGTATGTGTGGTTTGAAAGGCTGGGGGTCTTTGAGGTTCAACGCTCTGCATCTGTTGTGCAGAAGTGCTTCTTGCTCTGACTGAGTCACGTTCCACAGCTCTCGGCCGCAGCATCTCTTCAGATCGCAAGTCCCTATACATCTATATGTCCTTCCATTCACACTGATGGGAGCCACATTGTAAGAGGGAAACACCTCAGTGCACCTCAGAGGTGGGCTAGAGGTTCTATAGCAAGTACTTTCAGAATAAGGAGACCTGGACAGGAAGCAACTTTTTGTCACAAGTCTACTAGAAAAGGTAAAAGGAGGCTTCGATTGGGATGGACTTTTTTGATTTTCATTTCCAGATAATATCGTCCAGATTAGCAGAAGCATTTAAATACCAGATAGTGAAGTGTACATAGAAGCTACCATAGTATTCTGTAGTTGTACTATTGAATATCGCGGCCATGAATATCGTGGTACAGCAATATCGTACACAAAACAAATCGAAGACCAAAATATCGAAAGGTAAGTGAATATTGAGGAATTATAGATTCACTCCACATCTCCGTAATTTTAAGATATACACATTCAAGGTATGTGGATGTGATCGAGGTATAGAAAATCATTAATTAATTACCTCTTTTGTTTTTGAGATTTGCCTCCTTCGACATTCTGGCTTCGATATTTAGAGTGGCCACTGTATTTGCTTATGGCATTTACGTCTTTTATTCAGGTATCCACTTATGGCACATACATGTACTTGGCTTTTCCTGGACACCACCATATGTACTGCAGCCTTTTGACTGGCAAACAGTGAACATGACAATCAGGAAGTCTGGCTGACATGAGATTATAGTGGTCAGATCTGAGACACTGCTGTGTCGCTGCTACTACAAGTCTATCTTTATTGGCTAGAGAAGGAAGTGTGTTAAGTTTGCCGCCTTGCACCGTTTGTTTGGAAAGCCGGGAGCTCAGTCGAAGGCGAGGAGTCTGGGTGTACTGTCTGATGCAGAATAGTTCTTGACCCCTCTGCTTGCCAACACAGTCCAGTACGGGAAACATCATTTACTACGAAGGCATCACCACGCATAACGTTTACCACGGTACACTTACCACGCAAACGTTTTTTCAACGCGGGTGCCTTCCACGACCGTCTTTACCACGCAAGTACGTTCTGCGTGGGTTGGGGGAGACGTGGTATTCCTTCAAGTCGTTCTGCGTGGGCTTGGGGGGGTTGGGGGGGTTGGGGGGGTCTCCCCCCCCCAAAAATAACAAGCGGGTTACTTAAATAAAAAAAAACGCACATTATTTTAAAAGTAAAAGGAAAGAGCCTCCCCCAAAGACGTGCCGTGTACGTCAAAATAGCAGTCCTTTTTTTTATTTTGGTAGACGTGTTTTGACGCTTGTTTCCAAGGTGGATGGAAGTAAGGGCTACTGTTGAAAGACGTGCAGGTAAGACGTTTCTACGCGTGGTATAATCCTTCGTTGTAAATTGCAGCGTGGTAAAGCCACGTGCGATGTAAAATTCGCGTGGTAAAGCCATGCGTGGTAATTGTAAGCGTGGTATAATCATATATTCGTCCAGTACTGTTAGAAGGAGGCAAGAGCCCGCAGCTCTGCTGTGGGACATAGGCCGCCATTAATCAAAAATGGGGTAACCCAAAAGATCTAGGACCTGGGTATTCAAGCAGTATTCCAAAACAATGGTCCATAGACTATTCTATTTAAACATTGCAGTACATCAACACTTAATAATTGAAGCTTATGAGTATGCACATTCTACTCTGGATCAATCAATGTATCAGTGTCATAAAGCGCAACAGCCAAATATCAAGTGAAGGCAAATTATTATTTATTGCCGAGCACAATTACGAACAATAAAACATTACATGTGGGTCATACTGGTTGCCCCGAGGGGAGCGTGCAAGATAGAGAAAAATAATCGAAAAAGATTGAAACAAGAAGGAAGATGAAAGATAAGTGACATAAAACACAAAACACTATTTTATATATTTACAATATGGATCAAAAATCATCCATTTGATTGGACTGGCCATCTGATTGGACTGGCCTCAACCCATTCAACGCATGATTTTGTACATTTCTTAAAACATAGAAATTTTATCAAATAGTTGTGCACAGAAAAAATGGGGTATCTAGGTCCAGGTCCAAAGGGGGGGGGGAGTTTTTTTGTCGACGTTTCGACTCGACTTAGGGTCTATTGGTAGTTGTAGCCTTGACCATGCGAGTTCATCAGGACTATAAAAACAACAACTGGCAACCTTAATTTTGTGGATGACCCTATAAAACAAGAGAGATAGGTCTAAGTACGCTGTTGCTGTAAATTTTTAAGAAGGGGGCATGAAAATAATCGCTTACCCTTACCCTCATTGGTCAGTTCCAGAGTTTTTTTATTAATGATTCCTCAATCAATGATAGCGTCCTCCTACAATTGAATTAATAAAGTGTATGAGGACCCCGGTATTAAGAGGTGATTAAAATTATATCAACAAATTAATCAGTGGTTACCTTGTCTTCTGCTACTTGGTGTCGCCCACAAGAGAGGATCTCTGTAGTCGTTTCGTAATCAATATTGTAGGGATTTATGGAACAGTTACGTCTCTACAAGAAATATAATGGGGTATTCATTATATTGCCAGCGCGAAAGAAGGGATGGATAGCAGGGGGTGGGGGGGGGGGGGGGGGGGAAGGGGTTAAGAGTCCGATATTTTACCTTCTTATTTCTTTTTTTCTTTTATCCTTATTTTCTTTCAGTACTGTTCGATCTGATCCATCATTAAATGTAAGCAACTATTCCAGGGACTCAGGCTGCTTTTTAATTCTGAGACACTGTTAACGGAAGAATAAGGAGGAGTGTAAATACATACCGACTACGATGGGAGATATAGTCCTATTTTGATGTTCGTTGTGTGAATAATATGATCACTTCCGCAAACGAGTTCTGCCACGTCCCGTTTCAGATGCGGAAAACTGATGGAAGGGATAGACAGTCGTCCGTATTAGGTAAGCGCGGTCCCCCCTTTTTCAACTAATTCCCATTCCCACGAACTCTCCCAGAATTCGGTATGTATTTACACTCCTCCTTATTCTTCCGTTAACAGTGTCTCAGAATTAAAAAGCAGCCCGAGTCCCTGGAATAGTTGCTTACATTTAATGATGGATCAGATCGAACAGTACTGAAAGAAAATAGAAAAAAAGAAATAAGAAGGTAAAATATCGGACTCTTATCCCCTTCCCCCCCCCACCCCCTGCTATCCATCCCTTCTTTCGCGCTGGCAATATAATGAATACCCCATTATATTTCTTGTAGAGACGTAACTGTTCCATAACTCCCTACAATATTGATTACGAAACGACTACAGAGATCCTCTCTTGTGGGCGACACCAAATAGCAGAAGACAAGGTAACCACTGATCAATTTGTTGATATAATTTTAATCACCTCTTAATACCGGGGTCCTCATACACTTTATTAATTTAATTGTAGGAGGACGCTATCATTGATTGACGAATCATTAATAAAAAAACTCTGGAACTGACCAATGAGGGTAAGGGTAAGCGATTATTTTCATGCCCCCTTCTTAAAAATTTACAGTTACAGCAACAGCGTACTTAGACCTATCTCTCTTGTTTTATAGGGTCATCCACAAAATTAAGGTTGCCCGTTGTTGTTTTTATAGTCCTGATGAAGACTCGCATGGTCAAGGCTACAACTACCAATAGACCCTAAGTCGAGTCGAAACGTCGACAAAAAAACTCCCCCCCCCCCCCTTTGGACCTGGACCTAGATACCCCATTTTTTCTGTGCACAATTATTTGATTAAATTTCTATGTTTTAAGAAATGTACAAAATCATGCGTTGAATGTTTTGAGGCCAGTCCAATCAAATGGATGATTTTTGATCCATATTGTAAATATATAAAATAGTGTTTTATGTCACTTATCTTTCATCTTCCTTCTTGTTTCAATCTTTTTCGATTATTTTTCTCTATCTTGCACGCTCCCCTCGGGGCAACCAGTATGACCCACATGTAATGTTTTATTGTTCGTAATTGTGTTCGGCAATAAATAATAATTTGCCTTCACTTGATATTTGGCTGTTGCGCTTTATGACACTGATACATTGATTGATCCAGAGTAGAATGTGCATACTCATATCTTCAATTATTAATTGTTGATGTACTGCAATATTTTAATAGAATAGTCTATGGACCATTGTTGTGGGACATAGGCAGCCATCATGGCCAAAGTGTTAGGATGCCCATGATAGGCATTAGAGCCTCCTGTCCCCACTCCGACTGTGAACTTCACGGTCACACGTTGGTGGTAGTCCAAGAGGTGGACTCTGCATCTGATGCTTCCAGAGTTAAGCCGAAGATGCTAGGACCAAATTCTTCCGCATTCCTCCTCTATTGTCCCAAACATAACACGCGCTCTAGGTCTGCACATGTCCCAAAAACGGACGTTTTTGGAAATCAGAGGCACTGAGTGGATTTCCTGCCAGAAACCCAGTACCTGAACCTACAGGGAACTTGTTCAGAGTGTCTCAGGCTATGCCAGAAATCCCTTGACCCCCCTGTTCACGCAGTTACACAGCTAGTTCCGCTATGAAACATGACAATGTCAGGACAAGATTTTATTTCAGGTTTTACACCCGCATGGCACATTAACAGACGTATAACATAGATTTTATTCTGCTTTTCCTGGAGGAGGGGCAGGCTGTGCAAGTGTTACACCTCAGCAATTCCTCTCTCAAGGAGCATACGCAAAAGCGCTTGGAGGATGGGGATTCGTGCATGTCCCACATTAGAAGACTAATTCTGTCTTCCTCTGCGGAGGAGGCTCCAAAAAAACAAATGTCATTACCAGGATATGTATACTTAAGGCTGTGGTCTATGTGCTATTTTCACAAAAAGCTGATTTTTTTTATTAGCCTTCTTAGCACCTTTGTAGGAGAAGGCTTGCTCCCTACAGGCAGCCTTACATCTCTGTGCGAATCATTAGCTCACTCCTGGCTTCCTGCACCCATCTGTTTCTGTTTGTTAGACTTCACCAGAAGGAAATACGACTAAATGTGTCCCTTGTCAATGAGCAACATATGGATTCTTGTTGCCATGAGATTTCCTCTCCTTCTATTCTGACAGCACCTTCTTGTGGGGCTTCCAAGACTTCTTTCAAAAACAGTTGAATTGCAACATTCTGCGCCCTGGAGCACTACACTCTGTGGTGAAGGCAAGCCAGACAAATCAGGGTTCAAGAGCCCCAAAGGCCTCGATGGAAGACTTACATTTATCATATGGGAGAGTCTTGATTTACAGGGAGAACGCGACTACTGCCTGCTTGCAGAGTCAAGAGTGAAGGTACAAGTTCCGGTGCTTGTTCTCTATGGTTCATGGTTATGACTACTCACCCCCAGGAGAATGAAAGCCTGTATTGACTTGGTAGGTTCCACCAAACTCTGCAGAGCCATGCCTAAAGATTGCTGTGGAGTGCAGGGCTGAAGCTGCTGAGATCACCCCCATGAGGGGGCATCCCCCTCTGAGGACAACTACAAGGACACACGATGATCAGGATGGTCGGATGCAGGTGTACTCAGGATGTGTTTACCTGTTATGGTCACCGAAAACCTTATATATCTTTGTACTAACAGTACTGCTCTTGAAAACCTCTCAAAATCCCCAAATGTTTCCAGTTGTAAATGATGCTACGGCCCTCAAGTGGTTGAGCACATATCTGCTTTGTGGTATCTGCTAACTCTGGACCAAGATGACTCCTTCCTTGCCCCTTCCTTTCTCAGAGGGAATGCTTCCTGAGACGAGCACTCGGATGCACGCTCTTCTGCCTACATCATAAACCCAAGCTTAGCATCTTAAGTGTCTGGCTCCTTAATCTTTCGCAGAGAGCACGTTAGCTTCTCAGCAGAGAATCTAATCTTCACACAAGCTGCCTTAAATAAGAGTTTGAAGTCACTACCTTGCCTTATGCCCAATGTTCCATGCCTGTTTCCTCGTTAGTGTGTTCTGGGTTTTAGGTTTTCCTTCTATAACTTGTGTTTCCATCACTGGTTCCTACAGACATCCGCTTACGGCTCTTTTTCTTTTTAGAACAGGATAATACACTGCCACTTTAAAGAACTTTGAGATATTTCACTGCCCGTCAGGAAATATCATCTGGTATGAAATAAAAAATGTTTTTACCTGCTTTGCAGGCCATTTGAATCCATGCCTTCTACTAACAATAAATTAGTGGTAGCTGTAGGGGCCATGGTGACATAGAAGTATCCTATCTGGCAGTTGTCAGTGGGACCAAGGTGATATGGAAGTATCCTGTGCGTCGCTGTTAGTGGCACCATAGTGACATAGAAGCATCTCTGGCAGCTGTTAGTGGCACCATGGTGACATGGCAGCATCGCATCTAGCAGCAGTAGTGACGTTATAGTGATATGGAAGTATGCTGTCCAGCAGTTGTTAGTGGCACCATGGTGACATAGAAGCATCTTCTGGCAGCTGTTAGTGGCACCATGGTGACATGGAAGCATCTTCTGGCAGCTGTTAGTGGCACCATGGTGACATAGAAGCATCTTCTGGCAGCTGTTAGTGGCACCATGGTGACTTAGAAGCATCTTCTTATAGCTGTCTTTGGCACCCTGGCGACACAGAAGCATCATCTCTGGCAGCTGGTAATGACACCATGGTGACATAGAAGCATCTTCTTATATCTGTTAATGGCACCCTGGCGACACAGAAGCATCATCTCTGGCACCTGTTAGTGGCACCCTGGTGACATAGACGAATTTTCTGACAGCTGTTAGTGGTACCATGGCGAATATTCCATGCATGGTGCACATGCATGTACCTGTACCCTAAACACACAACTGTGTGTGTACTTAGAATCATGACTTTTATTTTGACTCTGGCATCGTGATAATTTAATGTGTACAACAAAGCCAAAGCCTATCCCTGATAAGATGAGCTCCAGAACCTCCTCTGTGACCTGGAGAGGTGCACAAAGAATACCTTAGTAGTGGTCAGCGGACTCTGGTCCTTGCGTTAGATGTATGCTTAAAGCAATGGTGGCATCGTACTATATTTTGTGAATCTGTACTGTGAGAGAGTAGTCGATAGACCCCTCTCCTGTAAAGTTATGTTGATTGGGATCATTAAAGTCAGTGGGATCCATTGTGGATGCCTCTAGTTTAGATGACACAAGATGGAGGGTGATGAGGGCAGCTTCCATCAGAAAGTGGCCTGCATTCCTGTGGCTTGAGAGTGGCGACCTCGTCACTGAAGTGAGAAGGATCAAAACAGGACTGTCTTTAGAAGTTCCACGAGGGCCTTGGAAGCAAAGGACTGCTGATTGGTCGTTCCTGAGCACTGTCATTTAGCAGATTGTCGGGGTAAGAGGTGAGACTACAGTTTCCATTCCTCAGGGTGTGGAGGTTTCTAGGCAGGTCCTACCATTTTGTTTGTTCTGATTACTGTTTAATTAGGGTGATACAGCCAAGTGCAGAGATCTTACATTTCATTGTGATAAACACACTGATGAAGGGTCCTGCCCCCTCGGCCTTCCATTTAAAATCCCTTCTTTTTGGTGAGTGTTCATTCCGACGGCGTATAGACCCTTAATTCCCCCATTGTATTACTTGTGCAAAAAAGCGAAGGGGTATATACCCTTTGATGAAATGAGGCACGCTCTTGTACATTCGTATATTAATTCAAAAGCATTTTATTACATTTCCAATGTAACAATCAGAAAGTCTGTGTGATTGAAGGACAGCTGACACGTGTTTCACCCCTAGGGCTGATTGGCCTGGGGCTTTCTCAAGGCTGTATTGATCAAATAATATAAAAGAAACTAAGAATGCGTTTTTTGAATCAGTGTCTTTGTTTGGTGTAAGACCATCACCATTAAGTGAAAATGAAAAGGGTACTTTTCTTTGTGCGCAAGATATGGAACCTGATTATGTGCAGGTGCCTTACAAAGTGGCTTGTCGAAAGGAGATTACAGATTAACGACACAATATGCTAGGTGAATTTGATTAGCACATGGAAAATGATGTGTTCGGAATGAAAGTGTCTATCCTCTGCCATGCAGATGATGCCCCCACCCCCTCGGGATCCACCCAGAGGGTTCTTAGGAGAAGGGGGAAGGAAACAAAAAACGAGAAGGGGGTGAAGCACCCATCATGCCGGGGGGCGAGCACCACCTAAGCATAGCGGCCATCGCTCTCATCAGTTCTCTGCAGATCTGCAAGGAGCTCGTCAAATGCAGCTGTAATTTAGTGCTTCCTGGGTCCTCACACCTCTTCTAAGCAAAGTGGGGGTGGCTCCACTCCACCCCCACGGGCCACCAATCCCCACCACTGTGCCGTGCTTGGGAGCGCAGGGTTCTTCCGATGCATTGCAATTGCCCTCCTGGCAAGCATCAGTGCTAGATCTATGAAACGGTTTGTGTAGCCAGCCACTTTTCTACGCTTGGAGAAGCCCAGTAGGCAGCTGTCTGCATTGTCTAGATCGATATGGCTTCCTGTCACAACCTGCAGTCCTTCGGACAGCTCCAAAACATACGTAGCATATCCTCCATGGGAACGCGACAGCGCCGGTACTCCGACATTACTGCGTGGTATATTTTATGTAATCTGGCTGGTGTTAAATTTGCTCTGTGCAGTATATTATGTTGGATATACTGGAACGGGGTTTTACGAGAGACTTTACGCGGATATCCTAGTGCTCTGCTCCACTTCTTTGTAGACAGCGCATGGCCAATAGTGTGTTCCCAGTTGCGTCGCAACATCACCAATGGATTGTGTGCCTTCTTAGGAAATGGCTTTCGTGAGCCAAGAAATCAGGCGGCGCCCATTTCCTATCATATACAGAGTCTGCATCAGAGGGTGTGGGACCGGTTCTGTGTAAGTAATGCCCCACAGTCTCGTTAGCTCCACCAAAGGCACCTATATGCTAGGAACTGACACACTGGGAGATCCGTTTGCTCCGTCAGTAGGTCAAACGGGATAAACGCACCCCCTTGGAAAAGATCACCCATTGTGCCAACCCCCTCAGTCTCCCAGTGTTGGACAGGCCACGTGAAGGGCTCGCTCCCTCCCCGCAGGACAGGGCCCGGGCCACCGTCAGCACCATTGCCCGGCCCAGCCGCCATCTTGGACACGGCACCACGCGGCCGCGCGGCCTCAGCCCGACCCCAACCCTGGGCCTGGCCAGGCCCCGACATCCCGGCACCACCCTCCACCCAGGAGGTGAACGGCCCACTTGGCAGGTCAATGGGAGTACGAAGTGTCGATGGCTCTCCCCCGCCAGGTGCCGAGCACCCCCAACCTCCTTGGGCGCTGGCTCCGCCCCCCTGCTGGGTGTCTGGACTCCCTCATCCCAGACCTCCCGACCTCCAAGAGCGAGGGTCCGGACATCAAAGGGCGCCAGACCTATAACTGAGGCAGCCCCAGGACAGGAAGGCAGTTGTATCCTGGAGTCGAGAGACACCGAGAAGAACTCATCCTTGACGGACTGCTGGCGCTGCCACAGCCCTGCCTTGTGAACTATTGTCCTGCCTGCTGGCGCTGCCGCGGCCCTCTGCAACCTTCATCCTCGTGGGACCTGCTGGCGCTGCCGCGGCCCTCTGCAACCTTCATTCTCGTGGGACCTGCTGGCGCTGCCGCGGCCCTCTGCACCCTTCATCCTCGTGGGACCTGCTGGCGCTGCCGCGGCCCTCTGCAACCTTCATCCTCGTGGGACCTGCTGGCGCTGCCGCGGCCCGTAGTAACCTCCATCCTCGTGGGACCTGCTGGCGCTGCCGCGGCCCGTTGCAACCTGCATTCTCGTGGGACCTGCTGGCGCTGCCGCGGCCCGTTGTAACCTTCATCCTCGTTGGGACCTGCTGGCGCTGCCGCGGCCCGTTGCCACCTACGACCTCTTCGGGCCCTGCCGGCGCTGCCGCGGTCTGACCCATCCGAACACCGAGCTCGAGGATTGTGAGCTATCACCGTTACACCTCCGTACCCGTGGGTACCAAGACTGTCCCGCTACCCCCTTCCCTTACTAGAGACTAGAATTGAGAGGATCATCGTGTCCTGATCGCCTTGTATCGTACCACTCTACCACCAGAAGTGCCTATAAAAGGTGTTACCCTGATCTTTGTGTGGTGTCCATCTGTGGGGGGGAAGTTACCTGTCTGTGCGATCATTGTGCTCGGCCGACCCTTCAGGTCTCCGTCTAACATTGGTGGCTAGCGGCGCGATCCGAACCAACGCGTACCGTACAGACAGTAACTCACCCTACGACTAAAACCACAATGACGACCAAAGAGAGCGGATCGGCGAAGAAGTTCCAGATGGAAAAGCTGGAAGAATACAACCACCGAGAGCTCAAACAATTTTGCATGGACTTAGGCATTGCTACCACCGGGCTAAGCACAAAAGAAGACTTCAAAAACGCCCTAGAGGCCTGGACAGAGACAAATACCGCAACCCCCCGGGACCCCGCAGCCCCGGAAGTCAACACCACCCGGACGGAGGAACGGAGAACAGGCCCCTCCCATGAAGAGATCCAAGAGCGGGAAAAAAATAGATTACACGAGTTAGACTTGGCACGACTCAGATTAGACGGAGAATTGAAACTGGCGGAACAAAAAATAAACTTAGAACACTTACGGCTCAGAGAAGAGCGAGAGGAAAAACAGAGACAGAGAGACCTCGAAGAAAAAAGACTGGCATACGAGCACGAGTGCAAACTAGCGGAGATAGAAATACGCAAACTGAACAAAAACCTAGGGGTGCCCGAGCAACCGCACTCCCCGGGTCCTACCGAGCAGAAGGTCCACATCCCCAAGGATGTGGTCCGAGAATATCACCGGAACGACGACATACAGCAGTGGTTCAAGGCCTATGAGATTGCCATGACCGCCCACCGAGTCGCTCGAAGTGACTGGGGAGCCGGTCTATGGGGGAGATTCGTCAACGAGGGTCGTGATGCCCTGCTGCAACTTCCGGACCATCAAATGACGTCCTATGACCACATGAAGGCCGCCCTCCTCAGTCGATATGGACTTACACCCGAAATGTACCGCCAGAGGTTCCGCAACTGCACCCGGATCCCAGGTACGACGTGGTTGGAATACGTGAACTATTTCAGCCGAGCCTTCGAGGGGTGGATCAAGGGTAACAACGTAACCACTTACGAACAACTCTTCAATCTCATTGTGTGGGAGCACCTCTCCAACAACTGCTTTGTCGAGCTCAGGCAGCACCTCCTCGACAGTAAATTGACTGAACCCCGGCAGCTCGCCACCGAGGCTGACCGGTGGGAGAGCACCCGAGTGGCCCGGAGTGGGCCGAATGAGCAGAACAGAACCAACCAAGGTCACCATCGTCCCCGAGGAGGAGGAGGAGGCCCGGGCCGGGGCAGAGACGCCGCCCCGGCCGCACCCACTAACGCCACCCCGGCCCCAGCAGGCCGGGGAAACCCCCCGATGCGCCCGGGGTTCCGAGCTAACGTGACGTGTCATCGATGCCAGCGAGTCGGCCACTATGCCAGTGACCCGACCTGCCCGAAGAACCAGGCCCCCGGGCCCCGCCAAATGGCGGCCGCCGCCCTGGGAGAAGAACAAGTCTCCGAAGACACGGAGACCTATGAGTCGGAGCAGTTCGAGTGGGAACCCGCCGCCATGACCCTGGCGTGCCTAGGAGGAAGAGACATGGTCCCGCGGACTCCCCTGCCCGCCAACACTCGGAAGTACAGCCAATGGGTGAGCATCAATGGGCGCAAGGCCGAGGCCCTGCGTGACACCGGGGCCAGTGTGACGGCCGTCCGCTGTCACCTGGTAACCCCGGAACAAATCCTACCAAACGTACTTTGCCCCGTCCGATCGGCAGATAACTCAGAGAGCCTGTGTCGGATGGCCTGCGTCCCCTTCGAATGGGGAGGAGTGTCCGGCATGCTGAAAGTAACTGTCCGTGACGATGCCCCCGTAGACTGCCTCCTGGGGAACGATCTCGAGAGCTCCCCGTGGGCCGCTGTGGAAAGAAGAGAGCATCTGGGGATGTTGGGTCTCCCGGACTGGGCGTGCGTAACCACCCGGTCCATGGCCACCCGCACCATCCCTAGACCAGAAGAACCAGAATGGGCAGCACCTCCGCCCTCGATCACTCCAGAAGAAGACTTCCTCCAGACCGACCACCCGGACCCCACCCCAGAGGGGTCCACACAGCCCCCCGAGCTTCCCGACCTGGCTCAGTGGCGTCAAGAAGGGGGGCCCACCCAGGAACAATTCCGGCAGGAGCAAAAGACCTGCCCCTCCCTCGAGGGATTGCGACAGCAGGCGCTCGCCCAGAGCCAAGGAGACACCACCGGGGCCCACTGGGTTTATTGGGACAATGATCTCTTGTACAGCGAACAGAAAATCGCAGAACTGGGGGCCGGGCGAGTGCTGGTGGTGCCCCTCCACTTCAGAGACTTCCTGTTGAACCTAGCCCATGATGTCCCCCTGGCCGGGCACCTGGGCCAAGACAAGACCTACCACCGCCTGGTGACTCACTTTTTTTGGCCCAAAATGAGAAATGACGTATCCAACCATTGCCGGTCCTGCCCGACCTGCCAGGCCAGTGGGAAGAGCGGCCGCAAACTCAAGGCACCCCTACAACCATTCCCCGTGGTGACCACCCCGTTCGAAAGGGTGGGAATAGACATTGTGGGGCCCCTGGACCCCCGAACAGCACAGGGACATCGCTTCATCCTGGTCCTGGTGGATCACGCTACCCGCTATCCTGAGGCGGTCCCCCTTCGTACGATAACAGCCCCAGTAGTGGGTCGAGCCTTGATGGGGATCTTCTCTCGAGTGGGCTTCCCCCGGGAAGTCGTCAGCGACAGGGGTACGAACTTTATTTCAAAGTATATGAAATCCCTCTGGCAGCAGTGCGGAGTCACTTACCGATTCACCACCCCCTATCACCCCCAGGGGAACGGACTGGTCGAGCGGTTCAACCGCACCCTCAAGGGGATGATCATGGGGCTGGAAGAACCCCTACGCCGCCAGTGGGACGTGCTACTACCGTGCCTCCTCTTCGACTACCGAGAAGTCCCCCAGAAGTCCCTCGGCTTCAGCCCCTTCGAACTCCTGTATGGACATCCCGTTCGCGGGCCTCTCAGCCTAGTGAAGGAGGAATGGGAGATGGCCCCCCTAAAGACCCCTCCGGACGTCTACAAATACCTCCTGACCCTCCGTAATCAGACCCGGAAATTCAGGGAGATCGCTAAAGCCAATCTGGAGGCCAGTCAAGAGGACATGAAGAAGTGGTACGACCAACATGCCTCCTCCATCGAGTTTGAACCGGGTCAGCAGGTATGGGTGATGTCCCCCATCGAACCATGTGCCTTGCAGGACAAATGGACGGGCCCTTCAAGGTGATCGAGCGCAGGAGCCCCGTCACCTATCTCATCGACCTGGAGTCCCCCCGGAACCCCCTCCGGGTCCTCCACGCCAACCGACTCAAACCCCACTTCGTGCGCTCAGAGCTCAGCCTGCTGATGGCTACCGACAGTGGCGCGGAAGGAGACTCCGAGCCCCTCCCTGACCTACTGAGGACCCGGGAAAGAGATGGTTCGGTGGACGGGGTCCGACTCTCTGAGGCCCTGACCCCAGAGCAGCGTCAAGATTGCCGGGCCCTCCTGCTGCCGTTCGCAAACCTGTTCTCTCTCGCACCCGGAGTCACCTCCTGGTGCCTGCACGACGTGGACACGGGGGACAGTCCTCCTGTTCGACACCGGCCGTACCGAGTACCGGATCGGGTACGTACATGCATCCAAGAAGAAGTCTCCAAGATGCTCGCCCTCGGAGTCATCGAACCTTCGGACAGTCCCTGGGCCAGCCCGGTCGTCCTGGTCCCCAAGGCCGCGGCCCCGGGCACCACCCCTGAACTCCGGTTCTGCATTGACTATCGGGGTCTGAACGCGGTCACCCGAACCGACGCTCACCCTATCCCCCGAGCAGATGAACTAGTCGACCGCATGGGGGCAGCCCGCTACCTAAGCATCTTCGACCTGACAGCGGGCTACTGGCAGATCGGCCTCACCCCCAGAGCCCAAGAACGTTCCGCTTTCTCCACCCCGGATGGGCACTACCATTTCAGAGTGATGCCCTTCGGCATGAAAAACGCTCCAGCCACTTTTCAAAGACTGGTGAACCAGGTATTGGCGGGCCTCGAAGAATTCAGAGCCGCCTACCTGGACGACATCGCGGTATACAGCCGCCACTGGGCGGATCACCTCCACCACCTCAGAGAGGTCCTGCAGGCCCTCCAACAGGCCGGCCTCACCATAAAGGCCAGCAAGTGCCAAATCGGCCAGGGGTCCGTGACCTACCTCGGACACCAAGTGGGGAGCGGTCTGGTGGCCCCCCTCCAACTCAAGGTAGCTGCCATTCAGTCCTGGCAACCCCCCGAGACACAAACCGAGGTCCGAGCCTTCCTGGGGCTCACCGGATACTACCGGCGGTTTGTAAGGGACTATGGCAGCATTGTGGGGCCCCTCACGGAGCTCACGTCTAAGAACCACCCAAAAAGAGTCAACTGGACTCCCGACTGTCAAGCAGCCTTCGAGACGCTGAAGGCCGCCATGTGCACCGCTCCTGTGCTCCAGGCCCCCGACTACAGCCGCGAGTTCATCGTGCAGACCGATGCCTCCGACCATGGTATTGGGGCCGTCCTCTCCCAACTGAACCCCGAAGGAGTGGACCAACCAGTGGCCTTCATCAGCAGACGCCTACTGCCCCGAGAACAGCGCTGGAGCACCATTGAGCGAGAGGCCTTCGCGGTGGTATGGGCCCTCAAGAAGCTCCGGCCATACCTCTTCGGAACCCATTTCCGGGTACAGACGGACCATCGGCCCCTGCAATGGCTCATGCAGATGCGGGGGGAGAACCCCAAACTATTGCGATGGTCCATCTCCCTGCAGGGGATGGACTTCACTGTGGAACATCGCCCTGGCCAAGACCACGCCAACGCGGATGGCCTGTCCCGCTTTTTCCGCCTCGACGAGGAAAGTCCCCAAGAAGATGGGTGACTCTCCCCGCCTTCAGCTGGGGGGGACGCATGTTGGACAGGCCACGTGAAGGGCTCGCTCCCTCCCCGCAGGACAGGGCCCGGGCCACCGTCAGCACCATTGCCCGGCCCAGCCGCCATCTTGGACACGGCACCACGCGGCCGCGCGGCCTCAGCCCGACCCCAACCCTGGGCCTGGCCAGGCCCCGACATCCCGGCACCACCCTCCACCCAGGAGGTGAACGGCCCACTTGGCAGGTCAATGGGAGTACGAAGTGTCGATGGCTCTCCCCCGCCAGGTGCCGAGCACCCCCAACCTCCTTGGGCGCTGGCTCCGCCCCCCTGCTGGGTGTCTGGACTCCCTCATCCCAGACCTCCCGACCTCCAAGAGCGAGGGTCCGGACATCAAAGGGCGCCAGACCTATAACTGAGGCAGCCCCAGGACAGGAAGGCAGTTGTATCCTGGAGTCGAGAGACACCGAGAAGAACTCATCCTTGACGGACTGCTGGCGCTGCCACAGCCCTGCCTTGTGAACTATTGTCCTGCCTGCTGGCGCTGCCGCGGCCCTCTGCAACCTTCATCCTCGTGGGACCTGCTGGCGCTGCCGCGGCCCTCTGCACCCTTCATCCTCGTGGGACCTGCTGCCGCTGCCGCGGCCCTCTGCAACCTTCATCCTCGTGGGACCTGCTGGCGCTGCCGCGGCCCGTAGTAACCTCCATCCTCGTGGGACCTGCTGGCGCTGCCGCGGCCCGTTGCAACCTGCATTCTCGTGGGACCTGCTGGCGCTGCCGCGGCCCGTTGTAACCTTCATCCTCGTTGGGACCTGCTGGCGCTGCCGCGGCCCGTTGCCACCTACGACCTCTTCGGGCCCTGCCGGCGCTGCCGCGGTCTGACCCATCCGAACACCGAGCTCGAGGATTGTGAGCTATCACCGTTACACCTCCGTACCCGTGGGTACCAAGACTGTCCCGCTACCCCCTTCCCTTACTAGAGACTAGAATTGAGAGGATCATCGTGTCCTGATCGCCTTGTATCGTACCACTCTACCACCAGAAGTGCCTATAAAAGGTGTTACCCTGATCTTTGTGTGGTGTCCATCTGTGGGGGGGAAGTTACCTGTCTGTGCGATCATTGTGCTCGGCCGACCCTTCAGGTCTCCGTCTAACACCCAGAGTTCCGCTCCTGCTTGCCCTACTGCAGTCCAAAAGACATGCATCAAGTCAAGGGGTATCTCTGGGGTGTACCTGGGAATTCTAGGCAACATCTGCAGTGCCCAGCGTTGGCACCCTTAACCAACCGAAGGAGGTTGTTTGAGGACCCCAGCAACGCCATGCTGGGAAGAAATAGTTCCTGAATATGGGTCTGACCGTCAGCCTCCATCTCCGCACCCATCTCTGCTAGGTTGTGCCCTGTGAGTCACCAGCCCAGCCACTGTAGCTGCCCCCCCCCAAAATAGTGTTAAAACACTGGGGCCCCCAATCCTCATCACTCAGGCAAGAGCTGCAGTGTGGCGAGAGCCACCCTGTGTCTTCCCCTGTTCCAGATCAGCCCACCCAGCATCGCTTTCAAAACCCAAAAGCTGCCCCAGAGGATGTGGAGTGGCAGGTTTGTGAAGTAATAGAGGAGCCTGGGCATCATCACCATTTTTGCAAGCACCACCTACCCTGCACTATGGGAGGATGAGAGCACCAGAAAGCAAGCTCGGGCTGCAGGGAGGCTATTGCCCTTGAAAGATTACCATCTATCAGATCCTGCACAGAATGGAAGATAGCAATGCCCAGATACCTGAAGGACAGCGGCACCCTCTGAAGAACGTGAGCCCCGTCCTTGACACCCTGCGCAGGTCACTCAGGATGCAACAGGAAGAGGCAGGTCTTAGCCCAGTTGATACACAGACCTGATGCGGCCTTGAAGTGGTCTAAAATATGTATTACTTTGGCAATGCCGGCGCGCACATCCCTGATGTACAGTCTGTATATAGAGAAACAGCATGAAGCTGGTCACCAACCAGTATGCCCCAGGCATGTCCAGACTGTCACAGCCACTGCGCCAGTGGCTCCCTCGCCAGAGCAATTGCAAGAGAGGTCAGCCCTGGCGCTTTACCCTGCTTATCAGGAACAACTGTGAGATCCGTCACCCTATTGTGGCTTTTGCTGTTGGCTCTGTGTAAAGGAGTTTAATCAAACGTAGTAACATGCCTCGAATACCCATCCTCTGTAGCACCTCAAACAGGTAGTCCCAGTCCACGTTGTCAAATGCCTTTTCAACATCCAGGACCAGGCATGCAGACTAGCACTAGTGAGACGAGGTCTCCTGCATCAGCCTGTGCAATCTCCGGATATTGAGAGTGTAGACCTGTCCGGTATGAAACCGTTCTGGTCTTCGGGTGTCAATTTGGGCATGTGCCCCACCAAATGAGCCGCCAGTAACTTACTATGGATTTTATAATCACCACCAATCATGGACAGCGGTCTGTATGAAGTGACCTTTGCTGGGTCACACCCAGGCTTCAGGAGCGACACCAGGAGCGCTTCCATCATGGATGGGGCAGATGCCGTTCGGTAAGGAAGTCAAGTAAGGTTTCAACAAATTGGAAACAAGGAGGGTCTTGTAGGTTTTGTAGAATTCAGTAGGTAGGCCATCAGTTTTAGAGGGATGGGAAGCACAGATTGCACCCCATATTGCCTGCTCAGTTATTGGGCCATCTGGGACCTCTCCATCTTCTGCAGGTATCTCCAGCAGCGTTACAGTGGGCAGAACTTTCTGAATTGCAGGCGCCGGCTGGACAGGCGCTGGGCTGTAGAGGGCCCGATAGTGCCCATAGGATGCACCATGGATTTTCTTCTGAGGCGTGGTGACCAAATTGAGAGAGATACATATACAAGTGGTCGGGTCATTGTCCATCACACATCTTAACAGCCATGGCAGTAGCCCGCTCAGTTTATACCACTCAACATGCATCTTAGCTTGGCATTCCTTGTAGTCCAGACAAGGCAATGACTAAAGCAGTTGTGCATGGGGGATGTGCATCCCACAGCGTAGTCTGTGTGGTGTTGTCTGACAATGTGAACTTCTCAAGGCCCCCCAGCGAAGTCCCCACCTGTGTGAGTGCCCGACTCATGTTGCCTCGTGCCCCAATGACTGCGTGAATGGAACGTCCATGGATCACTGTTATTTACACCTCCCACTCCACTAGGTGTGTGGTGGCTGTCTCTCTATTGTCAGTTATGTAATTAGCTAGTGTCTTGCAGACCGTTTCACGACATACTGGTTCCTACAGCGCAGTGCGCAAGCACCAGGTAGGCAGGGTCCCCCATGCAGTGTGTAGTAATAGCAGATTGTGGCTGACAGGGTCTTGCCTATTCTACACGTTACCTTAAGCTGATTGGTAAGGTGACAAAGGATGTGGTCAAGCCAGACATACAGATCATGGGGCGGGGAATAAAATGAATATTCTCTAGTGACCAGGTTCAGGGCCCACCGGTGAACAGTGTGCAATCCATTGTGTGAAGTGTGTCTCTGCACATGCTTTGGGGGAAGTAGGAAGGTGCAGTGTGACCGATAAAGGTTGGAGTGCATTACACAGTTAAAGTCGCCCCCAATGATCCATGGCAGGTGGGACTACTTTGTCTGCATTGACAATATCCTTGCCAGACACTGCAACTGGGCCATATTAGGCTCATAGACGCTGCCCAGTAACACCTCCTATATAGCCAGCTTCTCTTCATCAACACATAGCGCACCTCTGGGTCCATCTCAGGCCATGTGCTTTTGAAAGGTACTGAGGGGAATATCCATATTAACGCCCCCAGGCAAAGCCCAAATAAGTTGTGCCAATGCATTTACCCCTCCAATACTTCTGCAGTCTTGTTCCCCCGGGTGATATGTGTTTCTTGCAAAAAGGCTATATGGGCCCCTTGTTGCCGGACATATTGGTGGACAGCATGGCACATCCTGGCAGTGCCCATGCCCTGGACATTCAGGGTTAGAAACAATACTCTACCCATGACAATTTTTCCTAGTAAGGGGAGGGCTGCAGACTGGAAAGGTGGACCTCCGATCTTCAGAACTGTGGGCTGGAGGGTGGTCGCCAGGTATAATACTGTGCGTTTGTGAGGGGATGCTCAAATTTAACAAACACACATTTTTCAACTCCCAACCCCAAGGAGCCAGAGCAACATATGGCTGCCCAAATAGTTAACTTACCATTCCGACTTTTAAATGGAAGCGTCTGGGAGGCTGCCACTTCTCTTGTCTGGCCTCTAGGCTTTGGAAATCCTTCCCTCTTGACACTCAGAAAGTGTGACAACCTCCTAAGCTTCAGGAAGGCTTTAAAGACATGGTTATTTGAGCAAGCCTACGTTTAGTAACCTCGCAATTGTAGCATTTGGTCTTCAGCGCCATGAAACTCAAGGGTGTACGTGCGCTAAATAAGTATCTATTAACATAACATAACGTAGCCCAGCAAGCGTATAGGTCCTGTGCAATGACATCTCAAAGGCCACAGAGATCCCAAAGTGGGGGTTCTAAGCATGGTCTCTGCAGTCTGCCCAGAGCCTTCGGCATCCAAGGGTGGCAGTGTCCGGTGGGCTCACCTGCAGTGGAGAGTTGTCCTGCCTCTCTACCTGGGCCGCAGGGGGGTGGGGGAGGTGGAATGGGGAAAGAGGCTCCCCAGGGAAAGTAAGACAAGGAAGAAAAAGAAGGGGGGAGGCCCCCTGTGCGGTCTTCGGTATGCAGGAGTTACCAGTAAGAGAGTCATGCAATTTCTAGAGTGACTCAATCACACTAGCTGCAGCTAGAGCATATCATCAGCCATCTGGGAGTGCCCGCAGGGAGTGGGATGGAGGATGCACTGTGCTGAATGATCAATGACTCCTCGGATGAAGCTCCCATGACCCCTAAGCAGGACCGGCGGCATCTGTATCCCGAAAGTGAGCCACCACAGCAAGCACTGATATCCGCTTGTGCTGTGCCTGCAACAATGTGGGGGTCCTGGACACACTGGCATCACTTTGAGGGGCCTGTTCCTGGTGCCACCGGAGTCTCCGTTAGCCTGGGGAGCATCTCCACTGGCATGTGGAGGAGCATCAGAGGTTGTAGCTCTGCGATGGTCGCCTCCGCATTCTTCACCATCTCAGAGAGATTTCTTTGGCCCTCGCAGACCCAATTGTGGCACTACCCCATCTGCCGTGCACCCCAGGTCTAGTCTGGTCACCAAGCTGGCATTGATGGTGGCATCTATCTTTGCAGACATTGGGTCTTGGGCAGTTTGCGACAACGCTCCGATAGCAACAGAGTCCTGTGCCATTTCCGTGGGTTGATTCCTAGTAGCCACCTTACCTTGAGGTGCCTTACCCAGCTTTTCTCACACCATCCTTGTTCTCCTGCTTAGAGGTGCCTTACCCAGCTTTGTTCACACCATCCCTGTGCTTCGCGGGCGCGCAAATCACTGTCTACAGCATTGGCTGTCCCCAGTAGCCGCCAGAATCCCAGCCCACTCCTCCCCACTCACCTCGCCGGCACCCCAGACTCACAATTCACCACCGCTGGGTGGGTGAGGTGGAGAGGGCTTGTGGAGTCAGCTGCTGCCCATGGCTCCAACCCCCTTCATTCAGGCCCGCAGCAAAGTGGCCCCTGCGCCCCAGCTCAGTGGCACAGACCTCTTGGGTGCGACGTGCAGTGCATCACAGCTCAGGCAAGCCTGCAGTCCTGGAGTCCACCCACTGCTGCTGCCGACCTCAGGCAGTCACTGGGCTCGACGATGCCGCCAGATTTACAGGCCCCTAACTCGCATTGTCTCATGTTTTCAAAATTTGTAGGCGTCAGTACTTGTTTGTTTAGTTAACAATATCACATCAAGTGATATTACCCAGCATTAACACCAAAAACATCTCAGGAAGTGACGTCATGAAAGCAACATCCCAAAAAATGCCATTCCCTGTGCTTGTGCTTCATACCACCACAGCATTGGCAATCTTTATTTGGTAGGCTATCCTTTGCATTATAACAGGTAGCATAACTTGGAAACAGTGCCTTGAAGCAGCCAACTAGGGTAGGAGGAGGGTCAGTTTAAGGAAACAACAGTCAGTCAGTCTAAGCAAACATGACTTTATGGACCCAGTCTAAATAGCACAATAGGTTGTTACCTTGGGGCACCTGTCAGAGGTTAAGAAATTTGCAGCACAAAATGAGCTTTGGCCACCAATGATGGGCCATACATTCTTGCTACTTCCTGTTTGATCTTGAATCCTGGTACTTTTCGCATGATAAAAATAAGGTTAGTTAGCCCATCGTTTGTTGGGCATCACAGATTATTTTCTATCATTCATTTATAAACGTATACGATAATTGAAATTAATGTTATGAACTTTCAATGCAGAAGCATCTACGGGCTTTAAATTGGAATTGTCTTGTAACCATATGATATTGAGCAGTTGTTTTCAATACATCTGTTTCTTAATTCATTGCAAAAGCAGCCAGTTAACATCTACAAATTGCTGAACACAAATTGGGAGAAATAGCAGAGGCAGTAAGGAGGTTGGGGATACCTGTCCCCTAACTGCTTACATTGCACCCATCCAGCAAACACAACATCAAATGCAGGCTGCAAAGGCTACCTTCATGCCACACTTTCATTTTCAGGTCCAGAGTGACAGCACAATGGTCTCCAAGAAGAAATTGCCAATTTCATGAAAAAAGTATGAATAATGTATGGAGTTCTCTCTCCCCATCTAAACGTGTTTCTCATACTTTTCCGATTCACAAACATTCCAGAAAGAAGGCATGGAAGTTGTACTAGGTGCAGGTTTCCGGACTTACTTATGAGAAAATCATATGACTTTCTATGCTGGCTCCTATGTCTGATACACAGAGCTCTCCAATGCAGGGAGCTCATCACAAAGGGAATAGTAGACCTGTATTAATATACTCATGTGGGGATGTTGGAAGGAACTCAAGCAACCCAGAACAGGTTTTGCACTTTTTGGCATACTTTGATATGTCATCCTATGTGGGTCCCACTCACACTGTGTCCCTGAAATCAAGCTATACCCAGCTGATGAGCCCATAACTAGGCCCCAATCTGTTCTGGGTGTTTGTGTTCCGGTTCAGGGATGACCTAGCTTGGCAGTTCAGGCTGGGTTGTTCCCATTGGAGCAGGACCAAGACTGATTTACATATAGCTGGGTCCAAACTGAAGTGGCATGGTGTGCAAACTAACGAGGCTGGGATTCATTCAAGCATTCCATCCATCACTTTTTTTGTATAGTTTGATATAGCACCTTAAGTGGGATGGGTTTGCCCATACGTGGGTCCTGAGCACACTGTGTCACTGGAACCAATCTATACCCAGCTGATGAGCCAATAACTAGGGCTAAACGGGTCCTGGGTTGTTTGTGTTCTGGTTTAGGGAGGGCCTGGCTTGGCAGCTTGGTCTGGACTGTTTCCATTGGAGCAGGGTCAACACTGATTTACTTACAGCTGGGTCCAAAGTGAGGTGGCATGTGTGCATAATAACAATGGACTGGGATGTGGGCCGAGTAAGTACCAGTAGTTGGGATGAATTCAAGCATAACATCATCACTTTTTTTGTATACATTGATCTATCTCATTAGGGCACAGTATGCCTCCTGTCCCACGTGCTGTTCTGTGTTCCATAGGTGAGGCCTGCTCTCAGTTTCTTGTGCAGTTCTGTTGCCATTCTGGCAAATCCTGGCAATGTCTTCATGTGACATTCTGCTTCCCTAAGGCGGACTTTACTCTCAGCATCATGCAAAGTTATGTCTCCAGTAGGGTGAGCCTTCCCTGCTTTATGAGCAGTTCTGTCTCTCATATTCACTCATGTTCTTTGCTCCTATGCTTTGTGTGTTTCTGTCTCCCATAGGGTGGACCCTGCTCTCTGCTCAAAATGCAGTCCTTCATCCATATACCTGCATATGTTCTCCTGTGCAGTTCTGAGGTTCCTAGCCTTCTGTGCAGTTTTATGTCGCTTAGCGCAAATTCTGGATTTTATTTATGTGCAAATCTGTCTGCCACAGTGAGGGTCCTGCTCTATGCATCTTGGAAATGTATGCCTCGCATAAATAAGCGCTGTTCTCCACTGCATGGACATTTCCAGTTCCCAAACGGTAGGACCTGTTTTTTGCATCATGTGAACTTAAAGGTAAGCTTTGCTCTGTACTTCATGTGCAGTTCTGTCATCTTTTAGCGCCTTGAGACCTCACGGTGAGATGTGCGCTATACAATAATTTTTTGACATTGACATTGACATAGTCTTCTTCTGCTCTCCTTAATGTGCAGTGCCGTCTCCTATTGGACGGGCCCCGCTGTCTGACCCAAAGACACTTCTGTCTCCCAAAGGCAAATTCTGGTAACTGCATAACATGCATTTCTGTTCGCCATAGTGTGGCCCTGCTTTCTGCTAGTGTGCAGCTCTGTCTCCAAAGGGTTGGGAACCTGATCTCTGCGTCATGTGCAGTTCTATTTCCCACAGGGGAGCCCTACTATCTGCATCATGTGCAGAACTGCCTCCCTTAGGCATGCCCTGCTCTGGCACCAAGTGCAGTACTGCCCCCCATAGTGAGGTTCCGTGAAAATCGTTACGACGTTTTGGGCATCGCCGAATATGGACGAGTGTGGTATCTATGAACCGTAAATGACGAGTTTAGTAAGTGTACGCGGTATCACCATGCTACCCAGAAGAGTTCGTCTTATTTACAGGTTTTTCCAATGAACCCTCGGGTTCCATTTTAGATACGGCATCCATTTTGTTTCTTGCCCTCACGTAGTCAGCGAACAGGCAACTGTCCGCATCGTGACCTTTTGTTCCCAAGCTTCACGGAAGAAGCATATGCCTTTTCATGCGTCTTTTATGAGTAGGGGGAGGACACTGCTAAAGCAGTTGCCTCCGCCCGAAGGTGATTCTGCCGTGCCGGTCTATTGTTTCAGCCTCGCACGTGCTGGGATCAAGCCCTTTTAAGCTACGATTACGCATCCAATATTATCCTCACACTCTCTCCTCCCTGTTGTCTGACTTCCCTGCAGCTGTTCTTGTCTCTTTCTCTTGCTTATTTACAACTCAAGTGGAATGTACCTAATGGTGGGAAGATGTGCTTTCACAGTTGGAACTGGTGATGTTAATGTAATTATGTTCCGGGGTTCTGAATACATGAAAGCGATCCTTTTGAATTTTACTGTGGGAACTGAGCTGTAACCTTTTGCTTACATATTGTGCAATGACAAGATCTTGTATAAAAGAGAGCGACCCACAAATACAATTTGAAGCAGACTCTTGGAACCTACACTCTGTTGTACTTCTCATGACTTTTGCATCCCTGCAGTAATAAACGCTGATCTTTGACGCCGAAGGAAGTCTCCCGTGTCTCTGTCTTTAGTGCGCCAGAACAGGTATCCCACAAAGGTTTTAGGTGTTGTTCCCTGGCACCGCTGGGCCTTAAATAGTTCAGTCCTTCAGTTGGCGCCCAACACGGGGCGACATCGGCGGTACCGGTCCAAAGCCTGACGATTGTGAGGAACTTCGTGTGAAATCTCCGAGGAAAAGGTGCACCCCGCTTCATCGATCCTGTTGTCGAATTAAGTGGTCCGAAGATTTTTCCCGCGAAGATTCCCGCCTCCTGACGGCTGCGACGGACCGATGCCCTGACTGTCGACCTGCTTTCGACGCCTGGCGTAGACCTTTCGTACAGCGAGACGATAGACGGGCCTTCCTGGTGACGCCATTGAAGCTCTCAGTTAAGTATTTGTGGGTCGCTCCCAGTCCTTAGTTGTTGTTTCAGCTTGTTGAAGCTTTGTTGTTTGCATGGTTCCATTGCATTTGTGGTTCTTAGTTGTTGGTTCTTAGTTGTTATTTGACAGTTGCAATTGCCAAAAACCGAGGGTTTTGTCTTTCACGAAGATTCAGTACTTCGGTAACCCTTGAAGTTTGATACTAGGTTAGTGTGCACGATGCCTAGCCATAGTGGTTTTCTTGGTTTCTTTAAATGTTGCAACAAGGATTCCCGGTTGGAGGACTCGTGTCCGATACCTCCAGTTGGAACTCCGATATATGAGCTCTATAGTCGACATGGTGTGAGCCCTATTATATATAATAAATATTGGGTCCGTTACACGAAAAAAGATGGTGTCCTTAGTTGGCCACCGCACGGAAGTTTTGAACTTGCGATTTTAGATAATCTTGAAGCTAAATTGTTTAAAAAGAAAGCTAGGCCAGCTATGTTTGATTCCTTTCGGTTGTGGCGTAAAGAGGCCAAGCAGAAAGAAATCAAACAGCTTAAAAAGGTTCGAAGAGAAGGGATCGTTCCGATAATGCAAGTTGTACAACAATGTCAGCGAGATAAAGAAGAAAAAGAAATAGAAGTTTCCACTAGACTGCATCACATGAGGATAGACAAATGTTATCCGGTTTTACCAACTAGTCAGGATAAGAAAGAAGAGGATTTAAAGGAGGATCCCTTGTTAGCATATTTGATGAAATCGCCACCTCCTTATGCACAGGGTGCTACAGCCCCTGTAGTTCCTCCTGTAGTTCCGCCTGTTGTTCCTCCTGTTGTCCCTCCTGTTGTTCCGGCGGCTGCGGGACAGCCCGGTGTTGGTCCTACGTTTGTCCCACCACCTGTCTCTATTACTACTGCTCCTTTGCCTGTACCTTATCAGCCTCTTGTCCCTGCCACCCCGACTATCTTGCCTGCTTCTGCTGTGTCTGCCGTCACTTCAAACGTTGTGGCTCCTGTTCTCCTTTCTCCTTCTGTTCGTAATCGTATCCCTAACACTGTTGCTACCCTTTATTCACCGCTTTCTGGTCAGTTATTTCCATCCGATACTTCTGAAACTCCCCAAAGACGGAGTCAGATCCCTAGTGGAAGGGAAAAAGAGACGTTAGTGACAATGGCACATAGGTGGATAAGACATCCTGCCAACTACCCTCCACGCATGGTTTTCGAGACGTTTTCTCAGTTTAATGAGCCGACACAGAGATTCGTGTTCGAAGAAATGTGTAACTTTTTGAGGGAAGAATGGTATAATGACAATTTAGATAACGTACCGCCCGATATGATTGAACTTCAGAGTCAATTTTCGAGCTGTATGATTGTAGGTGGCGATGTACGACGTGCCTTAGAGCGATTGTTATCCTTTAGATCCACAGTGCCTTCTTGCGTGTCATTTAATGATGACGACTTAGAAACTTGGAAAGCGGCTCCTGGTCAGTATCCCATGAGAGAAGTTCCGCCAGTATACATGCCAGGTGCTCCTGCTGCTAATCCTCCGATTCTTCCACATTTCCAAAGAGTTTGGATACACCTCCCATGGAAGCGATCAGAAGTCTTGCAGGTGAAACAATCTTTGCCTGATCCACGCAAGAATCCGGCGGGTTACTATAAGGAGTTGTCCCAATTGGTAGATGCTACTATTATGAACCTTGCCGACATCGACATGCTGTTCGGTAATGTTGTGCCACAACCGGTTTGGGCGAAATTTCGTCAGGAAAATCATGCGAATGAGTTAGGCGGTGATTGGGCTGCACTAATAGCAGCTGATGGCCGACAAGTTGGTGGGGCTAAGCCTGAGCAGTTAATTACGGATCTACCTCAGAGAATAATTACACTTATGAAAACTCTCATGCCAGCGATGAGGGTGAACTGGGATAAATTATCAGCTTGTAAGCAAAAGAAAGACGAGAGTGTCTCGGACTTCTTTACTAGGTTCGAGGAAGCATTTGTCGATCATAGTGGTCAGGATATGAGCACTGAGGGAGGTCAGCGGTTATTCGTTGATAAGTTCGTGTTAAATCTGTTACCTGAATTATGCAACAAATTGAAGAATTCAGAAAGTGCATGGGCTGTTTCAACCACTGCACAGATATTAGCGACGGCTCAATATTATGAGAATAGGGAAAAAGAAGAAAGTGATCGTGTAGATAAGAAAACGAAGGAGCTCAAAACGAAGGTTTTGTTGCAGCAAGCGTATCCTCCACGTTCAAATCAAAATGATTCGCAACAGCAATATAGACCACAATCGCAATCCTCCAGAATACAGTCACGTCCTGACTCCTCTGACTTCAGATCTTTGCTTGGGTATAACCAGTGTGCATATTGTAGAGGAGAGGGACATATAAAATATGATTGTCCGGCTTTACGTGATCGCCTTAATGGTGTATCGGCACGAGGGGGTCGTGGTGGTCCTCAACAAGCATCTCGAGGTAGAGGCCGCGGTACCTTTCAAAATCAGACTGAGCGCCCTAATACGTCCTCGGACGCGATTAATTGTTTTGACCAGCGAAATGTAAGGTCCGATAAATCAGCGCAGTATTATGTGGACGACTATTACGTTGAACATGAGACAGTTGTAAACGATCGTTACTAGGACAGCCACCGACAGAGAGAGGGAGTAGTATCAGTTCCGGTTGATCAGAGTGGGCCTTACGTCGCAGTTGCTACATCTGGCGTAGTTGAGCCTTTTCTGTTAGACACTGGTGCGACGAAAAGTTCCATCATGCATTTGAAACTCCCTGGCGCACCTTTTTCCGGCTTAACAAATGTTTCCGTTGGATTCTCTGGCGCCCCTGTTAGCAATCCTGTCTCTAGCCCTTTACCCCTTACAATTGGCCCTCGTGAGCTGGAGGCTCCATTGATTTTATCTACTGGTTGTGGTGAGAATCTTCTGGGCTTGGATTTGTTAAAACGGTTATATGCGACATTGTATTGCTCTCCTGAAGGAGTGGAGCTTACATTAGGTCGGAGAGTAATCTCTCCTATGTACTTGTCAATCGATAAACTCCCGCCGGAATTGAGCTCCCTTCCTGCGTCTCTATGGGCCACAGGTCCCAATGACGTGGGTCTCTTGAACATCCCACCTTATATGATCAAGCTGAAACCAAATGTGCTATTGCCACGTATACCTCAGTATCGTATCTCCATTGAGGGAGAACGGGCGCTATTAACGATTGTACACGATCTGATCGGAAAGGACGTCGTTGAAGAAACTCGGGGAAATGTGTGTAATAGTCCTGTGTTACCCATTTTAAAATGAACTGAGCCATCTAAACCTCCTGTGTACCGTTTCATAATCGATTTGAGAGAAGTAAATAAAATCGTGATTCCACAGTTCCCCGTGGTCCCTGATATCACGACTTTGTTGACCCTGATTCCAGCGTCTGCCTCCTGGTTCACGGTGATCGACCTAAAGAATGCTTTCTTTAGTATCCCGATTGCTGAGGAAAGCAGAGACCTATTCGGATTCTCATTAGGTGGTCGCAGTTTTAGACTGAAACGTGCACCACAGGGCTATTGTGAGAGTCCGTCGATCTACAGTCAAGCCCTTAAAAGTCAACTTGATTCATTTGTATTACCGGCAGGCGCAGCCTTGATTCAGTACGTTGATGACCTGTTGGTAGCTGCTGATACCGAAGATATTTGTAGAACTGCTACAGTATCGTTGTTGCGGCATTTATGTGACTTGCATCACAAGGTGTCACCTTCCAAGCTGCAATATTGTTGCCAAGAAGTAACCTACTTAGGTCACTTATTGTCAAAAGATGGGAGAAGGTTGACCCCAGAAAGAATTGCAGCGATTACCCAAATGACTGTGCCAAAAACTCAGAGAGATGTACGTGCCTTTCTAGGTATCACGTCATACTGCAGACAATGGATCCCAAATTTTTCACTATTGGCGAAACCATTGTTAGCTCTCACCTGCAAGGATGTTCCGACTCCTTTGCCATGGACGGAAGAGTGTCAAAAAGGTTTTTCTGAATTACGTGATGCGTTGTGTTCGGCTCCTGTGTTAGGTACTCCTGATTACAGTAAGCCATTTACACTGTACGTTCACGAGAGGGATGGTTGTGCGTTGAGTGTTCTGGCGCAACAATTTGGTGACAAACAGCGCCCATGCGCATATTTTTCTTCGACCTTAGACCCAGTAGCTAGAGCTTTGCCGAGTTGTTTAAGAGCAACAGCGGCAGCTGCGGCGTCCATTCGACAGTCCGCAGGTCTGGTCATGGATAATATGCTTACGGTGATGGTTCCGCATGCAGTTGACACTCTCTTGAACCGAACGAAAACTCAACATTTGACGAGCGCAAGGTTGTCTGGGTATGAGCTGACGTTACTGGCTAGTCACATACGGATAAAACGGTGTAATGTGTTGAATCCAGCAACATTATTGCCGATCAACACGGAGTCAAGTGATGTAGCACCACATGACTGTTATCTGAGAACTGAAGAAGAAACGAAGGGTCGTATTGACCTAAAAGTTACTCCATTGGTAGATCCCGATGGTACTTTGTATGTTGATGGTTCCTGTTTTAAGTTGCCGAATGGTGATGTGACGACGGCGTATGCTGTAGTGACGTTGAGTACGATTGTGGAAACTGCGAGATTGAGTCAGAATTCGGCTCAGGCAGCTGAGTTGATTGCCTTGACGAGAGCGTGTGTGTTGTCTAGAGGAAAACGGGTGAATGTGTTTACAGATAGTCAGTATGCTTTTGGTGTGGCACATAGTTTTGGGCGATTGTGGAAAGACAGAGGATTTTTTACGTCGCATGGTACGAAGATTCAGCATGGACAGCTTGTGAATGACCTTTTAGATGCACTTACATTGCCTAAGCAGGTGGTCATAATTAAATGTAGTGCGCACCGAAAAGTGACAGATGATGTTGGTCATGGTAATGCGTTTGCAGACAAAACTGCTAAAGAGACAGCTAGAGATCTGACAAATCGAATGTACGTTGCGAATTCGGTAAGATGGCCAGCCGAGACTAGCATGTGTGAGGACACAGTTGAAAGTGTGAAGGAAATACAGAATGAGGCCACTGAAATGGAAAAGACTAAGTGGAAAGAAAGCACGGGAAAATTAGACGAGAATGGATGTTGGGTTGACTTGTCAGAGAAACAGAGATGGATGTTACCGGATGCATATGTGCTTGCTGTTGTTACAATGGCCCATGGCACAGCACATATTAGCTCGAAGGGCATATGCAAGTTGTTGTCTCCTGTATGGAAGAATGATGGGATTACTAAATGTGCAGAGAGAGTGGTTAAGAATTGCATGGTATGTTTGATGCATAATCCCGGTAAGGGCACCCCCACTCCACCTGGTCATTTTGCCCCTCCTACATGTCCTTTCGAAGTTATCCAATTGGACTTCATCCATATGGAGAGATGCAACAATTTGAAGTATGTTTTGGTCGTAGTATGCGCATTCTCCAGATGGATTGAGGCTTACCCTCTTAAGGATAATACTGCTCTATCCACAGCTAAAATTCTGCTCAAAGAGTATTTCCCCAGGTACGACATGCCTCGGATTGTATGGTCGGACAACGGAAGTGAGTTTGTGGGAAGTGTGATGAAGAGTGTGTGTCGTGGTTTAGGAATATCCCAAAAATTTCATAGTGCTAATCATCCTCAGTCAGCAGGTTTGGTGGAAGGATATAATGGCACCCTGAAATTGAAGCTTGCTAAAATCCAGGCAACGACTGGTTTATCATGGCCCGACGCTTTGCCTCTAGCTCTCTTATCGACCAGGGCTACTGTCTCGAGTAGGGCTTAGCCCATATGAGATTGTGTTCGGCCGTCCTGCGAACATTTGGGGGGTTCCGAGGCCTAAAGAGTTTAACAGACTTGAATATCCAATGTTGATTGATTATCTATATGATCTGACTGCTAAATTGAGTTTGATTCATCAACAGGTCTTTGAGGCTCTGCCGTCACAAACAGAGGGTCCTGGTCATCGGCTCCAACCAGGGGACTGGGTCCTCACCCGTAATTTCGGACGAAAACGTCACCTTGAGCCGAGATTTGTGGGACCCTTCCAGGTGCTACTAGCCACGAGGACGGCTGTTCGGCTGGAGGGACGAAAACACTGGGTGCATGCCACCCACACCAAGAAGGTTCCGCTTCCTCTGCCGGCAGACACATGGATACGTAAAGGTTTTTCCTCGTCTGAAACTGACGTTCCCCAGCGCTTTGTCCCATTTAGCGAAGCTCAGCCCATAGGGAACACTTCAGTTTTATCTGACACCCCTGTTGATTCCTCTCAAACAATTTCCTTTCCTTCATCATTGGAGAATTCAAGTACTGAACAATTGCCTGAACAATCGAACACTCTTTCGCCATCCAATCCACTGTTTGAAGATCAGACTCGACCTGGAAGAAACCGATACTTTCTTCGTACACGCAATAAAGATGAATAAAATTTTTTATTATTTTGATTTCAAAATACCCCCTTATATTTTGCCTTGACGATTGTGGACATTTTATTATGTATGTATTTCTTTTCCAGAACAGCTAGGAGACGTATATAAAATTGATTATTTAACTGATTAAAACCTGCCATCTGGGTTGGCCGTAGGGCCGCGCGGGTACTTCTTTCTGTTTAGCAGTTATTGACATTAGGTCAATTTCTTTTGTCGATTTCTGGGAACTCCTGGGAATTGATAATCGCTACTCAGAACGAAGTGCGTCAAGAACGTTGCGGACGGTTGTTAGAGGATGGAGTTCTCCAAGCTGTCGAAGCTAGAGGAAAAGACGGCGCAAAGATCTAAATTGTACAGCACATTTCGAACAAAATGTTTTTTATTACAGGTTTTCATGTTGTTCCTAACTGTTTCTATGCTGCTGGTGGGTGGAGTATATTTTGGTTTTCAATCATTACTGCCTTCTGCCTTACCTACCTCTCCTTCTCACGATCTAAATTTCGTCTCTACTGTTTCTCCACATTCTTTTCACCTACTGCCCCAACATGAGCAAGTCAGACGTGCAGAATTTAGAAACAATTCCTTTGTGCAACTTTTGCATCAGCATCAGTTGGTGGTAAATGCTACAAATTGTTGGGTGTGTGGACTAATGCCACATACCATGGACAGAAGTATCCCATATTTGGTTCTTCCGTACAGCCCCCAAGGGTCAGCGCGGGCATTCCAAATAATGTTCCGTAGTGCACTAGATTCCTACCCCCATCGAGAGCCACGCTCAGCAAGCTTTGGCCCTGGCCCGTACCATAAGTCTCTGGCGATAGCGATGGCTGATCTAGATAGAGACATTTTTGATGCTTCGCTCATCCCAGAGGAGGAAGTGCAGGCCTATAAGTACCTTAGTGAGGCTGAGTATAGTATATCAGTGGGTGATAGGCAGCTTAAAAGCTCATCTCCGATCTGGATTGTATCTCACCTAGGCCACTTTTGTCTGCAAGGTCGTGGCCGAAATCCAAGAGCCCAGCTTGGGAAGAGTGCTTGTGTGGATACTTACGTTCTACCGATGCTCTTTTCCCCTGTCTTTCTGACTGCCAAGGGTACCTATTTTGTATGTTATGACCGAGCATATACGTGGTTACCTCATGACTTCTCAGGTACCTGCTATATTGCAAATCTCTTGCCCCCGACTTTCACTGTTGCTGCCGACTATCACAAAATCAGAGTTGTGAGAGGCGTCATTAGTAAAGAGGATACTTCCGGTCAAGAAGCAGGAGACTTCTTCAAGGGTTTCCTACCGTTTTGGGGCCCTATGGTCAATAGCAGAAATCTGAGACAGTTAACTCGTGTAGTAGAGTCAACCGCTAACATAACTGCAAGCGCCCTTGGTAATCTGACAGCAGAGCTTCAAGCGGATAGGCTTATGACGTTACAGAACCGTATGGTTCTAGACATTGTTCTAGCAGATAGAGGTGGTGTGTGCAAAGTCATCCATTCGAGCTGCTGCATATTCATACCGGATAACGCTCCAACGGTTTATCAAGCCATCTCCAAGTTGCACAAAATCTCGGAGTCCATACACGTGGACGAGGGAGATTGGACGCTTCTAGGATGGTTTTGGAATCTAATGTCGACTTGGGGTTGGAAGATTCTCATGGTTATAGGGGTTGTTGTGACATTTCTGTTCACGTGTTGTCTGTGTGTACAGTGTGGTCCTGCCTTATGTGGCCTTTGCGCTACAACGTGTATAAGAAGGCCATCTGTTACCAAAGAGGCATTGATGGATAGAATTATGTTCCAACAACATCTGAATGATCTGATGAATATCGAGATCAAATCCGACTTCGACTAGTTCTTGCCTACATGAGGGCAAAAGGAGCGTCTGAGGTTCCGTGAAAATCGTTACGACGTTTTGGGCATCGCCGAATATGGACGAGTGTGGTATCTATGAACCGTAAATGACGAGTTTAGTAAGTGTACGCGGTATCACCATGCTACCCAGAAGAGTTCGTCTTATTTACAGGTTTTTCCAATGAACCCTCGGGTTCCATTTTAGATACGGCATCCATTTTGTTTCTTGCCCTCACGTAGTCAGCGAACAGGCAACTGTCCGCATCGTGACCTTTTGTTCCCAAGCTTCACGGAAGAAGCATATGCCTTTTCATGCGTCTTTTATGAGTAGGGGGAGGACACTGCTAAAGCAGTTGCCTCCGCCCGAAGGTGATTCTGCCGTGCCGGTCTATTGTTTCAGCCTCGCACGTGCTGGGATCAAGCCCTTTTAAGCTACGATTACGCATCCAATATTATCCTCACACTCTCTCCTCCCTGTTGTCTGACTTCCCTGCAGCTGTTCTTGTCTCTTTCTCTTGCTTATTTACAACTCAAGTGGAATGTACCTAATGGTGGGAAGATGTGCTTTCACAGTTGGAACTGGTGATGTTAATGTAATTATGTTCCGGGGTTCTGAATACATGAAAGCGATCCTTTTGAATTTTACTGTGGGAACTGAGCTGTAACCTTTTGCTTACATATTGTGCAATGACAAGATCTTGTATAAAAGAGAGCGACCCACAAATACAATTTGAAGCAGACTCTTGGAACCTACACTCTGTTGTACTTCTCATGACTTTTGCATCCCTGCAGTAATAAACGCTGATCTTTGACGCCGAAGGAAGTCTCCCGCGTCTCTGTCTTTAGTGCGCCAGAACAGGTATCCCACGAAGGTTTTAGGTGTTGTTCCCTGGCACCGCTGGGCCTTAAATAGTTCAGTCCTTCAGTAGGAATGCCCTGCTCTGGTATCATGTGCAGAACTGCCTCCCATAGGAATGCCCTGCTCTGGCATCAAGTGCAGTACTGCCTCCCATAGGAATGCCCTGCTCTAGCATCAAGTGCAGTACTGCCTCCCATAGGAATGCCCTGCTCTCGCATCAAGTGTAGTACTGCCTCCCTTAGGTATGCCCTGCACTGGCATCAAGTGCAGTACTGCCTCCCATAGGAATGCCCTGCTCTAGCATCAAGTGCAGTACTGCCTTCCATAGGTATGCCCTGCTCTGGCATCAAGTGCAGTACTGCCTCCCATAGGTATGCCCTGCCCTGGTATAATGTGCAGTACTGCCTCCCATAGGTATGCCCTGCTCTGGCATCATGTGCAGGCCTGCTTCCAATGTGCCAGTCCACTTCTCTGCTTCGTGTAGTTCTGCCTCCCACAGGAGAACCCTGCTTTCTGCTACTGCAGCTGCCACCTTTCGCGCTTTAGCCTGGTTTGTAAGCACTGATGACACCGATGACATACAGAGGATTTGGAGATATTATCACCTTGGGCGGAAACTCACTTAGGAAGCCATCTAACTAATGAGGCCATCTGCTGGGGCTAATCCTGGTCTATTCTTAGCACGGCCTGTCGGAGGTGGGTGTCCCCGGGTCCCATGGGCTCACGCAGAGAGAGGGCCCAATCTCTGTACCCCCTCCCGAGGGTGTACCCCAACACACCACACTGGAGGGGTACTGCTGTACCTCAACATGCCCTACAGGAGATTTACTTCTGTACCTCAGCACGCCACACAGGAGGGTACTGAACCTCAACACGCCAAACGACAGGGTGCTGAACCTGAATACGCCACACAGGAGGGGTACTGCAGTACCTCAACATGCCCTACAGGAGAGGTACTACCTTACATGCAAGGAAGGTACTGAACCTCAACACATCATACAAGAGGGTACTGAACCTCAGCAAGTCATACAGCAGTGAGAAGAGTATTGTTGTACCCCAACTCATATGGGGTACCATAGGATATCAACACAACCTGCAGCTGGTATCACTGAACCTTAACATACTCCATATGAGTCCTACTGTACCTCAACATGCCCTGCACCTGAATAATCCCTACAGAAGAAGGTACAGCTGTACCACAACCCATCTTAAATGATGGGGGTGTGACTGTGCCTGAAGATGCCATGAACCTGAGCATGCCCTATACAACTTGAATCCAAGATTCATGCCCATCTACAACTCTAACCCTCCTCCTGTATGGCCGATGACCTCACTACGCACTTTAACTAAAAAAAGACAGAGGTTTCAGACCAAGTAGCTCCACTCAAACTCGAACAAATAAGGCGAATCAAATCTAAACCCTGGTTCAACTTGGAACTTAATAACTATAGGCGTCAACTCAGACAAACGGAAAGGTCTTGGAGACTAAACCCCTCGACCTTGCACCTAGCGCAACTTAGATCTGCTCGGCTGGCATACAAAAAAACAATTTTTTGTGAAAAGGCATCTTTCTTCCGCAGCCAACTAGATCTGGCGAATAACAGACCGAGAGAACTTTTCAATATTGTCAAAAGCCAAACAAACTGCACTGCCTCTCACGAATTCCAAGCCACCAAAGAGCGATGTGAAAAAATTGCCACCTTCTTCACTAATAAAGTCTCAAAAATGTATCAATCCTTCATCCAAACCGCAAACCCTCCTTCCCTCTTAACCTGCCCCCCTTTATCCACCCTTGGCCAATCCGAAAGAGTTCTTACCAAGGACAATCAGGACGGCCTCCAGCTAAAAAACAATGTGCATTGGTCAGACTTTGAGCTAATGTTGAAAAACGAGGTCTTCAGTATAATTTCTAACCTAAAACCTTCTTCCCACACTATGGACCCCATCCCATCCCCAATTATAAAAGAACTCAACCACACCATTTCCCCATTCTAGACAAAAATCATCAATGCCTCTCTCATCTCAGGCTGTGTCCCAGACTCCCTTCCACTAGGACAAATCACTGCCATTCTCAAGAAACCAGGGGCCAACCCTAATGATCTTAACAACCTCAGACCCATCTCCAACCTCCTGTTCCTTGCAAAAACATTGAAGAAAAGATTTCTCCTTCAACTCAACAAACACATTGATGAGGTCAACCTCCTCAGCACCTTTCAATCAGGATTCAGGAAAGGCTGTAGCACTGAAACAGCTATGCTCAACATCTCTGACGATATTCACAAGGCTTTAGATGAAGGTGATGTCTGCCTCCTCATCCTTATTGACCTATCTGCGGCATTCAACGCAGTAAATCATTCAGTTCTTCTGGAGATCTTGTCGAAGCGCTCTGGCATGGAGACCTTGTCGAAGTGCTCAGGCATTAATGGCACAGTACTAAAATGGTTCAACTCCTTCCTTCAACACCGCTCGCAGCAAATTAAAATCAACTCCTGTCCTGTCTCTCAAAGCCAACAAAAGTCACACTTGGGGTCCCACAAGGCTCGATCCTCTCCCCAGCCCACATCAATCTCTTCATGGAGCCCCTCACAATCATCTTGAAAAAAACTGGAGTGAATTACCACCTTTCAAAATCAAGTCTCCCAGCGGCATCCGACACCTCAATGTCACTCTAACCGAGATCCAAACTTGGTTCAACGCTAATCACTTAAAGCTCAACCCAGATAAAACGGAACTAATCCTATTCTCTCCAAAAAGCAACCACCGACCAATCCAAGAGTGGCTCAAGAATCTCGTTGCCCTAAACTGCCCTCTCGTCCTATCAGACTCAGTTAAGTCTCTAGGCATCACCCTTGACAAGAACTTATCAATGGAGGCCCACATCAAAAACTCTGCAAAAGGTGCTCTTTTCTCAGTAAAACACCTCAAGAAATTAAAACCTTTTCTTTCCCATGATGACCTCAGGACAGTAGTTCAATCCCTAGTTCTCTCTAAAATGGACTACGGGAACGCCATCTCAACAGGGACTCCAAAAGCTCACTTAACCCAACTAAGGGCAGTGCTGAACATGGCCGCTCGACTCATATCTGGAGTAAAAATACTCCCTCAACTAGCTTCCCATGGAAGGGAGGTGTATTTACAAGCTGGCCTCCATCACACACAAACCCCTTCACTCTCCGGCCCCCAACTACCTGAACAACAAACTGGTAAGAGCAGGTCAACCCAGAACTCTGAGAAGCTCCAACTTACTCCCTCTTATCCCTCCAAAACTGAAAAAGAAAACCACCCAGTATCATTTGTTTTCTGGCAACGCTCCCAGGATGTGGAACGCTCTCCCTAGAGTCCTCAGATGCAACCCCTCCTCCTCCTGTTTCAAAAGGGACCTGAAACTCCATCTCCTTAACAAATACTTTCCTGACCAACGTCAGCTAACCTAGACTTCAATATCCAGGTTGACACATCTCTCTCTTGACATTCAAGGATAGTTGGTGACCGGACTGTGTTAGCCACCTTTGTTTGTTTTCTCTCCCTCCCCTGCACTGTTTACCTATTTTTCATGTTGTATTTTTTTTATCTCTGTTTTTGCTTCCTTACTGCCTTCCCACTATGTAATGCAACTTCCTTCTGTTTTTGCAGTGTTTATGTAAAGCGCTCGGATACCTACGGGTCAAGCTAGCGCTTTATAAAACGTTTTAAATAAATAAAAGAGATAGCAGTGTACCTGAACACAGCCTGTGTAATGGGGTAAACCTGTATCTCAAAGCATCCTACTGCTCTGCCTCAACATACGGTACTGCTGTGCATGAAACAGCCTATACTAAGGGGTACCTCCAAGCGATCACAGACCCAAGTAGGAGAAATGTCCATACCTCTTAGCCTCTGTATCCCCTCTCTAGTGTTGTACCATAGCAGGCCCTCCAGGAGATGGTTTCGCTGTACCTCAACATACCATACAGGAGGGGGTACCACTCTACCCCAACTCATTCTACAACAAGGAGTACACCTGTACCTCAAAACACCCTGTAGAAAGGAGTCTCAGTGTAACTTAATATGCCCTATACCTGAATATGCAGTGTACAGCTGTACATCAACACATCTTACAAGAGAGGGTACCACTGTACCAGAAGATACCATGCAGCTGAACAGGCCATGTCTAAAGGGATTCCAGTGTACCTTAACACACCTTGCTAATGGGGTACAATCCGAACCTCAGAACACACTAAAATACGTGCTACTGGTCTGCCTCAACAAGCCCTGCACACTGAAGTATGCTGTGCCTAAAAAATCCCTATATTAAGGGGTACCTCCAACCAATCACAGATCCTAGCGGGAGAAATGCATATATCTCTATCCCCTAACTGGTGCTGTAACTCAACATGCCATACACAAAGAGGTACCACCAACCACTCACAGATCCAAGTGAAAGAGAAATCCTGGCCTCTACAGCTCAATATCCCTTCTCTTTGAGCAGGACACCCCAATGCACTGCAGATCCAAGCAGGTGAAAGCTTCAGATCTCTATATCTTCTCACAGTGCTGCACCTCAACATGCTCTACACATGGGACGGTGCACCTTTGTGCAGGATGCGCTGAGGCGCAGCACTAGGGAGAAGCTGCAGCGTCTGAACCTCTCTTACTTGGAGATTTAGGACAAGGCCTTTGTTGCATCTGTGGTGCTGCACCTCAACATGCTCTACACATGGGACGGTGCACCTTTGTGCAGGATGCGCTGAGGCGCAGCACTAGGGAGAAGCTGCAGCGTCTGAACCTCTCTTACTTGGAGATTTAGGACAAGGCCTTTGTTGCATCTGTGGTGCTGCAAATCAACATGCTCTACGCATGGGACAGGGCACTTTTGTGCCAGAAGCTTTTAGGCGCAGCACTAGGGAGAAGCTGTAGCGTCTTAACCTCTCTTACTTGGAGATTGGAATTGAAATTGAAATATTTATAAAGCGCACGACTACCAGGAGGGTTCTTGGCGCTAGGGATGCAACCATAGGACGGTGGGGAGGGCGGACCGCTAGTGTGGAAAGGCTTGGGCAAAGAGAAATGTTTTCAGTACTTTATGGAACTCCAGATAATGGGGGGAGGACCTGAGGGGTGGAGGGAGGGTATTCCAGAAAGCGGGCGCGAGCGTGGAAAATTTGACGCCTCCCGACTTCTTCTTCCTAAAACGAGGGACAACCAATAAAGACTGCGAAGAAGAGTGCAACTCTCTGCTAGGAAGGTAAGCCTTAATTTCAGAGGAGATAAAGCCGGGGGCGGTCCCCGCCCTAGCCTGAAAAGTAATACAACCCATCTTGAACAGGGCACGTTCTCGGATAGGCAACCAATGCAGAGCTTTGAGCAGCGGGGTGACATGATGAGACTTGGAAAGATTGTAAACAAGTCGGGCGGCCTGATTTTGAACCAGTTGAAGTCTCCGGAGATTGTATGCGGGGACACTGGTATACAAAGCATTGCCGTAGTCTAAACGAGAGATGACCATAGCAGACAAGATAAGTTTAAGAGCAGAAAAAGAAAAGAAACGTGACACCTTTCGAATAGTGCGGAGAGTGAGGAAACACGAGGAGACTACTGAGCTAATCTGAGAGTGCAAAGTGAGGTGGGCATTTAGTTTTATCCCTAAGGTTTTGACCGAAAACGAGGGGGTAGGAGGAGAACCCAGGGAGGAAGGCGAAAACAGAGAATTCCAGGGACTGGAGGAACCACTTGTCAAAACCAACTCGGTTTTGTCAGGATTGAGTTTCAGATGGTTGTAGTTCATCCAGTCCCTGATGAAAAGCATAACAGAATGGAAATTATGAATAGAATCTGGAGAGGAGGATAAATTAAAAATAAGCTGGAGGTCATCAGCGTAGTTGTAGATCATGACTTCCATCTGCTGAAGTGCCAAAATAAGAGGGGAAATGTACAAATTAAACAACAGAGGGGACAAAGAAGATCCTTGCGGAGATTGAGGACAAGGCCTTTGTTGCATCAGTGGTGCTGCAAATCAACATGCTCTACACATGGGACAGGGCACCTTTGTGCTGGATGCATAGGGGCGCAGCACTAGGGAGAAGCTGCAGCGTCTGAAACTCTTACTTGGAGATTGAGGACGAGGCCTTTGTTGCATCTGTGCTGCTGCACCTCAACATGCTCTACGCATGGGACAGGGCACCTTTGTGCCAGAAGCTTTTATGCGCAGCACTAGGGAGAAGCTGCAGCAGTCTGAACCTCTCTTACTTGGAGATTGAGGACAAGGCCTTTGTTGTATCTATGGTGCTGCAAATCAACATGCTCTACACATGGGACGGTGCACCTTTGTGCAGGATGCGTTGAGGCGCAGCACTAGGGAGAAGCTGCAGCAGTCTGAACCTCTCTTACTTGGAGATTGAGGACAAGGCCTTTGTTGCATCCGTGGTGCTGCAAATCAACATGCTCTACACGTTGGATGGTGCACCTTTGTGCAGGATGCGTTGAGGCGCAGCACTAGGGAAAAGTTGCAGCAGTCTGAACCTCTCTTACTTGGACATTGAGGACAAGGCATTTGTTGCATCTGTGCTGCTGCAAATCAACATGCTCTACACATGGGACATGGCACCTTTGTGCAGGATGCGTTGAGGAGCAGCACTAGGGAGAAGCTGCAGCGTCTGAACCTCTCTTACTTGGACATTGAGGACAAGGCATTTTGTTGCATCTGTGGTGCTGCAAATCAACATGCTCTACACATGGGACATGGCACCTTTGTGCAGGATGCGTTGAGGCGCAGCACTAAGGTGAAGCTGCAGCAGTCTGAACCTATCTTACTTGGGGATTGAGGACAAGACCTTTGTTGCACCTCAACAGAGGCACCAGGAAAAGAGTTTTCCAGATGAGGCAATGCTTGGACAAGCGTGTTGCTCAGACCTCTATCACATCACGTATGCAATACAGCAGCACAGTGCTGTATAAATATGACATTTCTGTGGAGTAAAGTTAAAAGCATGAATTGTGTGCAATCATCCCTCTTTAGTGCTGTTTGGCCTTAACACAGCCTTATGTCCCAAGAGAGCCAGTGTTGTACCTTAACTCAGCTCTTCATGTAGGGTTTCTGCTGAGGAACGTGTTAATAGATGCAAGGGCAAGTCTGTATTTTATCTGGCCCTCTCATTTACCAGAATAGGCCATCTTTAACCTGTACAGCAGCCTACCCCAGCAGAACATGCACACAACCTATCATTTAGAATATGGACTTTGTACCTGACACACGGGCATATACATGCATGCCATATTTACAGATTATGGATCCTGTAGGTGTCTTCCAAAATATCCCTCAGCTTCAGCCTTCTACACAGTTAGTTAGCCTGCACGGGCATAACAGACTTCCCACCATGAGGGATGTGTCACTCAAAATCTGCCCCGATCACATAGAATAAGTACTGGAGGGTCAATGAACCGTTGTGTATTACACAGCACAACATTGTCAGGAATTGCGGCTTCCTACCCATATCCTACGCTGACGACACCCAAATAGTGGCAGCTATATCTAACAACACAACTGAGACAGCCGATAGATTTCGGCACTGCATGGATCAGGTTAGTCCCTGGATGCAAGGAAACTGCCTAAAATTAAATGGCGATAAGTCAGAGGTCATGCTGCTGGGGGCTGAACCTAACATTTGGCCACTCAATTGGTAGCCCGACAGTCTAGGCAGTTGCCCGTCACTAGTGGACAACGTAAGGAACTTGGGATTCATGTTTGACTCCAAACTTACGTTTAAGGCTCAAATTAATAAACTTGCCTCCTCCGTATGGTACACGCTGAAGCTGATCAGAAAACTGTTGGTATTTATCCCATCAGACACCTGCAAAACCTTTGTAACTATGCTGGCATTATCCAAAATGGATTATGGGAACTCTCTGTATGCAGGGCTTCAAAAACAGTTATTGCTAAAACTTCAGCGCCTCCAGAACGCTGCAGCCAGGCTGGTACTGGACATTCCCAGGTTTGAGCCCGTGGCTCTCAGAATGAGAAGTCTCAACTGGCTTCCCGTTGAGAAAATAATTCAATTCAAGTCATCTTGCCTGGCATATAATGCCTTGCATGGGTCAGGCCCTCACTTTCTGAAAACTAACCTATTACAGTATGATCCGCCTAGGACTCTCAGGTCCAGCAGTGCTAAGCTTCTCAAGACTCCCAGATTTAAACAACTAAGATGGGGGGAGTAGCCTCATACTTCACACAGCTAAAACCTGGAACAAGCTACCAGTAGAAATAAACAACAGCCCATTACTGTTATCTTTTCGAAAGAACCTAAAGACCTGGCTTTTGTCAGCATAGTCCTGGCTCTTGTGTTTGCACGACTCTTTCCCACCTCTGGCAGGCATAGTCATTTTTAGCGCCAAGACACCCATGGGCATTCGTGCGCTCTACAAATTTGATAATCAAATCAAATCAAATCAAACATACTGTGAGTACTGTAGCTCAATCCACCTGCAGATAATATATGTCCAACCAATACACTGAGCAAATGGGACATGGCCTACAGAATATTAACTGCATAATTTATGATTCAAACATTATGATACCAAGCATATGTATGCAAACATCATACCAAACCTCAGGTCACACACAGAATTAAGGGGATCTCGTGTACATGCAATATACACTGCATGCGTCTGGACTATCTTACAGTGTGTGTGCTCCAGACAGCACCAGGGTGTACACACAGCACTCCACCCCAGGGCCACAGGCGGGCACCTCGGTGCTTCCGGGAAGAAGGAACCCCGCAGGCACTTCATTTAAATCTCGGTGGTGCACTTGAACACGTGGGAGGTTCCTGTTCATTTAACAAACCACACGTGACTTTCTATTGCACCTATGCATGCATCAGAGGCGAAGCATGATGACGTCATCTTATAGGGAGCACATTTAAACGTACAGACTCCCTACGAAGAACGGCGGCTACCTTTGTCAAGTCCTTCTGTCTATCAATATCAAGGAAGCTTGGCCTGGGACCTGGGGGCGGGGACCTTTAAACTATGTGTACCGAGGGACCTTTGTTTTTGTTGGTTTAAGGGTCATGATCGATTTTTCCTCAAGTGTAATTTATATGCAAAACTCATCAACGATCTCTACCTAGATAAACTTATGTTATTTTCCACTCATTTGCACAAATCACTTTTAAACATCGAAAAAATCATGTGCTAAACTTATACAACCAAGCACCATCAAACACATAAACAACTGAACAAGGGTCTTATTCCAGTCGGATGAAAGCATGCCTAGAATGGAAGCAGAACGTTTACCATAACTTTGCTAGAACATGCAATACAAATGCCAACATCATTTCAGAACACATTATTTCAGCTGAGACTTTATCTGTGCACCATTTCAGTGACACATCGATCCTTTAGTGTGCCTGTTGTTCCAAACAACACTTAAGTGCTGCCAGAACCAGAAACACTCATATATATAGTCCCATCACTCAGTGAAGCCCAGGTAGGGAAAGAATAAATGAGTGCTTTGTTTTGGTTTCGGTAAAGGTAGATTGTTCTGATGTTTGACTTTTCAAAAGGACTAAACTGTGCTGTCTGTCTGGGTTAGGGAGTTGGTGCTATTTTCTTTTGTAGTGTTACATTTTTGTTTGCCTCCTTTTTCACTAGGATTGAAAAGCTGGATTCATTCTGTTTTGTTGTGTTACAGGATTGGTTTGGGGTTTTTAGTTTTTTGGCAAGGTTGAGGCTTTGGTTAGGGTTTTTTTATTAACAGTGGATGGTCGAATTTACGGTTAGATAGTCAGTTTAAGGCATTGGGTTTGGCAGTGATGTACGTTTGTTTTTTGTTTTTCAGCAGGTTGTTGGTTATCTGTAGAAACAAGTTTTTTTTAAATATGATTGAAAGGTGGTATAAGGTTGTTTTGTACGTTCAGTAAACAGGAGTGTTTGTCTTTTTATGTTTGGGTATCATTGAATTCCACTTTTTGTTAGCAAGATGATGGTTTGTATTTTTCTCTAGCAAACACAAGGAGATGATGAACGGAGCGCTGAAACTTTTCAGACACTCACCCCCAGTCACAGATCTGGGTTGAATCCATCATCATTCTGAATCCATCATCGTTCTTTAGCTCACTTTACCACCCGAGTTTGGACCCAGCCATATGCAAATCAGTGTTGACCCTGTGCCTCAAGGGAACAGTCCAGCCCAACCTGTCAAGTCATGTCTTTCCTGAACCGGAAACAGGTATCCTGGGACCGGTTTCGGGGTAACACCCCATATCAGCCAGGCTTTCTTGAATCCAGTGGCAAAGTGAGCAAGGGACCCACATCTGGGCATACTCTGCCAACTTAGGACGAAAAAAGCAAACACAAGTAGATGATGGACAGAGTATTTTTTCTAGGACAGACGTGTTGGGAAGGATCCTCTCCAGATGGGCCGATAAACAGCGTTTAGGGTTTCTAGTAGTATCATTTAGAGGATGGTGTGTGTAGTTTTTAGGCAGTCCTAAGATGCTAATTATTTTTTTCCAGAAGACATAGAGCACTGGGTTAGGAGAATTTCAATAGAATTGGAAGGTTTACGTTGAGCTGACCCGTCTAGGTTGAGGTTTTAGTTTGGGTTTCTTGGGATGGTTGTTTCTGGGTTTCTGTTGGTATGACAGATTGTTTTGGGGGAGTTGTCGAGGAGGTTGGTTTTGATCTTTCAGTACGATTGAGTGGTTGGTTTTGCACTTTTCAGCTGATTTAAAGCATCATCCTTTCATAAAGGTGCAAGGGCGGTATGCGGGGCTTTGCTTACCAAGAAGTAAGAGCTTGACTGTCTTGGCATCCTTGTCGGCATCTTCCTGCAGCTTTTTCTCCAGCTCCTTTGACCGCTTTGCAAGCTCTTTGTCCTCAGCACTGGCACCGCTCCCCATGCTGTCGGTGTCCTCCTGCTCCAGGTCTTCCCTTTCAGGAAACCCCTCCAGTGGGGAGCCCACAGAGGAAGAAATGGCGACGAGAGGGTGGATCAACTAAAGGGATGGAAAGGATTGCTGGACTCTGGCTGCTACGAAAGTGCAACTGCCCTGTGCATCTCTCCAACCTGCTCTCCCGTTACCTTAATTAGCAGTGGATAACACCAGCTCTTACTTGAGATTGTCAGTTTTCTTAAATCTCCCCACGTGACAGAAGGAAATCCTATTAAAAGGCTGAGAGGTTAAAGATGACTGGCAGTGTCTAGTAATGCCAGGCAGGGAGGCCAGCCTCGAGGTGCTTTTCCTGCCCACAGTAGCCCTTGCTGCTGTTTTGGTTGCCAGGAGCAGCGAACCCATGAGCAGCACAGGGTGCTTAGGTATCAATGTGCAAAATTAATCCAGCAGTTTAGACTCTTAAATCAGAACATTACAGGGCTGAATCTCAAGGAAACAATGCCCACACCTTCTCATCTCCTCCAAAGTGTGTCTGAGTTTCAAGTGTACCATTCTTTGCGCCTGGGCGCAACAGCCCAGGGCATCTACAGCCATCGAGGGGCAGATGTGTCTTTCCACCTATCCAAATATTGTAAAATGCCACAAAAGAGTATGACGCCTAAACGAACCAGGGGCGTAAGTGACGCAACAGCGTGAGGCCTGATGCAACAAACTTGACGAGAGAAGAGTGTGTGAGTGGGGAACGTTCGTGGGATGCCCTGCGGAAGATGGGGTGCCCTTCTGTTCTTAAGAACAATCACGCCCCCTCCCTCCATTTCTGCCAGCTTCAGCGCTGATGCCACCGTGGCTTCTCGCCCATCTGGCGGCCGCAGGGCGAGCTGATGCGACGTGACAGGAAGCAAGTGTCACTAATCGCTGGCCACACTTGGCAGACCCCGCTAACTGGGTAATCAGGCTCTTCCCCAGCCCGCCACCTAAGCGCTTTAAAGTGTAGGCTTTGCGGGGCTAATCTGATCCAGCCTCCCTCCTTAGCACCCTCCGCCGTGCCAGCGGCCCCACCCTCGCCCCCCGGCTGCTGGTTGGCCCTGCAGCCCTGAGCCCCTTATGGGATTATTGACGAGCTCAGTTTATTTCAGGTGATGCAGGTGGCGCGGGCAGGAGCGGCCTCTGGCCCTGCCACGGGGGCTGCATGTTCATCCTCTGCGGAGAGGAGGGCAGCGCACAACAGGAGACACAGACGAAGGCCAGGGCGCTCACAAACAGCGCAGCCCGAGAGCCCGAAAGAAACGTTTGCGTTGAAAAAGCTGAATTCTCTGCACGTCACCCATTAACCACTCTAGACTTATTTTTTGGGGTCTGTGAACGACGCAATAACAGACCAATGATTGAAGAGTGCTGGCTGAAAAGCACTTATAAGTAAGTATATTCTGCTTATAATTTTAGTAAAATCAGAATGCCTCTATAATTGAGTATATAATTGTTGGTAATTCAGAGCTTCAAGGCGCGACCGCCAGACCTAATAATAATAAAGTATATTAGAGACATCGTTTTAGTAAAATCAAAAGGTTTTGGCTAACGCCAAAGTAAAAAAAAAAAAAACAAGAGGTGACTCCCCAAGTTTAGGTAATCACGAAGCCTACATTTTGGTCCACCTGTGTAACACCCAACTCGGGTAAATTCCAACATGTGGAATTGGTGCCACCTCGTGGTTGATATTGAAAACTACAATAAAAAATACATGTCCCGTTCACCCAAGGCAGCAACTATATAAATTCCTCATGATGCCCACGAGCTGTCGGTTCATCATCTCCTCACCTGCGCAGACTGGAAAGGTGCTTTCCTCTGTTATAGTCTTGTATAAATGTTCCCGGCTGTGTGGATGGGTATTCGGCGCGGCAGCTTTATTGTTGCTATGGGAGGGTTTTTTGAGTTCGACTTTTAGTTTGTTCTGTTTTTTTGTTCACAGATCAAGAGATTTTCGCTTGGAATGGTCGCGCTGAAATTTCCATCAACCGAGTGTCATGGCCGACTTCACCCACCAATGTTGAGTTTGTAGGGACCCGGCCCCAGGTCACTGCGCCTAGGATGGTTGCGGACGCAAGGGGCCATGTATAGTGCATTACGCTCGTTGTGCACGAGGCACAGTTACTCGCCATGCACATTGGCTTGATCGTGGCCAGCGCAGTCTTTGGAACCAAGCAACGACATCGTCCGATTTGTTTCTATAATAACTAAAAGTAGAGAACGGATAAGGAGAGCCTAGGAAAGGATGCTTTCTTTGTTAGTACTCACGGCAAAATATGAATTCTAAGTCGAATCAAAGTAGACACACTTGCCAGAACTTACCTACAGCTTGTCTCCAACATCAGTGACGTGTGTCAATAACCAAGGCCCTGATTCCAGCCAGCATCATTCACATAATTTATGGTCCAATGAGGCCTGGGTGTTAGAGAAGGAGCCGTGGTATGTATGGATGGGCGGGGGGATACATGGGGTTATTTACTAATCCTACTGTATGAGTCTCTAGGTACCAGGTAGAATTGAATACCTTGATTACCACTAGATACTGTCACTGGAACAATAGCCACATCGTCAGGCTGAACCTGACATTCCCATGTGTGAAATGTGAGGCATGGGATCTGCAAAATAATACGTTACATTAGCATAACCTTAAACTACTATAGCCATGTTTTGTGCCCATGCTGACTAATGCATAAAGTGGGCACCTTTGTCTGACATGTTGAGCCTTTTTGTCAGAGCTAGTCTTTCGATACAAGGAACGGCTCTTGTGGCAATCTGAAGGTCATCGTCCTTTCTCATGGTCTCAGTGTTAGACACCACTACGGTTCCTCTAAATATAGCACTTGCTCTTCTCAAAGAAACCTTCATGTAACACTATATGGGGCATATTTACAAGCCCCTATCGCCTCCACAATGTCACTTCCCACGACGTTATGGTGGCGATAGGGGCATCGCATTATTTACAAAGCAGTTTTAAGCCACTTAACGTGGCTTAACGCTGCCTTGCAAATAAGGCCCCTTTCATGCTATACTTAGCGTGAAAGAGGAGGGCAAAGGGTGTTGCTGTGGGCGTTCCACAGCAACACCCATTGATTTTGATGCGGCCCCATATTTACAAGAGTGGCGTAAATATGGGGCAGCGCCAAAATTTAGTCCAGGGAAAACCTAGTCTTACCCTGGTGAAACGAGGAGAAATGTTTCATTTTTCCTTGTTTTTGCTGTTTCCATGTGTGCTCCGTTGTGCAGCAGACATAGAAACAGCAAAACTCCAATGATTGTTTATGTGCAGAAAGGTGTCCCTTCCTCTACATAAACAATAATAAAAAAATGACGTTTTGCAACTGTGTGATGCATCAAGCAGCACACACAGAAGTTACAAAACACCATTCAAAGATTGTTTATGTGCAGGAAGGGACGCCTTCCTGCACATAAACATTCACTCCACTCAATGCAGGCACCCTTTCACTATAGTGCAAGGGTGCCTGCGTTGGCGCTAGGCAGTTACATTTAGCACCAGCGCAGGGGGAAACGCAGATCTGCATCATATTCTTGTAAATATGTTGCAGGCCTGCTTTTCTAAAGTGATGGAGCGTGTCATTAGCCTTCTAGGTTTAACAACACGCTTTACCGCTTTCTGTGTAACTATGCCCCTATATCTGTGACTTGTCTTTGCTCACCGAGCATACCCCATCCCACTTTTCTGGTGGGCACTGTGGCCAGCTGGACCTATAATTCAAGGGCTATTCATTTTTTTCTCACTAAACCTTTTTATTCTTCCAATTGCACCTGAGCAGAGTTTCTTGAATAAATCCTACTTTTCTTAAGTGTGTGTGCAGACTGCACCATACCTACAGCCGCAGGGCTGAAGTACTGGCAACATAGGCTGTGGGGCTCCCCCTCCAAAGCCACCATGGTGAGAACAGGCCTTCAAGGTCAATGCATGACTACATTCTGAGGTCCCAGATGGCTGACATCACTTACAAAGTGCTGTAAAACACAAGCATGCTCGTGAAGCTGCATCTTCGCAAACAGAAACTATTGCATCTGGCTCAGTCCATCTCTTTGACAAGCTTTGTTTGGAGATGGACCAGGACTGACGGTGTGGTTTGTTTGTATGTTTTTTTTTTTAGTCAGTGTTAGTTGAGGTTAATTTTGTGATTTTTCTTTCACAATTCTGATGTCCCTTTGCTGAATTCCACATGCCTGAGTAATGGGCGTGCAAGCATCATACAAAAGCATCAGCCCTCGAAGATTGGTGATGCCAAATGGAAATTAATTGGTAATTGCGGAACGGTTCTTACACACAGTATAGTATTACCATCCTCTTTTAGCTTGCTTTTTATTACTCCTACTGCTATCCCTATGATATCACTATCAATGATTCAACGGCCAGAGGCTAAGGCATTCCACGAAAAGATATGGCATCAACATGACACAGCAAACATCAAGTAAAATTAGGATAATTACAAAGAAATAAAAAACGGGTTATTCCTTGAACACTGTTTCACTTTGTACAACATTAAGCACAGTGAAGTAAAGTAATCTGGCACTTTGGTAAAATGTTGGGAATTGAACGCAGGGGCTCAATGGGTTAGTTGGCGGGTGCGCCATAATCTAATTATCATGTCAGCAGCAGGCCGCGCTGCACGCGAACTTAGAATGTCATGTTTAGTTGTCTCGCGCGCTCACCGCCTGTGACGGATCAAGAATGATTTCAGAAAGCTGGAGCGTTGCCCTCGACCCAGCCTGATAGTTGTGGGGTGCGGGTCCTACAAGCTGAGAATAAAGTTTGGCTTTGCTGTGACTTCTATGCGGGCTCCAAGGTGTATCTTTACACAGGGCTTAGGTGTACTAGCGCAGACACCAACAATTTCTAATTCTGATCCACCTCGCATTATCAGCTTAGCAGTGGCATGCCACAGCAACTCTGACCCGGTCTACAGGGATTTTGAACATTGCTGTCTTCTCATAGGTCCGCGTGATCGCCCGTCTATAACAAGCATTGGCAAGGCCAATAGGTCTTGCCCATGTGAGAGCTATTGGCAATGTGTTTTAGTCATGTTGTACACCAGTGTGGCTGCTCTTCAGCATAGCTAAATATTAGTGGCATGGGGCAGGGTAGATTGGAGTGGGATAGATTGGGATAGATGGGAATGGGGTAGATTGGGGTAGAGTGTAATGAGGCAGATTGGCGTAGAGTGGAGTGGAGTAGAAAGGAGTGGGGTTGATTGGGATAGATTGGAGTGGGAGAACCAGGTCGATTAGCGTGGTAGATTGGAGTGAGGTAGATTGGGGTCGAGTGGGGTAGATTGGAGTGGGGTAGATTGGAGTAGGCTAGACCAAGGTAGATGGGGTGTGGTGGAGTGGGATATATTGGGGTAGAATGGAGTGGAGTGGGGTAGAACGGGGAAGAGTGGAGTGGGTAGATTGGGGTAGATTGGAGTGGTGTGGGGTAGATTAGGATGGGTGGGGTAGATTAGAGTGGGGGTAGAGTGGAGTAAATTGGAGTGGAGAAGATTGTAGTGGAGTAGATTGGGGTATATTGGAGTGGGGTAGATTGAATTGAGATCGATTGAAGTGGGTGGATTGGCGAGGAGTGGGACAAATTGGAGTTGTGTGGGGTAGAATGATGTGGAGTTGGGTAGACTGGTGTTGAGTGGGGTAGATTAGGGTGAAGTGGGGCACAGTGGAGTGGCATGCATTTGGAGTGGAGTGGATTATGGTAAAATAGATTGGAGTGAAGTGGGGTAGATTGGAGTGGGGTAGATGAAAGTGGGGTAGATTGTAGTGGAGTAAATTGGAGTGGAGTTGGATAGAATGATATGTAGTAGATTGGGATGGGGTGGGATAGATTTGAGTGGGATAAGTTGGGTTAGAGTAGGGTAGACTGGAGTGAAGTAGAATGGGGTAGATTTGAGAGGGGTGGTTTGGATGGGGTATGAGAGGAGTTCAACCATATCCCTGAGCACACACTCAAATACAAAAACCCACAGTTTTATAGGTTATTCGAAAAAATGAAATTAATATTTGTTGTCTTTATTTTCTGTCTTCTTTTACCAAACACGTGTTGGCTAAAAAAGACAGAAAATAAAGACAACAACAAATATTGATTGCATTTTTTCGAATAACCTTAAACTGTGCTTCTGTAATAGAGTGTGTGCTCAGGGATATGGTTGAATTTAAGTAGGGTTTTTTGGTTGGATCCAATTGGGAGGGTCTGGGGTGATTCCCTCCTCCTTTAGAGCACCACATTATGACACCAGGAGACACGTCAGTCATAGGTGAGCGCTGAATCATTCACCCATCTTGTATTCATCCCTGTGGAGATTGGAGTAGGGTAGTTTGGGGTAGAGTGGGGTATGGTAGAGTGGATGAAGTGGAGTGGGTTGGATTGGACTGGAGTTGGGTAAATTTGAGTATCTTCGCGGGAGGAACAAACATCCGTTTCAGCCACACCACCCAGCCTCTCTGGACGGACCACCACTGCTTCCATTTCACATTCAACACAACCACCACACCAAAGCCCGCCCCGACCACCACAAAGAAACTGGAGCAAGGTCAAAGAGGAACTCCTCATCACCACCCTCCTCCAAGACCCCCCAGCGCCACAACCAACACCAACTCCGTAGCACAAAAGTTCACCGCTCACACTCGCACGCATCCGACACCCCGCCAAGCAATGTCCGCTGAAGGCCGCCTGGTTCACCACAGAACTACAGGAAGCCAGACGCTCTTACAGACGCCTAGAGAAAACCTGGCAAAACCAGAGAACCACGGAAGCTCAGAACAACCACATGAGCGCCCTGAAGGAATACCACCAGCGCATAAGGGACACCAAACGGACCTTCATAGGAAACAAAGTCCAGACCAATGCGACCAACGCTAAGGAACTGGTCAGCATCATACAGCAGTTCACAAAACCCCCCAGCAAACCTACGGAAGTCACACCTTCTCAGCAACTCTGCGACAAGCTCAACTCATACTTCCATCTGAAGATCAAGGCCCTTTACAACAATTTCAGCGAACCGATGCCGAACATCACCCTCCAACTCTGCCGATAAGTCAACCATCATACCGTCGAACACATCACCGCTACCATGCAGAAAACCCACTCAGGAGCCCCAATGGACCCCTGCCCACTGTACATATTCCACAGGTCCGCTGCCGCCATCACACCGGAATGTGGACGGACCATCAACACCTCATTCATGTCCGGCATCTTCCCAGACGATTGGAAGCGGGCAGAGATAAAACCCATCCTCAAGAAACCCACAGCCGACCCAACGGACCTGAAAAACTACCAGCCCATCTCTCTCCTCCCATTCGTGGCCAAAGTCACAGAGTAACTCGTGAACGCCCAGCTGACCACCTTCATCAAAGAGAACTCCATCCTAGACGCCTCACAGTTTGGATTCCGCAGCAACCACAGCACTGAGACCGCTCTTCTCGCTGCCACTGACGACATCCGCATGCTAATCAACCAGGGACACACCGCGGCCCTCATCCTTCTAGACCTCTCCACAGCCTTCGACAACGTTTCTCATTGCACTCTTGCAGCCAGATTTCACGACGCAGGGTTACAAGGAGCCACCCTTGACTGGACCCTATCCTTTCTCTCCAGCAGCACCCAGAGGATCAGACTCCCGCCCTTCCTCTCCGAACCCACTGATATCAACTGCGGAGTACGCCAGGGCTCATCACTCAGCCCCACGCTCCTCAACATCTACATGGCACCCCTCGCCGCAATCGTCAGACAGCATGGGCTCGGCATTGTATCCTATGCAGACGACACCCAGCTCACTCACGAAGAATCCAGAAGACACCTGACTCTGCTTCCAGGGGGAATGAAGAACGTGGCAGCCTGGATGAAAGACAGCTGCCTGAAGCTCAACTCAGAGAAGACCGAGGTCCTCATCCTCGGACCCTGCAACTCCGCCTGGGACAACACTGGTGGCCCTCTGCCCTTGGGAGTCCACCCACCCCTACAGACCATACACGAAACCTCGGCATCATCCTCAACTCTTTCCTCTCCATGAACTGCCACATCAACGCCGTCGCCTCCACTAGCTTCAACTGCCTGCGGATCCTCCGCAAGACCTTCAAATGGATCCCCTGACTGCAGAAAGACCGTCACCCATGCGCTCATAACCAGCGGACTGGACCACTGCAACACCCTATACGCCGGAATCAATAGAACTCTACTACACAGACTCCAGACCATCCAGAACGCCACAGCCAGACACGTCTTTGGGACTCTGCATCACGAACACATGACCCAACACCTACGAGACCTCCACTGGCTCCCCGTCGAGAAGAGGGTCACCTTCAATCTCCTCACCCACACCTACAAATCCCTCAACAACATCGGACCTAAATACCTCAACGAGAGAGTATCTTTCCACGTACCCAAGAGGATCCTCCGCTCCGTCGACCTCGCCCTTGCAGAGGTCCCCCGCATTCGCATAAACAGAACAGGCACAAGAGCCTTCTCCTACATCACAGCCAAGACGTAGAACAAGCTCCCCATGAACATCAGATGCTTCCCAACCCTGCACACTTTCAAGAAGCACCTCAAGACCTGGCTCTTTGACTGATCCGGAGCTGCACCCCCACACCCCGCCAGCGCCTTGAGACCCTCACGGGTGAGTAGCTCACTTTATAAACCCCTGATAGATTGATTGATTGATTGATTGATGTGGTAGATTGGAGTACAGTGGGGTAGATTGGGTGGAGTGGAATGGAGTGTGGTAGATTTGGATGAGTGGATTTGGATAGATTGAAATGGAGCAGAGATTAGAATGGAGTGAGTTAGATTCGGGAATGGTGGAATGCAGTAGGGTAGATTGGAGTGGAGTGGAGTGAGGTACATTAGGGTGGGGTGGAGTGGGGTAGATTGGGTGGATTAGAGTAGAGTAGATTGGAATGGAGTGGCGTTGATTTGAATGGAGTGGGGTGGATTGGAGTGGAATAGAGAGGAATGGGGTAGACTGGAGTGGAGTAGATTGTAGGGGAGTACATAGGGGTAGATTGGAGTGGGGTAGATTGGGGAGTGGTAGATTGTGTAGGATAGATTGGAGTGGGGTGGGGTAGAATTGAGTGGGATGGATTGGGGTAGAGTGGGTTAGATTGGAATGGAGTTGGGTAGATTTGAGTGGATTGTGGCAGACCGGAATGGGGTAGATTAGAGGGAAGTGGGATGGGGTAGATTTGGGTAGAGTGGAGAGAAGTGGAGTCGAGTGTAGTGGAGTAGATTGGAGTGGAGTGGGGTAGATTGGGTGGATTGGTGTGTGGTAGATTGGAGTGGGGTAGATCGTGATATATTGGGGTGTGGTAGATTGTTGCATATTGGGATGGGGTAGCTTGTGGTGGCGTAGGCTAGATGGAAGTAGAGTGGGGTAGATTAGAGTAGAGAAGAGTTGAAAACATTGTAGTGTAGTTTGGAGTGTAGTGGGGTAAATTGGAATGGAGTGTGATTAATTGGACTAGGGTGGATTGGAGTAGATTGGAGTAGGGTAGGTTTGAGTGGATTTGAGTGGTGTGAGGTAGGCTGGAGTGGAGTGGGGTAGATTTGAGTGGAGTGTGCTGGACTAGAGTTGGATAAAGTGGAGTGGGATAGATTTTGGTGGAGTGGAGTGCGGTAGATTGGAGTGTGGTAGAATGGGTGGATTGAAGTTGGAGTGGGGTAGATCGTGGTAGATTGGAGTGGGGTAGATTGTGGCGGAGTTGGGTAGATTAGAGTGGAGAGGAATTGGCTAGATGGCAGTGGAGTTTGGAGTGGGGTACATTGAAATGGAGTAGGGTAAATTGGACTGGGGAGATTGGAGCAGAGTGTGGTAGGTTGGAGTGGAGTGCATTGGATTGGGGCACTTTGGAGTGGGGTGGATTGGAGTGGATTAAAGTGTAGTGGGGTAGACTGGGTAGTTTAGAGCAGAGTTGGTAGATTTGAGCGGAGTATAGTAGTTTAGGGTGGAGTAAGGTAGACTAAGGTGGAGTTGAATGGGTTTAGGTTGGGTGGGTTAGGGTAGATTGGAGAGGAGTGGGCTAGATTGGAGTGGGGTAGAGTGGAGTATGGTGGAGTAGATTGGAGAGGAGTAGGGTAGATTGGATCATATTGGAGTGGATTGGGGTAGACTGTTAGAGTGGGCAGATTGAAGTGGGTAGATTGGATGGAGATGCGGTGGGTACATTTGGGTAGGGTAGATTGGAGTGGGATAGGTTGGAGTGGAGTGTAGTAGACTGGAGTGGAATGGGGTAGATTGATTGGGGATGAGTGGTTAGTTTGGGATGGAGTAGAATGGGGTAGATTGTAGAGGAGTGGGGTGGGGTGGGGTAGATTGGGATACATTGGAAGAGGAGTGGGATAGGTTTGAGTGGGGTAGATTGGAGAGTGGTAGAGTGGAGTGGGGTAAGTGGTGTGGAGGGGAGTGGTGTGCAGTGGAGTGAGTGGCATACATTGGAGTGGCATGTAGTCGAGTGGTGTGGCGTGTCGTAGAGTGCCTTAGAGTGGAGGAGTGTAGAGTGGAGTGGCATGTCGTAGAGTGGAGTTGAGTGACATAAAAGGGAGTGGTGTGGAGTGGCCTAGTGTGGAGTATGCATGGTGTGGTAGCGCAGTGCCATGAGAGACAACACATTTCCAATTCAAGTGACCATTACATCTGTACTGTTTTCACCACACTTCAGAATGACAATTTGTTTTTCTTCATTTGGACTAATTCTGATATATTCTGAAACATTGGCACAGTTCATTTTTTGTTTCTTGAGTAAAGACATCCCACACTCTCTCCTCTTACAGGGGTACTCAGTAGAATTGTCACATACATTCTTTCACTGTGAAGTCAGAGAAAGAAGATTAAACACCAAGCTCCCTCTGAAGATTGAGCTTGACATTTGTCCTCTGTCTTTGAATTCACAGCAAATGTGACAAGAAAAGAACAAGATTCAAAGGCCAGTTTACAGAAAGGGAGTTTGTGAAAGAATATAGTAAACAAGAATTGGGCAACGGGAGGGACGAACTTAAGCTGGACAGCCTAAAGCACATAAAGCCAGCAAATAGTAAGACAGAAAAAGTGAGTTACACACCACAAAGCCAATGGTAAGCAACGGGTGGAGTGAATTCCTAGGTCAGCCTTCTGAATGTCTCCAAAATGTCTTTAGCTATCTGGTAGTCTTTGACCTAAAAACCCCCTTGGGTAAGGAAAAGAATCCCTCAAATAACTGAGTGTGTTGGCCTTTTCCCCAAACCATGCCAGAGCAGTCAAGCTGCAACACTGTGAGGGCTGGTATTTTGTACTTAAAATCTGCTGTCTAGCAACTCAGTGGAACTAGCTTAGGACGTGCACTGAAGAAAGGAGGAACTTGTGATATGCAAGCAGTTTCACCACAGCCGCAAGCTTTCCGGTTACAGGAAACATAAAGTGTGGTCTGAGCACTGGGCATGTTGTACAGGCGCCTTTAGCACATTGTTTTGTAGGTGGAGGAAGGTAGTGCAGTGCAAATTAATGCAACAGTGGATATTCTTGTGTAGATCAATGCTACTACTTTTAAAAACATTTTCCTCTTTATTAAACAAATGCTTCAGACATTGTGCAGTACAATACATAGATAGAATGAAACATGGCAAGTAGAGGTTCGAAGAGCTCATACTGTGAACATTTACAATGCAATATACAGTCATTACATAGGCTATCTAGTTCAACCTTCTATATCTCAGCACTACAACCTACCTCCCATCCCCTCCCAAGTTGTCCTTCCCTGAGTTAACTCCTAGATTGTATCCAAGCATCCCAGATCTTTTCCCATTTGTGAGGGCAACCTCTTCTCTAAAAGATGGTCTTCTCTGCCTGTTGGCACTAGTCTAGATCTTTTTTACAGCCCCCAATTTTCGGAGCCTCACTTTCTCCCCATGCAATATTCCTTTTTGCCACTCCGTCTGTCAGTCTAAGCTATATTTTAGCGCGTTTCGGCCAGACTATCTCTCCCGTCATTCCCAGTATATGCCATTGTGCGTCAACCGGGACCTGTAGGACCACTACTCTTATCATCCCTTGGGCAATAGTTCCCCAATACTGTTGAATTTTGGGAGAGGACCATAGAGTGTGGACGAAGGTAACCATTTCTTCACACCCACTAGCGTACCCGCACGAGTCGCAATGACCCATACAATGCCGCAATGTCCTAGGGGCATATGATCTGTGTAGGATCCGAAGCTGGATCAGTCTGAACTGCACCCTTATAGTGATTTCCCTGGGGTTCTGTATGGCTTCCGCCCAATCATCGTCCTCCAGAAACCCTACGCCAATGCATCCTTAAGGGGCCAATATAGTCTGGGAGTTATTCATAATTTTCTGGTATGTTAGGGAGTAAGCTTTACCTATCATAGGGTCAAGTAGGAGTCTGTCTTCTAGTGGGGAGTATTCCGGAAGCAGTTCCCCTTCCAACACAAGGCAAATGAGGGCATGTCTCAGTTGAAAGTAGCTGAAGTATTCCCGCTCCCCTCATCTGATAGTCTGTCGGTAATTTCCCAAAGTCGATCGTTGTCCCGCCGCGCCAGACATCTTTTAAATGTTCTATCCCGAGGAGCCCATACGTATGAAAACCTTGCAGACACTGCACCTCGACCAGCTGTCAGAACCACAACTAAATCCACAGGCACCGAAGATGGTCTCAAAGCCCCACCACCAACACCGCCACCTGAAATATACTTCTAGGTGACGGCACTAGTAGGGGGAAAGGGGAAGTGGTAGAAAAGAGAGACAGCCTCTTCGCGGGAACTTGAAGTCCTCTGTCGCTGCTAATCTAGACTCTTCTGGAATACTCCTTCTGCATCTGCATAGGGAAAACAAGAATATTGAAACATGCAACCCATGCACTAAACAATACTATATAAATACTCAGTGATGTTCAATTACCCCATGAGAATAAAGGCTATTTCCTCTCACTTTAGAAGTTTCTTTTACTGAAGAATTTCTTTTCCGTTTAAATGGACTCACAATTATCACTACTAAATTGTCTGAATATTCAAAAGAAAAGTCTTTGTTTTTAATTTTTTTGTGCGTGATATATCTTTTCTGCAGCTCAATAATGACAAGGTGGTACCTTTCTAGAATTCTGCTGAATCATCTTCTTCGTTGCTGCTTACCAAAGGGTCAAAAGGACTTGTGGCTTTTGTTTAAATATATATATATCCACATTACTTCGCCACCACAATCCCGCCTTGATCACATGGTACCCTAATGGAGAGTTTTTTCTGCTATTTAAATTTCTAGTGCGCCACAGAAGTGATAACACATCCTAAAGTAATCATAGACATAAACAACATGTTGTGATGGATACAGTCAATTACGTTGCAATATGTGCCAAAATGCAATTACAGTACAATGATAAGTATCAAAGTGCAAATAAAGCAAAAATTCATAAATATTTATATATAAATAAATAAATATTTCGACCACAGCTATAGCATAAATAAAATTTGATATTAATGCTAAAATCAGAGCTAAAAAATCATATATTGGAAACCAATATGAGTGACCCCCAAATTTTTGTTTTTTTTATATATATATTAAACTTTTGCCTAATGTCACTTCTACTTGTTTCATTGCCTGCAGGTTACCAAGTACGTTGCGCATGCGTCCTGGAAAGCTTCATCTCAAAAATATAAAAAAAGTACTAGCGGAAGTACTCTCTCTTGAAACGCTATTCTCTGCTCTAAAGTCGAAAATTTTCCTCAGGATTTTACTGCGCAGTTAGGAGACGCTACGATCCTCTCACTGCTACAGTTGAAGTGCGCAGTTCATTTTCGGAGCATGCGCATTGGTCTCTCTGCTTGTCGCGAGCGTAGAAACACTAGACCGCCAACTCAAAAACAGAGCACTAGTATCGGAGCTGGCATTTTCTCTGCATGAGTCTCGTAATATTTTCATGAACTGTTTCAGAATTACGTTGAAGGCCAGCGGTTGCCTTCTCCAACGAGGATATTTTGCTGCCTCTTTTAAACCACAGTTCTTCTTTTTCTTTGTCTTGAGAAGGTTGACACTTGTCACAGTGGTCTTTACACCAGCATATCGCAGTGCCAGAGTGGGGTCTGCTCTTTTAACCTCGCATCCCACTCTAATGATTTAGTGGCTTTCTTCCTTGCATGCATTACAGTCTGTGTGTGCGTCGGGAGCGACTTGCCACATGTCTTACTATATAATGCGGTTTGGTAGCTGTCTTTTCCCATAGCCAGGTGGTTTACTCGATAGGCAGGTTCAGAGGTTGGAGTGAAAACTCAATCATTAATGTTAATGAGATGGGACGCCAAATAGTAATTCCTGATGTCTGGTACTGCCAAGCCACCTTCCTAGAGCCCCCAAAGCGCGATGCGTGGCAGCGTGGACTGCCGGCCCTCCCCCCACAGCAGGGCGTGTTGTTCTGCCTCTATCATCCAGAAGAAGGCCTATGGTATCTGGTACGGAGTGTTCTGCAAAGCATACGGCAGGTGGGGAAGAGCCATCATTATGAAACAGGACTGCTCTGCCGATAAGGGAGACCGTTACTGAAAAGTGGGTAAACCAATATACCCTTGGAGGCTTGGGCAGAATAACTAATAATAGGTAAAGATGCCTTCAAGACATTTCACTAAATTCTCTAAATCAAAGTTATTCAAGCTAATTACTTATTGGTCTAGCCCCAAATGGTAGCTGACTATTGAACAATCAACACATCAATGAACCTATTCAAAGCATAAATTCTCAGCAATAGATAATTTTCAGACACAGGTATGTCTTTTTTTTAAATGGAAAACAATTTTAATGTAAACAAAACGAAAGAGGGTACATTAAAATTCAACAAAACACCATGATAGAGGATATACAAAGAATGAAAACTTCAAATCATAAGTGTAAACATCAATCCCAATTAATATCCAAGGGAAAAGTATCTGAAAGTAACAGAAACCAGTTCCTAGAAAACAACCAATGCTGAGGAAATAGATGTATTTGTCGACGTTTCGGTCTTTCGTGGCAGATTTGTCCATTAGACTATCTTCAGTCAGGGCCGGAATCTCGCCCGTCAGAGAGAATACCAGGGATTTATCCCAATTTATCTGGTAGCCTGAGTAGCTGTCAAATACTTGAAAAATGTGAATGAGTCTGTGAAAAGTTGGACTGGGTTTATGGGTGCAGAGCAGGATGTTGTCCACGTAGAGGGATATACGCTCCTCCCAGCCACCCCTACATCAATGCCTCATACATGCGGGTCCCCCGTATCTATACCACCAGTGGCCTGAGTGCCAGCATGAAGAGCAGAGGGGAGAGTGGGCACCCTTGTTGCATGACCCTGTGCAACAAGAATGGCCTGGAGATCACGCCGTTCACCTGGACCATTACCAGCGGGGCGCATTATAGGAGTTAGACTCAGGCACAGAATTGCGGCCCAAAACCCATTCTGGAGAGAACCGCGAATAGATACGGCCACTCAATACTATTGAATGTCATTTGTGCGTCTAATGACAGGAGCACAGTGGCCTTGATCAGTCGATTTGCTAGCATGTGCGTGACTCCATACAGGCGGCAAAGATCCAGCCTGGTGCTTCTGTGTGGCATAATTCCTGACTGATCAGGCTGGATTACCGTGTGCATCACCGGTTCTAGTCGGTTCGCTAGCACTTTTGCCAGTACCTTGACCTCAAAGTTGAGTAGGGAAATGGGTCTGTAGGAGCTACATAGCTCAGGGGGCTTCCCCTTCTTTGGGATGACTACGATGGTCACCAGCTCTGCCTTTGTAGTAAGGAACATATTTAGCATGTGTTGGGCTATGCTCTCTGCTACGCACTTGTAAAGTTCTGCAGGGAGCACATTCCGGCCCACTGCCTTACCAGACTGCAGGTCCCCAATAGCCCGACTATTTATTCTTTCATCAGAACGATGTCAACTGCCTCCACGTCCTCCGACGAGAGTACCGTCAATGGAATGTTGCTGAGCACTTCAATACTATCATTACCTAACCTCCCACAGACCAATTGGTATAGCCCCTCATAGTAGGCTGCGAATGCCTCCACTATGTCAGTGCTTGACCTCCTCAGGGGGGCTTCGGGAGTCTGCAGCTCCAGGACCCAGTTACGGCTCCTATCTCTCTTCTCTAGCCAGGCTATCAATTTGTTAGCTTTGTCTCTGAGGTTGTAAATTTGTCTATGCGTGGCTATGCATGTGAGGGAGCTGCTTCTTCTTCTAGGTGTTTAAGCTCTCTTTGCTTAGGACTCATCCTATCTCTCAGTTTTGGGTTGGTCTTCCCCTCTGCCCCCAGCTCAGCTCAGTGTCGATATCCGCTATTTCTTGCTCCAGCTCCTTACACCATGAGCGCCATTCCTTCTGCTCGGCCCCAGCTGCTGCCTGCACAAAAACCCACTCCACAACTTTATACGCCTCCCAGAGAGTGCTATGTGAGTCTACTGAGCCTGTATTCTCGCCAAAATATTGTGTTGTTCGCTCCCTGAACCTGCCTTTGAATTTGTGGTCTTTAAAATATGAGTCTATACGTGGTGGGAGAGTGTAGGCTCAAAAAAGGCCCTGCAGGAGCACTTCGACCGGTGAGTGGTCTAATATGCCCCACTCCCCGTGTCGGGCCTCACGGAACAGCCCCACATGTCTGGTGTGTGTGAAAATATAATCTGATTGGGCTCCACTCCCATGTGCCGGCAAGATATGTGTATATTGCCTCGCTGTAGGGTTATGCCTTCGCCACAATTCCACGAGTTCCAGCGCCTTCGCAAAGGTATTCAGAGGTTGAGGTCCTGTTGTTCGGCAGGATGTTGTGTCTCTGTCTAGTTCTAATGATATAGTTGCATTCATGTCACCACCTAGTATGAGGGTGCCTGTAGGCATATCTAACAACAGTTTGCTGAGATCTGGGACTGTCTCAGAGTGGAGTCTCAGTGGCACATAGACGGAGAAAATATTAAGGGCCTGCCCTCCCATGACTCCGATGTTGCCACATACCTGCCCAATGGGTCACAGCATGTGCGATGCTGCAGCAGGGGAACAGTATTTTAAACTAAGATTGCAGTTCCTCTAGAGCATGATGTGAACCCTGCATGTGCCAACCAAGTGTATCCAAATCGATTGAGTGCTAAGTATGTGTTGCCCTTCAGATGTATCTCTTGGAGGAGAACTAGGTCGGGGATTGCCTATGCAAGTATTGTAGCACCATGGTGCGCTTAACTTTATCACCCAGGTCATTGATTTTCCACGTCATGACCTTCAATGCTGTTGTGGGCTGTGGGGTCATGGGAGTAGTAGGAAGAGTGTGTCCATTGGTCCTTTCTCCTCTCTGCCCTCCCACTTCCCCCCTGCATCACAAGGCTGTGTATAGCTTAGGGTGTGCACGGAAGGCTCTGAAGATAGGATAGGTCTGGAGCTTACAAAACATAAAACCATATGAACGAATACCCTTACAAAATGCCCCCCTCCCTGCTAAACTGCACCATAAGTCTAGATCTACTCACATCCCCAATTTGCAGAACGCATGTCGCAAAAATTAACAGTCAATGTGTGATGGGGTCGGCTGCTACCGCTTTCTTTTAGATCGCGGTACTTGACAACGCTGCCATTACAACGCAAGTCGTTACAACGACTTGCGTTGGAGGGCGCGGATTGTGGAACATTATAATTTTATATTCCAACACCAGTCCACGTAACAGTAGAGAAGGTGTTGGAATATAAAATTACAATATTCCTTAACCAACAGCGCCATCCAGCGTAAGTCGTAGTAACGACTTGCGTTGTAATGGCAGCGTTGTTAAGGTAGTGCGGTGTAAACACCGCGTTGTAAATGATGTTCCCCGCTGGCGACCCTCTTGCCCTCCACCTCCCTCTGTGTTTTAGTGTTCAGTGCGTATCTGTCTCTGTGCGACTACACAACCCCAGAATTTACACAATCGTCAAATGTGAAGAGTCTCTGCTGCTGCCCACCCCGCGTAGCACTCGTTCCATTCCTGGTTCGACACAAAACATAGTCTGTTTCTTGCTTGCTGTCCATTGTCATTGAGGTTGAGTGTCTCATCCTTACAAGTCTATTCATCCGATGGGGCTCACTGGATTAGTTTCCTGGGTCAGCCTCTCGCCCGCCTCTTCATCCAGTGGCTTACTGGAGGCTCCATTACTCTGGTTCCGATGTCTATGTCTGTCTCGCCCTGGCTGTCGGTCTTGCTTGTTTATTCACCCTTCTCTCCAGCCAGTCCCATACGTTCTTGGGCGTTGTGAAGTACCAGGACCTGCCTTTGTCCAGCACCCAGAGTTTTGCTGGGAAGAGCATCATGTACTTGAGTCCTTCCTCCCTGAGAGCCCTCTTTACCACATCAAAGGTGCGGTGCTGCTGCTGCACCAGGAGGGTAAAATCTGGGAAGAAACGGATAACGGTGTTTTCATAAGGAAGACCACCCCTGGTCCGTGCGGCCTTCAGCATAGCATCTTGAACTCTATAATTCAGGATCCTGGCTATATGTGTTTTGGGTGGGGCTTCAGGTCGCGGTAGAGGCAACAGGGCTCTATGCGCTCTTTCAATTGAAAAGAAGTTTGATAACGGCTTCGGCTTCAGATTGTTCAATATGTGGTCTTCCAGGAAGAAATGCTACTATTAAAATACTGAACTTTTGCCACATTATTCTGTATTTTATCCAAAGCGCAAGTCCCATTTGCATCATTATTGTTAAAAATGTTCTTTTCTTATCCTTTTTTTTCTTTTTAGGTCCCTCACCCTAGGAGGGCCTTTAGCCATTGGTCTTCACTTTTCAAGAACTCGCGCTTGTGGCGCATCTACCTTGCGGGAGCAAGCAGCAGCGCGGCCACGTTAATTACAAACATGTGGCCGCTGCTCGCTCCCGCAAGGGGGATGCCGCCACAAGCACGAGTGCTTGAAAAGCGAAGACAGTGAAGACCACTTGTTTACGTCGTGAAGCACTTCCACCCGACACTGCCTCTCTTCCGTCGCTGCATTTTAAGGTTTATTAAACCAGCGCGACAGCTGCACTTGCTAAGCCAAATAGTGACCAATAGCAGCCATGTGCTTTTCTTTTCTTCAGTGCTTGTTTGTTTCTAATATTCGGCCTCCTTCTGCTCTCCTTCGCATTCTGCCAGCACCCTCCTACCCAATAGTCATCCACCACCACCTCCACCACGTCCCACCATGTCCACCACCACCACCACCACGTCCACCACCACCATGTCCTCCACCACCACACGTGCACCAAGTCCACCACCACATCCACCAAGTCCACCACCACATCCACCATCACCACCACCACTACGTCCACCACCACCACATCCACCACCACCACATCCACCACCATGTCCACCACCGCCACTACATCCATAAACACCACGTCTACCACCACCACCACGTTCACCACCACCACCACGTCCACCACCACCACGTCCGCCATTCCACCACCACGTCCACCACCTCCACCACCACGTCTACCACCACGTCCACCATCACCACATCCACAACCACTATCACCAAGTCCACCACGTCCTCCACCACCACGTCCACCACAACCACATCCACCACCATGTCCACCACCACTAATTTCACCACCACCACATTCACCACCACCATGTCCTCCACCACCATGTCCACCACCACGTCCACCACCACCACATCCAACACCACTGCCACATCCACCACCACCATGTCCACCACGTACACCACCCCCATGTCCACCATAACAGCATCATCCACCACCACGTCATCCACCACCATGTCCACCACCACCCCATCCACCACCACCATGTCCACCACCATCATGTCCACAACCACATCCACCACATCCACCACCACCACGTCCACCACATCCACCACCACCCTGTCCACCACATCCACCAGCACCACCATGCCCACTACCATGTCCACCACCACCACATCCACCACCACCACCACATCCACCACCACCATGTCCACACCACCACTAAATCCACCACCACCACGTCCACCACCACCATGTCCACCACCACCATGACCATATCTAACACCACCACATCCACAACCACACCCACCGCCACCATGTCCACCACCACCATGTCCACCACATCCACCACCACGTCCACCACCACCATGTCCACCACCACGTTCACTACCACCATGTATGTCTACCACCACCACATCAGCCCCCACCCCCACCACATCCACCACCATGTCCACCACCACATCCACCACCACCGCCATGTCCACCACCAGCAGCACATCCACCACTACCATGTCCACCACCACCACTCCCCCACCACTGTTACCACCACCATGTCCTCCACCACCACCACATCCACCACCACCACCAGCACCACCACGTCCACCTCCACCACATCCACCACCACCACATCCACCATGTCTACCACCACCACGTCCACCACCAGCACATCCACCACCACCACGTCCATCACCACCACTCCCCCACCACCACCACTGTTTCCACCACCATGTCCTCCACCACCACCATGTCCTCCACTACCACCACGTCCACCACCACCACGTCCACCACCCCGTCCACCACCACCATGTCCACCACCACCAAATCCACCACCACCACATCTACCACCATGTCCACCACCTCCACGACGCCCACCACCACTACCACCACGTCCACCACCTTGTCCACCACCACCGCATCCACCACCATGTCCACCACCACCACATCCACCACCACTATGCCCACCACCACCACATCCACCACCATGTCCACCACCTCTACCAACACAACATCCACCACCACCACATCCCCCACCACCATGTCCACAACCACTACATTCCCCACCACAATGTCCACCACCACATCCACCACCACCACCATGTCCACCACCACCAGGTCCACCACCACCACATCCACCACCAAGTCCATCACCACGTCCACCACATCCACCACCATCACGTCCACCACCACCACATCCACCACTACCATGCCCACCACCATGTCCACCACCACCACATCCACCACCACCACATTCACCACCATGTCCACCATTACCAACACCATCATCATGTCCACCACCACCACGTCCACCACCACCATGTCAACACTACCATGTCCACCACCACCACCATGTTCACAACCACCATGTCCGCCACCACTATGCCCACCACCACATCCACCACCCCGTCCACCACCACCATGTCCACCACCACCAAATCCACCACCACCACATCCACCACCACATCCACCACCACCACGACGTCCACCACCACTACTACCACGTCCACCACCACCATGTCCACCACCACTACCACCACGTCCACCACCTTGTCCAACACCACCGCATCCACCACCACGTCCACCACCACCACATCCACCACCACCATGCCCACCACCACCACATCCACCACCATGTCCACCACCTCTACCAACACAACATCCACCACCACCACATCCCCCACCGCCATGTCCACAACCACTACATTCCCCACCACAATGTCCACCACCACATCCACCACCACCACGTCCACCACCATGTGCACCACCACACCTTGTCCACCACCACATCCACCACCATGTCCACCACCATCACCACATCCACCACCACGTCCACCACAACCACATCCATGTCCACCACCACATCCACCACCACCACATCCACCACCACCACCATGTCCACCACCACCAGGTCCACCACATCCACCACCACGTCCATCACCACGTCCACCACATCCACCACCATCACGTCCACCACCACCACATCCACCACTACCATGCCCACCACCACGTCCACCACCACCACATCCACCACCACCACATCCACCACCATGTGCACCATTACCACCACCATCATCATGTCCACCACCACCATGTCCACCACCACCACGTCAACACTACCATGTCCACCACCACCACCACCATGTTCACAACCACCATGTCCGCCACCACTATGCCCACCACCACATCCACCACCACCATGTCCACCACCACCACATCCACCACCACCAACACATCAGCCACCACCAACACATCAGCCACCACCACCACATCCACCACCACCACGTTCATAACCATTTTCACTACCATCACATCCACCACCACCATGTCCACCACCACATCCAGCACCACCACGGCCACCACCATGTCCACCACCACCACGCCAACCACGAACACATCATCCACCACCATGTCCACCACCACCACACCCACCACCACCACGTCCACCACCACCAAATCCACCACCATGTCCACCACCACCACCATGCCCACTACCACATCCACCACCACCAAGTCCTCCACCACCACATCCAACACCATGTTCACCACGTCCTCCACTACCACCACCACGTCTACCACATCCACCACCATGTCCACCACCACCATGTCCACCACCACCACATCCACCACTACCACCACATCCACCACCACCACCATGCCCACCACCACCATGTCCACCACCACCATGTCCACCACCTCCACCATGTCCACCATCACCATGTCTACCACCACCATGTCCACCATGACCACCACCACATCCACCACCACCATGTCTACCACCACCATGTCCACCACGACCACCACCACATCCACCACCACCATATCCACCACCACATTCCCCACCACCACATCCACCACCACCACATCCAGCACCATGTCCACCGCCACCATATCCACCACCACCACGTCCACCATGCCCACTACCACACCCACCATCACCACATCCACCACATCCACGTCCACCACCACCATGTAAACCACCTCCACCACCACATTCACCACCACCACATGCACCACCACCATGTCCACCAAAACCACCATGTCCACCACCACCACATCTACCACCACCATGTCCAACACCACCATGTCCAACACCACATGCACCACCACCACGTCTACTACCACCATATGCACCACCATCATGTCCACCAACACGTCCACCACCACCACCATTTCTGCCACCATGTCCACCACCACCACCACATCCACCACCACCACCACATCCACCACCACCACCACATCCACCTCCACCACGTCCACCACCCCCATGTCCACCACCACCATGTCCACCACCATCACCACATCCACCACCACGTCCACCACAACCACATCCATGTCCACCACCACATCCACCACCACCACATCCACCACCACCACCATGTCCACCACCACCAGGTCCACCACCACCACATCCACCACCACGTCCATCACCACGTCCACCACATCCACCACCATCACGTCCACCACCACCACATCCACCACTACCATGCCCACCACCACGTCCACCACCACCACATCCACCACCACCACATCCACCACCATGTGCACCATTACCACCACCATCATCATGTCCACCACCACCATGTCCACCACCACCACGTCAACACTACCATGTCCACCACCACCACCACCATGTTCACAACCACCATGTCCGCCACCACTATGCCCACCACCACATCCACCACCACCATGTCCACCACCACCACATCCACCACCACCACCACGTCCACCACCACCAACACATCAGCCACCACCAACACATCAGCCACCACCACCACATCCACCACCACCACGTTCATAACCATTTTCACTACCACCACATCCACCACCACCATGTCCACCACATCCAGCACCACCACGGCCACCACCATGTCCACCACCACCACGCCAACCACTAACACATCATCCACCACCATGTCCACCACCACCACACCCACCACCACCACGTCCACAACCACCAAATCCACCACCATGTCCACCACCACCACCATGCCCACTACCACATCCACCACCACCAAGTCCTCCACCACCACATCCAACACCATGTTCACCACGTCCTCCACTACCACCACCATGTCTACCACATCCACTACCATGTCCACCACCACCATGTCCACCACCACCACATCCACCACTACCACCACATCCACCACCACCACCATGCCCACCACCACCATATCCACCACTACCATGTCCACCACCTCCACCATGTCCACCACCACCACGTCTACCACCACCATGTCCACCATGACCACCACCACATCCACCACCACCATGTCCACCACCACCATGTCCACCATGACCACCACCACATCCACCACCACCATATCCACCACCACATTCCCCACCACCACATCCACCACCACCACATCCAGCACCATGTCCACCGCCACCATATCCACCACCACCACGTCCACCATGCCCACTATATGTAGTATCCTCCTCTTATTGTATATCTTATATTAATCTTCTCTCTAGCTGCTCAGCCTATATAAGTATTCTAATTGGAATGCTTGGTGTGTGTTCTAGGTGTGCAAGGCTTGAGTGACTGAGGAGAGTGACAGTTGAATGAAAGGGGCTGAGCAGCCAGCAGGCTACTCCCAGTAGGACTATCATTGGGACTTATGGATACCTATCTACTTGTATTATCTTTACTTCAATAAAGATACATCAACTACATCAACTGGTCTTATCCCTGATTACTACATAAAATTTATGGCGACGAGGATGGGATGTATCTACGCTTAAAAGGAAGTACAAGTGACTAAAGAAACCTCAACATGTCTCTTACAAAACGCTGTTGTGAAGATATAACAAGCAACAGACGAATAAACCAAGGAAAAAGAAAAAGAAGCAACAAAGAAGACATTCACAAGACCTCACAGGTATCCTTCTTTAAAGACTTTAAGCTAATGATGAAATATATGATATATACTCAAAAACAGCGCACAGTGCAGTCCTACCGGTGTCCTTCACACCGGACAGCCCCCAAACAAATGTGCTGTACATCATCTAAACAAGTCACTTCTACAGCCTACTTCAAAGATGCTGCGCAAACTGATCTTCAAAGTACAGTAAGACTTTATTTTTTCTACATGGTTTCTGCACAGATTGTGTACACGATTGTGGCAGCTTTGAGACATTGGAGAAAACTACAGTCAATGTCTATCAGTTGTGATCAGTTTAAACGTTTTTACATCAAAAGAAAAGAAGTTTGCTGTGTGAAAATATCTCAGTTACAAGCAGAGTGTATTACTACATGTCCACTCTTTGAGTCATCTGTAACATGAGCTGTGTTTCAGTTTTGACTAATGATGCCAGAGTTACCAAGTCAATAAATTGAAGACAGGTGGGACATGAAGGTTAAGTCATGTTTCCGTTTTGGCGCAGTCTGTTCTGAGTGCCAAACAACTCGACTAAACGATAAAGGAGCAAAGTCAGAGACACTTACTGAGAGAATGATGTCAGGTGACAAAAACGTTAAATGACTTCCCAAAATTCGCTTGAATGTTTAAACAGAATTTGAGTAAATGTTGTTAAGCTGTCAACTTTGAAAGAGCCAGACCAAAGAAAAGAAAATCGTAAACAGAATGATGAAAATATCTGAATTAAAAGCCTAAGCCTAAGAAATGTGATATTTTGCCTAGAGGTCAGAATGAGAACTCTCTATATTTAGATTCAAGTCCAAATAGTGACACTATGACAATTTTGAAACACTTGTGAACCGATTTTGTCAATAAGAGAATTTAAGCAAATAGTGTTCAACATGTAAAAATCGTACTTTTAAAAATATGGAGAAACATCAACTTTACTTCAGGCGAACATTCATAAGTGCCACTATTCAATTTAAAACTTGGCTCGCGCTTTACTCTAAACACAAACACAGCACGTGCAGCCTTGCCTGAGTCCGATGCTTTTGCGAAGTCTCATTCAGCAATCTTCCTTGTGACGTCTTCTTCCACAATTGGAGCTGCCTTCTTTCTTCAAGGACCTCAGCAAGCCCCTACGTACCTGGAGCCACCCGGTGTTACGTCGCGCTGCGTGCCTCCATTTTCTCACCACCGGAACCTTTAAGATGTTTTAAAATGCTTCTGACCATGTTTTTCACCTCCATGTCAAACACTTCCTGTTCTTACCGCGTTCAATTGCTGAAATGTTTCATAGTTTGTGATCGGTAGGTTCTTACCAGTTTGTCGTACCTAAATTACCTGCTGTTTCTGCACACTAGTGGTGAGTGACTTTCTTTGCAATTTTGAACATAAACAATATCTAACACAAAGAAGTTTATCTGACGAAGGATAACAGAACAATTTTGAAAAGAGAACAGTGTTTTGTTATAACCTAATATAATACTGCCATCTAGTGACTAATTCTCACGTATCACAATTCAGTATTTCAGTCGAAAATTTTCACTGTTCCGATTTTCTTGTAACAAGTTACAGTATTATAATATTGCATTTTGATGAGAGATATATAACCCCTACACAAGAGTAAAACCTTACAATGAGTAAATTTTCCCTACGAGAAAGTAGACTCTACATCAGAGTAAGTGGTGGGGATTGTTATGTCAAAATTTACACTGAATTACATATGTACCCTTACATGAGGATGGACTTTTGACATGTTGCAGGGGAGGGACCCTGCGTGCCTAAGACGCCTTGCGCCGCACGAAATAAAACCTTTACACATAGTTTGTCTCCATATAATTGGAGTGAAATCACAAGTTGTTCCTAGTGGAGCAAGACATAAGGTGTAAATCCTTATGCTCTCATTACATTTAATTTAGGTTGTCCCTTTTGGTTGACGAAAAGAGGGGCAGGACATTTGGTACAAGTCCTTATTGTCCACATCTACACTTTTGTTGTCCAATACACAGGACTCAACTTTTATGTCTTTTAACTTGGTTTAGGACATGACACTGGGTTTTTAGTCCCAACATTTTTTGGGAGTAAAATGTCTCTACATCAAGACTACATATGTCTCTACATAGAGACCACATTTAGTTGTCCCCGTTAAGGATGGGAGACAGGACACTGGATAATAATCTCCTTTTGTCCACATTTTTACATACATGTTAGTTGTTCCCTGTTTAAGCTGGGAGCAGGAAATTAGGTAGACAGTCCTTCTTTCCACATAATTATAAAGAGTTTCCCTACATGGGATTATCTACACGTTCTATTCAATTTTGTTTACTAATATTAAAGAAGGGAAATGAGTATCTAGTATTTCATATAGAATTTACCGTTTTCCCTTCTCTTTTTATAGCGTAGTTTCTTTCCCTCTAGTGGTGTTAAAATGTATATCATCCCAGGGTAATTAACTATGTTGACTATCTTTTGACAAAACAACTTTTCTTATACTAATATGTTTACAGTTTTATGATGTTAATATATTTTTAGTATTACCTTATCTTATTTCCTTAAGCATATAATTTCATGATATTTAGCACTATCTTTCATTTATAAGGAAAGAGGTATGTAGTATCCTCCTCTTATTGTATATCTTATATTAATCTTCTCTCTAGCTGCTCAGCCTATGTAAGTATTCTAATTGGAATGCTTCGTGTGTGTTCTAGGTGTGCAAGGCTTGAGTGACTGAGGAGAGTGACAGTTGAATGAAAGGGGCTGAGCAGCCAGCAGGCTACTCCCAGTAGGACTATCATTGGGACTTATGGATACCTATCTACTTGTATTATCTTTACTTCAATAAAGATGCATCAACTACATCAACTGGTCTTATCCCTGATTACTACACTACCACACCCACCATCACCACACCCACCACATCCACGTCCACCACCACCATGTAAACCACCTCCACCACCACATTCACCACCACCACATGCACCACCACCATGTCGACCAAAACCACCATGTCCACCACCACCACATCTACCACCACCATGTCCAACACCACCATGTCCAACACCACATGCACCACCACCACGTCCACTACCACCATATGCACCACCATCATGTCCACCACCACGTCCACCACCACCACCATTTCTGCCACCATGTCCACCACCACCACCACATCCACCACCACCACCACATCCACCACCACCACCACATCCACCTCCACCATGTCCACCACCCCCATGTCCACCACCACCATGTTCACCACCACCATGTCCACCACCACATCCACATCCACCACCACGAGGTCCACCACCACCATGTGAACCACCACATCCACCTCCACCACATCCACCACCACCATGTCCACCACCACCACCACATCACCACTACCACCATGTCCACCACCACCATGTCCACCACCACCACATCCACCATGTCCACCACCACCATGTCCACCACCAGTACATCCAACACCACCACATCCACCACCACCACTCACCCACCACCACCACTGTTACCACCACCACATTGTCCACCACCACATTGTCCACCACCACCACATTGTCTACCACCACCACCACCACCACATCTACCACCACCACTCCCTCACCATCACCACTGTTACCACCACCACATCCTCCACCACAACCATGTCCACCACCACATACACAATCACCACATCCACCACCACATCCACCACCACCATGGCTACCACCACCATGTCCAACAACCACCACGTCCACCACCACCACATCCACCACCACCACATCCACCACCACCACATCCACCACCACCACCACATCCACCACCACCATGTCCACCACCACCACGTCCACCACCACCACATCCACCGCCACCATCACATCCACCACCACCACGTCCACCACCATGACATCCACCAACCATGTCCCCCACCACCACGTCCACCACCATCACATCCACCACCACCTCCACATCCACCACATCTGCCACCTCCACATCCAACACCCCCACACCTACCACCACCACATCCACCACCATGTCTACCACCACCACCATGTCCACCACATCCACCACCACCATATCCACCACCCCCACATCCACCACCACCATGTCCACCACATCCACCACCATGTCCACCACCACCACCATGCCCACTACCACATCCACCACCACCAAGTCCACCACCACCATGTCCATAACATCCACCACCACAACATCCACCACCACATCCACCACCACATCCAACAACACCACATCCACCACATCCACCACCACGTCCACCACCACCACCATGTCCACCACCACCAGGTCCACCACCACCATGTCCACCAACACAACCATGCCCACTACCACATCCACCACCACCACATCCACCACCATGTTCACCACCACCATGTCCACCACCTCCAACACCAAGTTCACCACCACCACATGCACCACTACCATGTCCACCACCACCATCATGTCCACCACCACATGCACCACCACCACATCCACCACCACCATATGCACCACCATCATGTCCACCATCACTACCATCTCCACCACCACCATGTCCACCACCACCACGTCCACCACCACATCCACCACTACCACCATGCCCACCACGTCCACCACCACCACATCCACCACCACCACATCCACCATGTCCATTACCACCAGGTACACCACCACCACGTCCACCACCACCACATCCACCACCACCATGTCCACCACCACATCCACCACTACCACCATGCCCACCACCACCATGTCCACCACCACCACATCCACCACCACCACATCCACCACCACATCCACCACCACCACATCCACCACGTCCACCACAAGCACATCCACCACCACTACTCCCCCACCACCACCACCATGTCCACCACCACATCCTCCACATCCACCAACACCACATCCACCACCGCCATGTCCACCACCACCACGTCCACCACATCCACCACCACCACATCCACCACCACCACTTCCACCACCACCATGTCCACCACCACCACGTCCACCACCACATCCACCACCACCACATCCACCACCACCACCACCACATCCACCACCACCATGTCCACCACCAACACATCCAACACCACCACATCCACCACCACGTCCACCACCACCACATCCACCACCACCACATCCACCACCACCATGTTCAAAACCACCACGTCCACCACCACCATGTCCACCACCACCACATCCACCACCACCGCCACGTCCACCACCACCACATCCACCAACACCACGTCCACCAACACATCCACCACCACTAGGTCCAGCACCACACCATTCACCAGCACCACATCTACTACTACTACGTCCACCACCATATCTACCACCACCATGTCCACCAAGACCACATCCAGCACCACCGCCACCTCCACCACCACCATCACGTCCACCACCACCATCACGTCCACCACCACCACGTCCACCACCACCACATCCACCACCACCACGTCCATCACCACCACCACCACATCCACCACCACCATGTCCACCACCACATCCACCACCACCATGTCCCCTCTACCATGTCCACCACCACCACATTCACCACCACCATGTCCACCACCACTGCATCCACCACCACGTCCACCACCACCACGCCCACCACCACCATGTCCACCACATCTACCAACACCACATCCACCACCACCACGTCCACCACCACATCCCCCACCACTATGTCCACACCACTACATCTCCCACCACCATGTCCACAACCACATCCACCACCATCACCTCCACCACCACGTCCACTACCATGTCCACCACCACCACGTCCACCAATACCATATCCACCACCATGTCCAACACCACCACATCCATATCCACCACCACATCCACACCCACCACCACCCCCATGTCCACCACCATGTCCACCACCATGACCACCACCACGTCCATCACCATGTCCACCACATGCACCACCACCACCAGGTGCACCGCTAGCACGTCCGCCACAACCACCACTATGTGCATCACCACCATTTCCACCACCACATCCACCACCACCATGTCCTCCACCACTACCATGTCCACCAACACCATGTCCACCACCACCACGTCCACCACCACGTCCACGTCCACCACCACCAGGTCCACCACCACCACCATGTCCATGACCACGTCCACCACCAACACATGCACCACCGCATCCACCACCATGTCCACCACCACCACCACATCCACCACTACCACCATGTCCACCACCACAACATCCACCACCACATCCACCACCACATCCAACAACACCACGTCCACCACATCCACCACCACGTCCACCACCACGTCCACCACCACCACCATGTCCACCACATCCACCACCACCATGCTCACCACTACCACCATGTCCACCACATCCAACACCACCACCACGACCACCACCACCATGTCCATCACCATGTCCACCACCACGTCCACCACCACAACATCCGCCACCACATCCACCACCACCACCATGTCTACCATCACCACCACATCCACCACCACCAAGTCCGCCATCACGTCCACCACCACCACATCCACCACCACCACATGCACCACTAGCACGTCCGCCACCACCACCACCACCACCATGTCTACCACAACCACGTCCACCACCACCACGCCCACCACCACATCCACCACCACCTCGTCCACCGCCACCACATCCACCACCACCACATCCACCACCATGTCCAGCATCACCACCACATCCACCTCCACCATCACGACAACCACCACCACGTCCACCACCACCATGACTACCACCACCACGTCCACCAAAACCACATCCACCACCACCACATCCACCACCACCACTATTGCCACCACCACCATGTCCACCCCCACCAACCTGTCGGCCACCACCACCACCACCACATCCACCACATCCACCACCATGTCCACCATCACCACCACATCCACCACCACCATCACGTCCACCACCACCATGTTCACCACCACCATGTCACCACTACCACGTCCACCACCATGTCCACCACCACCATGTCCACCACCACCACGCCCACCACCACCACGCCCACCACCACATCCACCACCACCATGTCCACCACCACCACATCCAGGATGACCACGTCCACCACCATGTCCACCATTACTACCACCACCACGACCACCACCACCACCACATCCACCACCACCAAATCCACCACCACCATGTCCACCACATCCACCACATCCAACACCATGTCCACCACCACCACATCCAGGATGACCACGTCCACCACCATGTCCACCATTACTACCACCACCACCACCACCACCACCACCACATCCACCACCACCAAATCCACCACCACCATGTCCACCACATCCACCACATCCACCACATCCACCACCATGTCCACCATGTCTACCACCACCACATCCACCACCACTACCATGTCTACCACCACCACCACGTCTGCCACCACCACATCCACCACCACCACATCCACCACCACCACATCTACCACCTCCACATCCACCACCACCAGGTCCACCACATCCACCACAATGTCCACCACCACCACCATGCCGACCGCCACCATGCCCACTACCACATCCACCACCACCACATCCACCACCACCATATCCAACAACACCACATCCACCACCACCACATCCACCACCATGTCCACCACCTCCACCATGTCCACCACCACCACATCCACTACCACCACATCCACCACATCCACCACTACCACCATGTCCACCACCACATCCACCACCAAATCCACCTTCACCATGTCCACCACATCCACCACTTCCACCACCACCACATCCACCACCTCCATGTCCACCACAACCACCACCACGTCCACCACCACACCCACCACCACTATGTCCACCACCACCACATTCCCCACCACCATGTCCCCACCACCATGTCCACCACACCACATCCAGCACCATGTCCACCGCCACCATATACACCACCACCACATCCACCACCACCACCACGTCCACCACCACCACCACGTCCAATACCACATCCACCATCACCACGTCCACCACATCCACCACATCCACCACTACATCCACCACCATGTCCACCACCACCACGTTCACCACCACCACATGCACCACCACCATTTCCACCATCACACTGTCCACCATGTCCACCACCACCACGTCCACCACCACAATGTCCAACACCACCATCATGTCCACCACCATGTCCACCATCACATGCACCACCACCACGTCCACCACCTCCATATGCACCACCATCATGACTCCCCCCATATCCACCACATCCACCACCACCACGTCCACCACCACCATGTCCACCATCACCACTGTTGGACTTGGCCCTCTTGGCAGGGTCATCCCTGAACTTTTTGCCTTCCTCCAATATTCTCTCTGACCTGTTTTTGTTGGTTTAACGACTCTGGGCACTTTACCACTGCTGACCAGTGCTAAAGTGCATATGCTCTCTGTTAGAATTGGGGGTCTCTGGTTGGCGCAAGTAGGCACTTGTGACAAGCAGGGACCCTCTCCTCTAAGTCAGGGCGAAGGATGACCCCTTAGGATTCCTAGCTGCCATGACGGGATTGGCCTGTCGCCAGGACACGCCCACTACCGTAGCCACGCCCCCTTGGACTCCTCCCCCGACTGCTACAAAGCATGTGCCCCTACCGGAAGCGCAGCGGACGAGCGCAGCGGGCGCGACGATTGCGCGCCGAAGGCGCGCTTAAGGCAAGCTCGTCTGCGCTCGTCTGCGCCAAGACCGCGCCGGGCGCAGGGCACTCTGGACAACTATCACTGCCCGTTAGGTATGATAGAAGGGAATTACTGGCTTTAAGGCCTAGATCAGGCAAAATGTGTATGGGTGATCTCCCCATGGACTACCTCTGGGGACCCTTCTCATGTTCTAGCTGTCGATGGACTACCCCTTGGATATATCCAGAGACGCCCAAAAATGTCATTCAGCAAAATTCCAGTAGCCCCAGTTTTAAGGGAGGTTTAATAAATGCCCGCTCACTGTGTTGCCACAGTCAAGACATCCATGATCTAATTATGGATCATGACCTTGACTTTCTCTTTATAACAGAGACGTGGCTTAACAACTCTTCCAATCCCGATTTGGTCACTGCGCTCCCACCTGATTTCACCATCTTCAGACAGGACAGACCAATCGGACGTGGTGGGGGAGTTGCACTTATCATAAAAAAGTCCCTCCCATGCCACACGTTTGACCTGGGCTTACACAAGGGAGGAGAGAGTATCGGATTCTCGATCAAGCTTAAAGCCTCTACCTCTTTCTCGGGGGGCTTAATATATCGCCCACCAGGCAACGCCACCCCCTTCATAGACTCCCTGGGCGACATCCTAGGGCCTCTCATGTTACGTTATCCCCACTTTACGCTGATGGGAGACATGAACCTGCAATTGGAGTCGCCCGATGACCCACATGCCATCTGTTTTCAACAAACCCTGAACATCTTTGGCCTGAAACAATTGGTGACTGCTCCTACCCATCAAGCCGGCCATACACTTGATGGCATATGCTCCAATTTAGACATTTGACCACGTCCGCACCTATTCCCCAAATCTGGACCGATCATAGTTTTATCCCCTTTGAAATCCACCAACGAGAGCAGACACCTCCAACAAAAAAACGATCTTCACCAACTTTCGCGGTAAATTGGAAAAAGGTTACTGATTGCATTAAGTTGGATTCTCAGCTATTGACGCAGGCACCAAAGCCGGTGGGGAATGCGTCTGTAGACTCATGCTCCTTCCATGACTGGATGGATCAAATCAACTCTAACCCTAAAAGTGGCCATGCTCAGTCCTCTAGAAGGAAACTGAGTGCTCCGTGGTATACACAGGCTTTAACAGAGAGCCACCTGCTCTGCAGAATAAAAGAAAGGAAATGGAGGAAAACATACGATGAGGCATCTAAAATCATCTATATCCACCAGAGAAAATGATATCTCTCAAGTGTAAAAACCGCCAAGAAAGATTATTACATCAAAGTCATTAATGACGCCCATCAGAAGCAAAGTAAGGTCTTCTCGATCGTAAAATCATTCACCCACCCCAAGGCCCTCCAACCCGAAATTCCTCCGTCGGAAACTCTATGCAACCAAATTGCGGATTTTTTCGAGGAAAAGATCATAATCATCCAGAAGGATTTCCTTCTGCCCTCAGCCACTTTGATCCTTGAACCACTCAATCAGGACGTTAACACTCAACACACTCTGGGCTGTTTCCAACCTGTCTCTCTCCAACAGACTCGTAAAGCCATCCTGGCCTGTAAATCCGGTGCTCCTATGGACTCATGTCCTCCCCGTATACTACATCATTTAATTGACGCAGTCAACCCCAACATCAATGCGATCGTAAATGCGTCTCTAAACACAGGGCAAGTTCCAAATGAATGGAAAAAAGCCATCGTGAAGCCCCTGATGAAGAAACCCAACAAAGCAACAACGGATCTGTCGAACATGCGCCCAATATCACTCCTGCCAGTGTTGGGAAAAATCACGGAACTGATGGTGTATCATGAGTTAAAAGCTTTTGTGGACGAACACAACATCCTCCACCCACAACAGTCAGGTTTTCGTCCCAGACATTCCACCGAAACTGCCCTGATCGAACTCACTGACTCCATCAAGTTCCTACAGGATGAGGGCAGGAAAGCTGTCCTCATCCTGCTTGATCTAACGGCAGCGTTCGACACCATCTCTCATGTCATCCTGATTGATAGGATGAGAGAGATCGGCGTGACAGATACAGCGTTGGCTTGGATTACATCCTTCCTGACTAATAGATCCCAATCTGTATCTTTGGGTCCCCATCTATCCAGCGAGAAAACCATCTCATCCGGTGTGCCGCAGGGGTCCATTTTAAGCCCATTGCTTTTTAACATCTATATGGCACCCCTCCTAGCTGTGATAGAGTCGCATGGGATCCTAGTCACGTCATACGCGGACGACACTCAACTTGTCGTCTCGATCGACAAAAATTGTACGAACGTAGAACAGAGGTTCCAGAATTGCCTCAAGGAGGTGTTTCAGTGGTTAAAGAAGAACCATCTGAAATGTAATAGCGGGAAAACGGAAATCCTCCCACTAGGCAAAGACCATCTCTTCTGCCCTAAGGACTGGTGGCCAAAGGACTCAGCGGCCCCTCCTAGCTCAGTGGTCTCTGCGCGAAACCTGGGAGTTCAATTTGATGCGGCCCTCTCTTTCGATGAGCATGTCAGAATCACAGCTGGTCGTTGCTTCGTCCTCATCAAATCCCTTAAGAAATTCTTCGATTTTCTCCCCATTGCAGCTAGGAAATCTGTCGTGGTCGCTCTAATACTCTCACGACTCGACTACTGCAATGGGTTGATGGCGGGAGTAAAAAGGGCCACTCTGAAGAAATTGCAGAGTGTTCAACATGCTGCGGCAAGACTAGTCCTAAAACTACCCAGGAAATCCTCAGCTTCCACAGCACTAAATACTCTTCATTGGTTGCCACTGCATAAGAGGATTCTCTATAAACTTCTATTAACAGTTTTTAAAGCGTTGAAAAACACAGGGCCAAAGTATCTTGCCAAGCGTTTTGTGCACTACGACCCAGCACGCTGCCTTAGATCTTCTAGTGGCAACCTCACCAAAATCCCGAGGTATAAATATAAAACTAGGGGAGGAAAAACTTTCACAGTCTTGGCAGCAAGGGCATGGAACAACTTGCCACTAAATCTAAGACTTATTAATTCTGAAAGTACATTCAGGAAACACCTGAAAACATGGATTTACCAGCAATCTGACAGTTTTGTGATGGCAGCTATCTAGATGTTCCACCAATCTCATACACACGCTTAGCGCCAAGATGCTCCTTTCGGAGCGATAGGTCGCGCTCTATAAATACCCTAAAAAAAAAAAAAAAAAAATTACCCTTGCTCACCCTCTAGGTGCGTGGCGTGAGCAGCCAAGGCTATTCTTCAGGCGTTTCTGAGTTAAGCATTTGTAATCACACACACAGTAAATACACCAATCCCCCCACAAATGGACACCAGGCTGTGGTTATATAAAAATACGCTCTCTTTATGTAAAAATATATATGCAGGCAAGTATTTATCACAAGACCTTCAGTAACGCTTTTCTTAGCCACAAGATTGAAAAATAGGCAGAGTTCTCTTTGTTGCAGTTCAAATATAGTTCAGTTTTTTGTAGAGGCCACAGTTCTCTAAATACACCCTTTTGGGCACCTTCACTCAGTTCTCATCTGTTTTATTCGCTTCCTAGCGCTCCTGTCCGCTTCCGGCTCGAGATACGGGCCCGACCTGCCAAAGCTCACGCTTCTCGCGTATGGCGCGGCCGGGTCGGGTAGGGAGTACGAGTCGTACCGCGGTGTGCGACACGCACGGAAGGGAGCGCAGGCTTACGGAGCTACCAGGAGCCCCGGTGACATGGAGCGGTGCGATTCTCGTTGGAGGGTCGGCTCGTACCGCGGCTCGAGGTACCCGCTGCGGGGCTCACGGGGGCTGCAGCGGGACACAGAGCCTTGCAGGAAGGCGGCTCGTACCGCGGTTGGATTACAGTACCTTAGAAGTCCTTTGTGAAGGCAGGGAAATAAGAACGTGGCGGGCCCCGAGCCCGATGAAGATGTCTCGGTGGTGGTTTTCCGCGAAGGCAGATTCGAGGCGCCCAGCTGCTCTCGATCAGAGCGAGGCTGGCGCCCGAGGCGTCCGGGCTTCGGCGGTCTGTTCTCTGGGTCTGTGGAGTCCGGTCAGGACGACAGGCGGGAGCGTGGGGGGGTTGTGGTATATAAATAAATAATACCGGATCTATTTTTGAATGAATGAATGAATAACAGATAGCTCAATAAAATAAGAGTCAAGATTCGAGGTAGTAGGAGTTTCTGCAGGTTTATTACAGCATAAGGACAGGATCAGGACAACCTGCATAGGAACAGAGGTGATAGGGCCCAGCAGGACAACTGGGGCCCAGCAGCTGCCGGGGCTTGATCTGGGATGAGCGCGCTAACTTTTAATAACAATACATTGACTTATATACATAGCGCAAACACATAGCATTACATTGCAGTAGGCGTAACAGTGGGTGGAGCAGAAGGCGTGACGCGTAGCAGTCGCGAGAGATAACAGTAAAGGTAGGTGTAACTGGGCGTGTACATAGACATGTGGTGCAAACGTAACAGAATATGTCATGAATGGGCGGAAACATAGGAGGGGGCTACCTAAGGAGCCGGGACCTCTAACCTAATGGTGCGCGAAAACTGGCAATGACGTATTACTAGGAGAAGCTGGGGGCTACGAACTCTGTGCTAGGAGCAGAGACTAAAGTCTGGAGGGTCGGAGCGACATGTACCTAAACCCTATCTGGTATCTGGTGTTTAGGGAACATGTGGATATAAACTAGAAGTCATGAGGGGAAAAGCTAACTTGACTCTAAGACTGGACCATGCATTATTCTATATGTAGTGCGTGATGAAGAATATTAAATGACCATTAAAACAGTATTTCTCTAACGTGGAGCCGAATAGGCTAGACAATGACGGAAACTATTGATGCAGTTCAGTAGCTTAGGAATGCAGAGAAGGAGGACTGAACTGATAGCTGGAACTATAACATACTTTTGGCAGACTCAGAGGCAGAACCAAGCTGCACCGGGCACTGCGAGGCAGGGAGTAAGTGAAGGGTCGAGGATACAGGTGGGGGCTGTATCGCTCCTCAGCGAGGCTTTCAGGAGACAGGAGCTGAATCTGATGTCCGGGCCCTTTTGAGGCCTGGAAACGGGGACTTTATAATGGAATAACGTGCATACTGAGAAACGTGGCAACATAGCTTTACATAGGCCTGATATTCGTAGTATTCACGAGGACTGGAAACTAGCATACTAGAGGTGGACACAACTGGAATTGCGTCATTAATCGGACATGGGGAATAACATATGCATATTGGTCATGCACACATAACATATGATGGATGAGTAGGGACACAGAACATGGCAAAATTTACTTTTCCACATTCCCTCCTTGTCACTACGTTTCCATCAGGAAACATCAATTTTCATGATACCATCTATCATTTCATACAGTACCATTTGCTCGTCTCGAATTGTCTTGGAACGGGATTTAGAACGGGGCTTGGGACTAGGAATACAAGAGGTAGCACACATGCTGCAAATCGCAGGGCCACATTGTATACAGAGGCAGCAGCTAAATATGATCGCTACTGCAATACCTAGAAAGGACAGGACTTTCCATCCCCATGCGGAAATTATATTCCAGAACCAACCTGACCATGTCCAGGTGCCTGGATCTTGGTGTAACAGATGGGCAATTTTATGGAGTCTGGTTATAGCTGAATAAACAGACGGCGCGTTATTTGGAATGAAAATACAGCAACTAGATCCGATGACTCTACAGGCCCCGCCCCTATCGGCCAGTATGACGTCAAGGACGAGACGATTCTGTAAAACGACAAATCTCATAGCAGATTGTTCTTCGGTTAAGTTACCTAGAGCAGAGGCAGTCTCATTTACTACAGCTTCAAGGGTTCTTGTTAACCTACGGATCAGTTTACTATTCTGGACAGGTCCTACAAAGAAGAAGAAACCTTTATTGAAATCTGTATACTGTTCTAGAGTAGTTTCAGTATAATCGACAATTGGGGACTCCCTTCTATGTCTAATGTGTACTAGATGTGTGTTTCGGTGATAATCAGATGGGGCTAGGAAAACAGGTGGCAGTAGGAAGGCAATGTAACAGGTTCCCTCCCAATCGAGGGGCAGACGAACATATGCAGTTTGACCACAAATAAAATAAGAATGACGTGAAGCTTTGAAAACAGATTTCCCACTGTCACTATACTGGATAACAGTAGTACATTCACTATGACCTACATGTATGGAACCATAACTACGGACACATAATTCGCCTTTGACAGGTAGTACTGAAATAGCAGGTAAGTCTGGAGTAGTATCAGACTGAACATTCAGGACCATGAAATTCGACGAATAATTACCTAAATTATATACTTCATTTTCTAGATCTAAACCTGTTCTGTGGGGGAGACCTTGCTTGTCTGGGAAACATGTACTGTTAAAAAAAGACATATCTGTTGAGGATGACGTTAACGTGGACCATGCTCCACACGAACCATTATGTGAGAATGGATAAGGAAAGAGTGGCAGAACTCCCTTCGGTGTCTGAAAAGGGGGGAGTCGACCACACACCCAACAATTAGTGGCATTGCTGGTCTGGTGTGAATAATGTAACATACGGATAAATGTGTTGTTACGCATAGCGAGGCGGTAAGAATATTCGTGAGGAGGCAGATCACTAAACGTGTGCTCTACTGTAGCATTAGCAGACATATTTACATGAGGAACTGGAAAATACAGATAGAACGCATAGCTGGTGCAGGAAATCAAAATGCTGACGAATAATATGAAACTCAGAAAAACGATACATTGAATTGAGTTATTACTGACTCTCTCACTATGGGGGTCTATTTTATTCATGTCAGAAACAATCTAACCGGTTCACCTAGGGGAGGACTTATACAATCAAACTGACTGACTTATTTTACTAGACCTGAGCTTTAACTTATACTCCTGCTGCGGAGTTTTCTCTAACCAGGGAGGGGTTGTAGTAATGTCTTTTGCGGGACAGTCCTTTAAAACAATGTCTTGACAGTTTTTAAAATCCTGGGAATCCTGGGAAATGTTCTTGGAGACGGGTTTCAATCCATTGAAAAGTTTTACATGAGAAAGATGGACCCACCCCTTCCTGCCTTCCAACTTGACGGCAGTACGGGTGGTCAAGAGGACCTGACGTGGCTCCTTCCAACGTGGTTCCAGCGGACTTGATCTGTCAAAATTTCTGATCATCACCAAGGAGCCTGGAACGATCTCGTGCGGTGCCACCTCGGTATTGTCTGGAAATGCGGCGGCAACCTGTGAACGACATGAGTTGAGGGCAGACATCAAGGAAGCTAGGTAATCTGTCAGCATATTACATGAAACATCGGTAATACTTCGGGGTCTAGGAGTACCCCACATGTTAGGGGGGCGGCCGAATACGACCTCATACGGGGACAGACCTGATCTGGAATGTGCGACCATGCGCATATAAAACAAAGCGACTGGCAGAGCTACTAGCCAGTCCACACCTTTTTCTTTACAAACTTTGGCAATACGGATTTTCAGGGTCTGATTATGTCTCTCGACTAGACCGGCTGCTTCAGGATGGCGTACACAATGGAACTTCCACTGGTACCCTAACAAAAGGGAAACGTGCTTCATTAACTCTGAGGAGAATGGCTGACCGTTATCAGAATATACGACTCTAGGGAGTCCGTATCTAGGGAAGAATTCACGAACCAACTGCTTGGCAGTGGTCGCGGCTGTGTAATCTGGGACTGGATATGCTTCTGTCCACCTGGACAAAGCGCATACTACTACAAGGACATACTTGAAACCTCGACATCGCTCCATCTGAATATAATCCATCTGGAGGACCTCAAAAGGGTGGTCAGGGGGCTGGAAACCACCTTGTTCCACCGGGACACTTTTACCTGGATTAAACTGACAACATATCATACAGGTACGGACTTTCTGCTTGGCTGCAGCTCGTAAATGCTTGTTGAACCAAATGTTCTGGATACTGTCTAACATAGCTTTTTCTCCTAAATGTGCTGGACTATGTGCGGTATTGATAATGACTTGAACCATAGAATCGGGGAGAAACCATGTGGCTCTACCCTTCGTTAACCATCCTTGATCTGTCTGGACCCCTCCTTGTTCAGACCATTTCTTGATTTCATCGGGAGTAGCGTGTAACTGTATATCTATGACGTCTTGTGTAGGGTCCTTAACTGTCATGCATGTAGTCGGATCTGGAGTATGTGTCATGTTAACTGGAATGTCTGGAGTCTGTACTGTAAGCTTGGCTGTGCGATCTGCTAGATCATTACCTTGAGAAATAATGTCAGTAACTTTCGTATGTGCTTTGCACTTCATGATAGCAATAGATGTCGGTAAATGTATGGCATCTAACAGGGCTTGAATAAGGAGACCATGCTGAATCTTGGTTCCATGAGAAGTCATGAAACCTCTCTCCTGCCAGAGCACTCCGAAGTCGTGTACAACTCCGAATGCGTAACGTGAATCTGTGTAAACATTAACTTTCAGGTTCTTGGCGTGTATACAGGCTTGTGTCAGAGCGACTAGCTCTGCTGCTTGAGCGGACAGGGTATCAATACGGTGTGTTTCAATAACTTCGGTGTCAGTAGTCACTGCATACGCGGCGACTAGTTCTCCTGTACTAGTTCTCATACATGAACCATCCACATAAAGTGTCAGGTCAGGATCTGGTAACGGAATGTCTGTCAGGTCTTGTCTTGGCTTTGTCGTAATGTTAACTACTTCCACACAGTCATGTGTGTCTGGATTTGAATTAACTGATGGTAACAGTGTAGCAGGATTCAGGACGTTGCAGCGTCTAATTTCTATGTGTGGCTGGAACAGTGTCAATTCATAACCTGTTAAACGTGCAATTGTCAAGTGCTGTGTTTGTGTTCTGTTTAAAAGAACTTCTACGGAGTGTGGAACTTGTACTGTCAGGGAGTGTCCTAAAACTATGGAATCACTTTGTCTGATAGCTAGTGCTGTGGCTGCAACTGACTTGAGGCACGCAGGCAACGCCTGGGCGACTGGATCTAATGTGCTCGAAAAATAAGCACAGGGCTTGTATTGTCCTGCTTGATCTTGTGTGAGAACAGATAATGCTGTACCTTCGCGTTCAGTAACGAAAAGTGTAAAAGGCTTACTGTAGTTCGGTGTAGCTAGAACTGGAGCGTGACATAGGGCTTTCTTTAACTCGTTGAAACTAAGTGTATGGTCAGATGTCCAAGGGAGGACAGTCGATACGGCTGCCTCCTGTGTCGTTAACTGTATCAGTGGCTTGGCTAGAAATGCATACTGAGGAATCCATTGTCTACAATAAGAAGTAAGGCCGATAAAGGCACGTACCTCCTTCTGGGTTCTGGGCTGGGGAAGACTCGCTATTAACTGGATACGGTCGGGTGTCAACTGCCTACCCCTCTTGGACAGCAAGTGTCCTAAGTATACCACTTGCTGGACACAGAATTGAAGCTTCGAAGGTGACACCTTGTGCCCCATCTCGGCAAGGAAATACAAAACTGTCAGTGACGCTCGCTCGCAGTCACGTTCAGAACGGGCTGTGATCAGTAGATCATCGACATACTGGAGCAGGGCAGTGTCAGTTGGCATGTGAATGTTGTCTAGTTGTCGCTTGAGTGCTTGACTGTAAATACTAGGGCTTTCTGTGAAACCTTGAGGAGCGCGTGTAAACATATAGCTCCTTCCATTTAAACAAAATCCGAAAAGAAACTGGCTGTCTGGATGAATTGGAACACTAAAAAATGCATTCTTAAGGTCTATGACAGTGAAAAACATGGCTTCGTAATCAATAGCAGTTAACAGGGAAGAAATATCTGGGACAACTGGGTACTGAGGAATAATACATTTGTTAAGCTCTCGTAAATCAATCACTAATCGATATACTGGGGGTGCTTTTGGATCAGTACGTTTCATGACTGGAATGATCGGAGAATTACATACATTGGAGTCAGTTTCTACAACTACTCCTTGAGCCATGAGCTCGTCAATAATTTTGGATAAGGCTGCTACAGCCTCAGATGGCAATCTGTACTGTCTGATTCGTGGTAACACTACACCTGGTTTGAGAGTCACACGATGGGGTGTGATTTGCATGTAACCTACATCAGTTGGACCTTGCGCCCATAAATGCTGCGGAACATTAGACAATCTGGAATCAAAATCTCGTAATACATAGTGACCCTTAAAGTCACGTAGGAACAGACGTATTCCCTCTGGGGAACAGCAAATAACTGCACCTAACTCTTTCAGTGTCTTAATGCCTAACAGATTTTCTGGACATGACTTAGTAAGTAACAGATCAGTAGTGCGGGACAATGGACCTACTTCTAGAGTGACTGGCTTTGATATCTCATTAACTATTGGCTTTCCTGAAAATCCAAGGGAAACATTTCTTGAGCCTGAGAGCGGAGCCCCTGGAACTTCGGCGTGACTAATTGTGGTCCTACTTGCCCCTGTATCGATCAAAAACTTTCTGTCTTTCCCTAATACTTGACTGTGAACATAGGGACCTTCTTGATCTACAGGTATCTCGATGAGAGGCAAGCCTACCTCCCTCTCTAGGCTGTTTCATGAATATGGCTGGTACTCTGGATACTCAGACTGTGCATACTGATACATCTGCGATGTAACGTGCTGTGTTGCAGCAATAGGCTGCGGTGCGGGAACTGTCTGTTGTGCATTCTGTGACTGAGGAATCTGTGAAACTTGTTCTTGTCTAGGCGGACGTGGTCTTTCTTTAGTCTTACCAGTAGCTATGTTATGTTTCAGAACTGCACACTCGTTTATAAAATGACCTGGCTGTTTACAATAATTGCAGTTCCCTTTAACGGGAGCTGCAGGATGACTGGCTTGATTCGGACCCCTCTTCTGACTGTCTTGAGGAACAGATTGTGCAACTAGCACTTTCATTTTCGTATCTTTCATACGTTTTCTCTCGTGTTCTTGCTCTTCCCTAATTCTATTCTGGTGATACTGGAGCATCTGGAGCATCTGGGACGGGGTATTTGCTTGCCAGGTGCTTTCGACTTTCAAAACTCGATTTTTAATTTGTGGACTTGAATTCTCGACTAATTTGCTAACAAAAAGATGAGGGTATGACTCACTACTTGTCTTGAGACCACTATTGATACTGAAACATTTCTCAAATCTAGAATAAAAATCACTAATATCTTCATCTTGTTTCTGTTTACAGGCTGAGATTGCATCCCAGTCTTCCTTCCTAGTTGTCAATAATCTGGGTAAAACTTGAATCAGTAATTCTGGTAATTCTTTACATTTATCTCCAAGACCGGTACCTGGTACTCGTGCCTTGTCTTCAGCTTCTAGAGCTGCCCAATCGATCTTTTTCTCTCCCACCTCCCATTCTTTTTCTTTTAACTTTTCATATACCCCTGCGGGCAGCAGGACTTTTAACATTTTAATGATATCTGGGTAAGTGTATTCTCCCATACGGAGCATGTCTTTTAATTCTCTATGGAACCCTGCTGGATCTTTGTCATGACAGGGAATTAATTTCTTCATTTCAAGAAGTTCCATCTTTGATATTGGAGTGTATACAAACACTCGTTGCATTACGCCACCCGCCCCTTGGACTGGGTGGACTTCTCGTAACGGATTCTGTCTGTCTATGTAGAATGATTTACTTTCTGGGGGTGAGACATGAACAAAATGCGGGTTCAGGAACGTTCTATATTTGTGGCGCTGTTCTAGAATGACTCTAATTAAATCGGTACCCAGACCTCTCCATCTATACTGGAGTAACTCGTTCAGGATATCGTGTAACGGGCCTGGATCAGAGTGTTGACCCTCATACAGAGTAATGAGGTACTGGACCATATACATACCCACCAGTCGTTGCTCGGCTGGGGGCAATTTCAGAAACATTTGTGCCACTATTTCGTCTGGAAAAGTGGTAGAATCAGTAATCCATCGGACTGCTGATCGGGCTAGTTCTTGTTCATGCATGGTACTTAACTCACTATAACCGATTCGTGATTTCAGAATGTGATCGGTAGCTTGAAATACTTGTTCTAGAGAACCTTGTTCTGGTGCTGAATGATGACAAATAGACTTGTGTTCTAGGCGTAAATGGCGATCTGGAAATCTAGATTTTCCTACATACGCTATTCTGGCGGGATTCTCGTCTTCCTCTTCTTCGGGATCAGAGATACTTTCTTTCTCGCTTACTTGTGCTGCTTTACGCTGGTCGTGTAACCTTATTATTTCTTTACGAATTTTCTTGTACATACTCTCCATAGCACCGACGGTCTTGTGCTTACCCTCGGCTATATTATCACTCCACCTTGTCAGAATTTTCATCTCGGCGGAATCTTTAGACGGGTAATCTTGTTCTCTTATTAGACAATTGATCAGGAACTTTAATATCATGAGCTGAATCTCGGCTTTCCTTTGAGACATAATCTCGCCAATACTTTCTGGATCATCCCCTGTACGGATGAAACGATATATTCTGTCTAGATCTTCTTTCATATTCGGTAAGGTGACTAGATACTCGGTCACTTTTCTTACGCGGAATGAATATAAAACCATATTATCCTCGCCTGGGACTGGATCATAGCAACATTCGGCAAGGGATTTTCTTATTTCTGCAACAGACTGATATCTAGGCGTACGCTGTGATGCTTGTGCATGTAATTCGGCTAACGTTAAACGCTTGTGTGGCGGCGGGGTTTGAGGAGGACCTCCTCCTGCGGCCCCTAGACTAGAATCGTCGACTGACATTCTTCGTGGCGGAGCGGGAAGTTGAAACGCTGGCTGGACCGGGGGTACCGTAGCAGGTACTCCGGTGTCTGGAAGAGCGGGAAGTGCCTGATTTACAGGGACTGGCGGAGCGCGAACAGGATTTGCATATTCTGGGACTGTGTCGTCCAAATAGGACGAAATAAAAATATCAGCTGCGGTCTGTTTGTGACGTAGCTTGGTCGGAACTAATGGCGGCGGGAAATTACTGGATGCCTCTGGGGTCGTTTTTGGCAAGCCCTCGGCAAGAAGAGGATACATACCCTTAATAAGGGCATGCCTCTGTCTGTCTGACTGTTCGGCTTTGACTTGTTCACCTATCTCGATTAATTCTCTTTCTTGGGCTCGTTCCTGGGATTCTCTACTTAACTCCGACTTTCTGACTTCCTTTTCGGTTCTTCTATGCGCTTCTTTACGCCATAACTCGATGGCATCTTTCTGTGACTGTCTGGCTTTCTTTTTCCATAATGCTTCTTCTACTCGCATGATACATTCGGCATCCCATGTACCCGATACGGGCCATCTATACTTTTCTTCTAACTGTTTGGTATACTCTACCCATAAATCTAGATACAATATGGCGCTTATGCCATGTTTCTGATACATAAAGTGACCTGGACTGTCCCTCGGCGGGACAGGAACTGCTTCTTCTAATAAACCCTTTCTAGTTTTTAACTGACGTAACTTGGAAAAGAGCGGCATTGTAAACTTGAATCGGAACACAATACAATACACAAAGAACAATAACAATTGGGAAAACAATTCAGGCATACCACGATATTGGAAATACATTGAACAACATCATAACATAACAGTTCGGACAGAATACTACCTGAAAATACTGAGAACAGAAACAGAACAGATTTTCTCGAGAACGGAACAGACTAGAGTTACTGGATGCACTGCTGTAACAGTACGGAACATACCGGTCCCATAAAGGGACGCATCAAGACCCGTATCCACCTAGGTGAACACTTCGTTTGTGAGTCTGGGCACCACCAACCCACGGACCAGGAGTCAATTTAGATTGGTCCTGTCTAGATACTACCCCAGCAATGGTACTCACCGGGCAGCACGGAACGGAAAGCCTCGGACGGGACTGGACTGCTACGACGACGAACTTCGGACTTCGGACTTCAGTTACGGGTGGGCCTCCGGATACCTCGGACCTTGGACTCTCGGCTTGGGCTCTGGTCGGGACTCGCCGCGTTCCTCCACCGTCTCGTTTGGATGCTGGACCGCCTCCTCCGTCTCCTCCGTGGGCCTGAGGGATACTTGAGCAGAAATATCTGCCACTGCGCAGAAGAGTTCCGTCACGACTGCAGAGGGTCAGGGGGTCGGCGTGGCTTCACCGACGCGTGGGGAAAGGGCAAGTCCCTATTCGGGCGCCATTATGTGGTATATAAATAAATAATACCGGATCTATTTTTGAATGAATGAATGAATAACAGATAGCTCAATAAAATAAGAGTCAAGATTCGAGGTAGTAGGAGTTTCTGCAGGTTTATTACAGCATAAGGACAGGATCAGGACAACCTGCATAGGAACAGAGGTGATAGGGCCCAGCAGGACAACTGGGGCCCAGCAGCTGCCGGGGCTTGATCTGGGATGAGCGCGCTAACTTTTAATAACAATACATTGACTTATATACATAGCGCAAACACATAGCATTACATTGCAGTAGGCGTAACAGTGGGTGGAGCAGAAGGCGTGACGCGTAGCAGTCGCGAGAGATAACAGTAAAGGTAGGTGTAACTGGGCGTGTACATAGACATGTGGTGCAAACGTAACAGAATATGTCATGAATGGGCGGAAACATAGGAGGGGGCTACCTAAGGAGCCGGGACCTCTAACCTAATGGTGCGCGAAAACTGGCAATGACGTATTACTAGGAGAAGCTGGGGGCTACGAACTCTGTGCTAGGAGCAGAGACTAAAGTCTGGAGGGTCGGAGCGACATGTACCTAAACCCTATCTGGTATCTGGTGTTTAGGGAACATGTGGATATAAACTAGAAGTCATGAGGGGAAAAGCTAACTTGACTCTAAGACTGGACCATGCATTATTCTATATGTAGTGCGTGATGAAGAATATTAAATGACCATTAAAACAGTATTTCTCTAACGTGGAGCCGAATAGGCTAGACAATGACGGAAACTATTGATGCAGTTCAGTAGCTTAGGAATGCAGAGAAGGAGGACTGAACTGATAGCTGGAACTATAACATACTTTTGGCAGACTCAGAGGCAGAACCAAGCTGCACCGGGCACTGCGAGGCAGGGAGTAAGTGAAGGGTCGAGGATACAGGTGGGGGCTGTATCGCTCCTCAGCGAGGCTTTCAGGAGACAGGAGCTGAATCTGATGTCCGGGCCCTTTTGAGGCCTGGAAACGGGGACTTTATAATGGAATAACGTGCATACTGAGAAACGTGGCAACATAGCTTTACATAGGCCTGATATTCGTAGTATTCACGAGGACTGGAAACTAGCATACTAGAGGTGGACACAACTGGAATTGCGTCATTAATCGGACATGGGGAATAACATATGCATATTGGTCATGCACACATAACATATGATGGATGAGTAGGGACACAGAACATGGCAAAATTTACTTTTCCACAGGGTGCACCAGCGGGCCTCCAACGGCAGTGATACAGCGACTTCCCTCAGCGGGGGGAGAGCGGCTCGGCGAAGTGGGGCTCTGCCTCGGCGGGGACGGGGGCAGCACAGTTTGATCACGGCCTCGGGGAGGGGCTGGGGGGCACCACACAGGTCACGGCAGCGAGCCTCCGTAGGTGGGGTGACACTCAGCGGGGGGAGAGCGGCTCGACGGAGCGGGGCTCTTCCTCGGCAGGGACGGGGAAACACGGTTGGGTCACGGCCTCACGGAGGGGCAGGGGTCACCAAAGATCACGGCTCCGGCGGGGCAGAAGTCCTCGTAGATACTGGCAGACGGTCAGAGAGCAGGTTGAGCCAGATGGTCCTGTGGCTCAGGTCAGGGGGCAAGCTTAGACAAGCCCTTGGAGAAAGTTTCAAGCACAAATCAGTAAAGTCTTTTCAGCAAGTCTTTTCCTCTCCTTCCTCAGCAAGGCAAGCAGCAGGCCAGTCCTTCCAGCGTCTTCTTCTCCTTCTAGTTGGGCAGAGGTTCTTTGTGGGAAACAGGATTCTGATTTACAAGGAGCAGGGCTCCTACTTTTATACAGCATTTCTTTTGTCTTTCCAGGCCAGGCGGGCCTTTGCATAACTTCTTCCAGTCTCTGAGCACTTGTTGGGTGTACTTCTGGCTTCTGCTTTCAGTGAGAGGGGCAGGCACATCAGACGCTCCACAGGAGGTGGAGCAAGCATTGTGTGGACAGGGGCAGCTAGGAGTACCTCGTTGACAGTGCTTCGCCCTTCCTGGGCCAGGTGCAGGCTGAGTCATCAGTCGCTCCCCAGGGGGGCGGAGCCAGCATTGTGGTGGCAGAGCACAGCCCTATTAAGAGTCCAGGGGCACTCCTACCTCCCACCAAGGTGTAATCCTTGCATTCACCACCTGTCATCCCCCAACCCTGTCCCTCACACATCCCAGACAGTCAGATACACATGCTAGCAGAGGCGGACTGAAATGGTTAGGCAAGCAAATGCTAACTTTCTAAAAGTAGCATTTGCAAACACAGGATATTAAAATAAACTTTACTAAAAGAAGTATTTTATTATTCTGAGTTCAGGCATACTAAACTTTATTTTCTACCATGTTCCCTGAGCCTGCTGGGATTATAGAGTGTAATAATTCCAGCAGCCCATCTGGCCTAAAGAGAACAGGTAGCCTTACAATAGTGAAAAACTAATTTGGCTGTAATTCACTATTAGGACATGCCACACACATCAGAGCATGTCCTACCTTATACTTGCAATGCACCCAGCCCTTGGGCCTACCATGGGGGTGACTAATATGAAGTTAAGGGAAGGTTTAGGGGCTGGCAAGTGTGTGCACTTGCCCAGCCAGCATGACAGTACCAGACTGCACGCAGGTTCTGCAATGGCAGACCCTAGACACATTTTTAAAAGGCTGCTTCTGTGGGTGGCGCAACCAGCACTGCAGGCCCACTAGCAGTATTGGCATTCACAAGCCCTGGCACTCCTGGTGCACTTTACTGGGGACTGACAGTAAATCCAATAAACCAACCAGGAATATCAATCACAGTTACACTTTACATAGGGAGCACTTGCACTGCGGCACGGGTTGGCCGTGGCGCAGCGCCCTGAGCAGCGGATACCAGCAAAAACATCTGAGGCACATCAGCAAAAAGTGGAAGGGAAACTCACACCAAGGTGCCAGGTCTAACACGTGTCCCCTCCAGCTGAAATGTGGGGAGAACTACCCTTCCCCAGGGAGTTCCTCATCACTAAGGCAGAAAAACCTGGACAGACCGTCAGCAGTGGCGTGATCTGTGCCAGGGCGATGTTCCACCGTGAAGTCTATACCCTGTAGGGAGATGGACCACCTCAACAGTTTTGGGTTCTCACCCCTCATTTGCATCAACCATCTGAGGGGCCTGTGGTCTGTCTGAATCAAATAAAGAAATTCCTTTCTGTGTGTTACAAATCATATACTGGTATTTCCTTTCCAACACACCATTTGTTTAGACCAATTTCAAACTACATATATAGCCCTGTGCACAACATTATAATCAAAACATAAAAATATATATATATATATCTTAGTACTTTTTATTAAAAGAGGTTTCAAATTAGATATAGGTTTGTTAACAATTCATAAAAAACAATCATCCATATTCCTCATAACAACATTAAGTTCAATGTATGTGAATTTCACAATGAATTAATACGTGTTACACAGTACATCATTACAATAAAACAATATTTATAAAAATCCGAACCCGGAAGTGAGACCCAAACAAGTAGAGTCTTAGCTTCTTCAGCGCCCAGGCAACAGCAAAGGCTTCTCGCTCTATTGCACTCCACCTACGTTCCCGGGGAAGTAACCTCCTACTGATGAAGGCTACAGGTTGGTCCCAGCCCTCCTCAGTCATCTGTGAGAGAACAGCCCCTACACCATGCTCTGAAGCGTCTGTTTGCACTAGAAATTCCTTGGAGAAATCAGGAGACAAGAGCACGGGCGCCGTGCACATGGCAGTTTTCAGGGTGTCAAAAGCCTTCTGACAGGTGTCAGTCCAAATCACATTCCTGGGCTGCTTCTTTGAAGTCAGCTCTGTCAAGGGGGTCACAATAGTGCCATAGCCCTTGACAAACCTCCTTTAGTACCCAGTGAGCCCCAGGAAGGCTCTCACTGCAGTCTGGGTCTTGGGGGGTTCCCAAGCCAGGATGGTCTCAATTTTGGGTTGCAAGGGAGCCACCTTACCACTCCCCACTTGGTGTCCCAAGTACACCACTGAACCCTGCCCAATCTGGCACTTGCTTGCCTTGATTGTGAGGCCTGCTTTGCGCAGCGCCATCAACACTTCCCAGAAGTGTCGCAGGTGTTCTGGCCAGGTGCCACTGAACACTGCGATGTCATCCAGGTAGGCGGCACTGAACTCATCCAGCCCAACCAACACCTGGTTGACCAACCTCTGAAAGGTGGCAGGGGCATTCTTCATTCCAAATGGCATAACCCGGAACTGGAAATGCCCATCTGGTGTAGAGAATGCTGACCTCTCTTTTGCCCCATCGGTCAAGGCGATCTGCCAGTACCCAGACGTTAAATCAAACGTGCTAAGGAACCGGGCAACCCCTAGCCGATCAATGAGCTCATCAGCTCGGGGGATAGGGTGCGCGTCAGTCTTGGTGACTGAATTGAGTCCTCTGTAGTCCACACAGAACCGGAGTTCAGGTGTGGCTCCCGGCGCAGCAGCCTTTGGGACCAAGACCACGGGGCTGGACCAAGGACTGCTGGAGGACTCAACCACCCTAAGAGCAAGCATCTTGGAGACCTCCTCCTTGATGCAGGCCCTGACCCTGTCAGTTACTCTGTAGGCCTTATGCCTCACAGGTAAGCTGTCTCCTGTGTCCACATTATGGATGCACCAATCTGTGACACCAGGAACCAGGGAGAACAGATCTGGAAACTGCCCCAGCAATTGGCAGCAGTCTTCCTGTTGCTCAGGCGTCAGGGTGGATGCGAGGTTAACTCCATCCACTGACCCATCTTTCTCAGAGGCTACCAAGAGGTCAGGAAGAGGCTCAGACTCCTCCTCCATTCCATCATCAGTTGCCAACAACATGCCCACTTCGGACCTCTCCAAGTTAGGCTTAAGGCGGTTAACATGTAGGACCCTCAAAGGGTTCCTGGGAGACTGCATGTCCACCAAGTAGGTTACAGGATGTCAGGAAGCCCCGGCCGCTGGTAAATCACTGCCTGCATTGTGAACTTGTCTTGAACATGAAAAACTACATTTCCCATGTTTCCTAAAGCGGCGCGTCAGAATGATGCCGCGCGACCAGGAAACAGGATATCCTGGTGTTTGCGGAAGACACTTTGCCGATTATTCCTTTCGGACGAGCGGACTAGAGGCTCGTGTGACCGGCTCTTTGTTTTGTCCTGGTTCAGGTGAGTTGAGCGGAAGCTCACGCTGAATGGTGTTTGGAAACCGCTGGATTACCAGGTGGGGCTTAGGAAGCGCCCGTCCCGGTGGCTTATCTGTCGGTATTGGAAACCGGCTATACACCGCCTTGTGGATTAACTGGAGGGGCTTAGGAAGCGCCCGCTTCGCGTCTTGCGAGGTCCTGCTACAGGTTATCCCTGAACTAAGGAGGTGGCGTTACTCGGTACTGTACTGTACTCATTGTCACTGTTTTCCTGTCGCCTCCAACTCGGCTGAGTTCGGAGGTCTGAGCAGTTACTGACATCAAGTATCTGTGTACTTTAAAGGAAAAGTGTTCCTGTTCTTTCCTGCAGAGACGTATCTGCAGGGGAGTGCGTGTTTTCACAACAACCTTTTGTTTTGCTGGGCAACAGTTATGTTCCTGTCTTTATTCCTGGTTGGAATACCCTAATTGACTCCCGTGTACTTGTGGTTGAGAAACTTTTGGGGTATTCGTGTACCTGCCGGTACACTTCATTATCCATCCTCTCGGAGGGGAACGTTTCTTTTCCATACTTTGTGACAGGTGAATGGTATCCTCATTGGCATTCAGGTTCCCTTCCAGTTCTCAGGGGGTAGGTGGTGAATGATCTTCCTTACACTCAGTACTTGTGAAACCCTATACCAAGTGGTGGGAGAGAGGGGGCATATTGATGGTCTTCTTTATATCTTTAAGCAGGAAATCCTGGGAATCGAGAAGACGCCTGATCTGTCACTCTTGGTTCCAACACGCCTGTAGTCAAATCAGGTGGGTGTCAAACATAAAGCAGTGAGTAGAGAGTAGTTAGGCATAGAGGGACTCGCCCACTGATTCCTTGCTTTGTATGTTGCAGGTTTTCAGTTCCAGTTGCCCAGCTGTTCCCCTCCGGACTATCCTCATTTTTTCCCCCGCTTGATCTCCTTAATAGTCTGCGTCACAAAGAGCCAGACTTGGGATGATCTAGAGGTGGGCCCCTTTTTAGCATCAAACCAATCCTGAGGAGCCACGACGAAAGGCCTGACAGAATAATCGGCCCACGAGTTCTTCTCCTCCTGGTTGGGTTGAATAAAGGGATGGCCACCTTAGATGATGTTCTGGCAGCACTTGCCTTAGTGCAAACAGAACTAGCCTCTTCTCACCAAGAGATAGCCGCGCTGCAGGCCCGGTTTGATGCCTCGCAGCGTAACCCTTTTGATGCAGGGGCTCCTGCCCCTCAACCTGCCTCAGTAGTAGTGGAAATGCCTTCCCCTGTTCCCTTAGCCCCTCCGGAACGGTTTATGGGAGATAGAAAAAAGGTACAAGTTTTTATGACCCAGGTAATGTTACACTTCACTTGTAAACCTAAGTGTTTCCTCACTAACCAAGCCAGGGTTTCTTTTTTGATTTCTTACCTGGGGGGAGAGGCTGCTCAGTGGGCGGTTCCCATAGTAAAGAATAATGACGCTATACTTTATGATTGGGACCTATTTAAAACTGAGTTTGAAAAAACCTTTGACCGGAGAGCTGAAACCTTTTCAGCAGATAAAGAATTACTCGTTCTGAAACAGGGCTCTTCAGATTTAGTCACCTACCTGAACCACTTTAGAAGGTTAATAGCGGAAACCGACTGGCCTGAAGCAAAGCAAATGGTTCTGTTCTACCAAGGACTCACAGAAAACCTTAAAGATGTCATCGCTCAAGTTGACCCCCAACCTACGACATGTGCTGCCTTTATTGATTTAGCTCTACGCTTAGACCACAGACTACGGGAACGTAAAGGAGAACAAAGCAGAAAAGACCGCCCAGTATTCTTGGGGGAAAAGACAGTTACTGGGGAAAGAACTGAAGGAAAAACAGAACCGATGGAGATTGGGGTGGTACGGGCGTCTTTAACACCGAGTGAAAGAGAACATCGCCGTAAGTTCGGGCTCTGCCTGTATTGTGGAAAGAAAGGTCACTTCTTAAGGGAGTGCCCTGTGAAACCGAAAGGCAGTCGTTATCGTTCAGGACAGGCAGCAGCTTCCACAGCGGAAAAGGTGTCGGAAAACTTCAATGCTTGAGTTTATCAGAAGGGAGAAACTCGAGCACTCACTTCATCCCTTCAGTAACCGAAGAAGACTATGTAGAAAACCGCCTGTTTTTTCTGTCCCTGGAGTTGTGGATAGATAACAATCCCAAGAACATCAGCGCTATGATAGACTCCGGAGCCACTGGCTGTTTCATGGATCTAGCAGAAGCCCGGCGTTTGGGGGTAGTACCTATCACCAAAACTGTTCCTGAGGCAGTTTATGCGGTGGACGGACATGAACTGGAATCAGGCCCAATTAATCAACATACGCCAGAATACGAGATGTGGTATAAGAACTGTCATACGGAAAACATATCGTTCAATCTTATACATGCCCCTACATATGGGGTTATTTTGGGACTTCCGTGGCTGAAAAAACATGAGCCCACCATCTGTTGGACGGATCAGTCATTGCAGTTTCAATCTGCGTATTGTCAAGACCATTGCCTCAGAGAGATTTCGCGGCCTTCCATGTCTTTAGCCGCTACTCAGTTCATTTCCACGGCCGCCGAGAAAGAAGTAACACTACCAAGTTGTTATCAAAAGTATGAAGAAGTATTCAGTAAGGCAAAGGCGGAGATCCTCCCTCCACACCGCGAATACGATTGCCGGATTGATTTGGCACCCGGATCTGTGGTCCCCTGTGGTAGGATTTACGCGTTATCACAACCCGAAACCATACACCTCCGAGAATATTTGCATGACCTTCTTAAATTGGGTTTCATTCGACCCTCTAGATCACCAGCAGCTTCCCCGCTTTTTTTTATTCCGAAAGCAAACGGGGAGCTTCGTTGCTGCATCGATTACAGGGCTTTAAATGCAATCACAATAAAAAATCAATACCCGCTCCCCTTGATACCGGTGTTGTTAGAGCAAGTCAGATCCGCCAATATCTACACTAAATTGGACCTACGGGGAGCCTATCATTTAGTGAGAATAAGAAGCGGCGACGAGTGGAAGACCGCTTTTAAAACACGGTACGGGCTTTTTGAGTACATGGTAATGCCCTTTGGGCTTTGTAATGCCCCAGCCTCTTTTCAGTTTTTTTTGAATGAGGTGTTGAGAGACTTTTTAGACATTTTCGCAGTGGTCTATATTGACGACATCCTGATTTACTCCAATGGGGAGAAAGAACACCAAGAACATGTATGTCAAGTCCTTCACGCCTTACACCGGAACCATCTGTTTTGTAAATTGACAAAGTGTGAATTCCATGTCACCACTGTAGAATTCCTAGGTGTTATGCTCACTCCATCAGGGCAAGTCATGGCTGAACGAAAAGTGAGGGCAATCATGGAGTGGCCGAAACCTCACAACGTTAAAGACATTCAAAAACTCCTGGGGTTCGCGAACTTTTATAGGAGGTTCATTGCACACTTCTCAGACATGGTGACTCCGCTTACTAAACTCACCAGAAAGAACACTCCTTTTGTGTGGGGTTTGGCAGAACAGACAGCTTTTGAACAATTGAAAACTGCGTTCACAACCGCTCCTGTGCTAACTCATGCCGATCCAAAACTCCCGTTTGTGGTGGAAGCAGATGCTTCCGATGTAGCTGTCGGGGCCGTGCTCTCCCAAAGGAACGAGTGTACCGGCCATCTCCATCCCATTGCCTTCATGTCCCGAAAATTGAACAACGCAGAGCGTAATTACACCATAGCAGAAAAAGAACTGCTTGCTATCAAAGAAGCGTTCGCGGAATGGAGACATTGGTTAATGGGAGCCTCTCAGCAAATCACGGTGTACACCGACCACCGCAATTTACAGTTTATGCGAGCTGCTCGTCACCTTACTCCCAGACAGCTACGCTGGATGCTGTTTTTTGCCGAATTCCACTTCGTGGTTACGTTTCGTCCGGGTTGTGATAACCGGAAGGCTGATGTACTCTCGCGTCAAGAAAACAGCCCAGCCAAGGAGGTTTTACAAGAGAAATGCATCATTGATCCCAAGAAGGTGGTAGGAGTGATACACACTAATGAGTTTCTTCACAAAGTCAAAAAAGGCATGCAAACCTTTATCTGGAAGACCTGGATCCGCCTACATCCAGAGTGGAAAATTCGTCAGGGGTTGCCAAGAAAGGGCTCGCAACTGCTCCTGCCTACGTTAGCATTAAGACAACAGGCTTTTCAATGGTGTCACGAGTTGCCATGTGCTGGACACACTGGAGGAAAGAAGACTTTGGAGAAAATGCTACGCACATATTGGTGGCCTACCATCCGTCCAGATGTCTTTTCATGGGTACAGCGATGTGACATTTGCTCCCAGGCCAAGAGCGACCATCGTCCAACACAAGGCCTTCTGCAGAGCATGCCGACTCCTGTGAGTCCTTGGGAGAGCTTTTCTGTGGACTTTGTGGTGGGTCTCCCTAAAGATCAAGGGATGACGGCCATATTGGTAGTCGTGGACTACGTAACAAAAATGGGTCATTTCATCGCATGCAAAGGGATCCCAACTGCCAGCCAACTTGCTCACCTATTGCTTCTTCATGTAGTCCGGTTGCATGGACTACCAAAAGTCATTGTTTCAGACAGGGGAGCCCAGTTCACCGCTAAGTTTTGGAAAGTATGGTGTAACAGGTTAGGCATAGCATCTTCCTTGTCCACAAGCTTTCATCCCCAGACTGACGGGCAAACCGAAAGGTTAAATCAAACACTCAAGCAATACTTGAGATGTTTTGTTGATACTACTACTGAGGCATGGGTTGATTGGTTATGGACCGCTGAGGTGTCCTATAATGATGCTGCTCATTCCTCTACGTCCTACACCCCGTTTTTCTGTACATATGGGTTTCACCCTAGGTTTGCCCCTTTGAGTGTCCCTCCTTCCGAAGTTCCTATCCCACAGTTGCAGGTTAGGCTGGTTCAGTTACGGAAAACTGTGCTACAGGCAAGGAAGAATCTTGAAAAGGCTAAACTGAAGTACAAAGCACAGGCTGATAAGCACCGTAGGTCTTGTCCTCTTTACAACAAGGGCGATTGGGTATGGTTGTCCACCAGAAATATTCGCTTCCGCAAATACAGTGTTTTCAACCCTAGGTTTATTGGCCCTTACCAGGTGCTTCGTCACATCAATCCAGTGGCTGTGAAACTGTGCCTTCCAGGTCATTTCAGGATCCATCCTGTTTTTCATGTGTCCCTGCTCAAACCTGCAAAGGGTCCTAGAACTAAAACCCCTGAGCCTGTGCGGGTGCAACCGGATGTTGAGTATGAGGTGAGGGGTATCCTGGACGCACGTAAGGTGAGGGGTCGGCTTCAGTATCTGGTAGCCTGGAAGGGCTATGGACCTGAGGAGGACTCATGGGAACCTGCTGGTGCTGTTCATGCCCCTAGGCTGGTTAAGAAATTTCATCTGTCTCATCCGGGTAAACCTGGAGGCAGTCAGTGAATCTTGTGAAGGGGGGGTGTTCTGTCAGGAAGCCCCGGCCGCTGGTAAATCACTGCCTGCATTGTGAACTTGTCTTGAACATGAAAAACTACATTTCCCATGTTTCCTAAAGCGGCGCGTCAGAATGATGCCGCGCGACCAGGAAACAGGATATCCTGGTGTTTGCGGAAGACACTTTGCCGATTATTCCTTTCGGACGAGCGGACTAGAGGCTCGTGTGACCGGCTCTTTGTTTTGTCCTGGTTCAGGTGAGTTGAGCGGAAGCTCACGCTGAATGGTGTTTGGAAACCGCTGGATTACCAGGTGGGGCTTAGGAAGCGCCCGTCCCGGTGGCTTATCTGTCGGTATTGGAAACCGGCTATACACCGCCTTGTGGATTAACTGGAGGGGCTTAGGAAGCGCCCGCTTCGCGTCTTGCGAGGTCCTGCTACAGGTTATCCCTGAACTAAGGAGGTGGCGTTACTCGGTACTGTACTGTACTCATTGTCACTGTTTTCCTGTCGCCTCCAACTCGGCTGAGTTCGGAGGTCTGAGCAGTTACTGACATCAAGTATCTGTGTACTTTAAAGGAAAAGTGTTCCTGTTCTTTCCTGCAGAGACGTATCTGCAGGGGAGTGCGTGTTTTCACAACAACCTTTTGTTTTGCTGGGCAACAGTTATGTTCCTGTCTTTATTCCTGGTTGGAATACCCTAATTGACTCCCGTGTACTTGTGGTTGAGAAACTTTTGGGGTATTCGTGTACCTGCCGGTACACTTCATTATCCATCCTCTCGGAGGGGAACGTTTCTTTTCCATACTTTGTGACAGGTAAATGGTATCCTCATTGGCATTCAGGTTCCCTTCCAGTTCTCAGGGGGTAGGTGGTGAATGATCTTCCTTACACTCAGTACTTGTGAAACCCTATACCAAGTGGTGGGAGAGAGGGGGCATATTGATGGTCTTCTTTATATCTTTAAGCAGGAAATCCTGGGAATCGAGAAGACGCCTGATCTGTCACTCTTGGTTCCAACACGCCTGTAGTCAAATCAGGTGGGTGTCAAACATAAAGCAGTGAGTAGAGAGTAGTTAGGCATAGAGGGACTCGCCCACTGATTCCTTGCTTTGTATGTTGCAGGTTTTCAGTTCCAGTTGCCCAGCTGTTCCCCTCCGGACTATCCTCATTTTTTCCCCCGCTTGATCTCCTTAATAGTCTGCGTCACAAAGAGCCAGACTTGGGATGATCTAGAGGTGGGCCCCTTTTCAGCATCAAACCAATCCTGAGGAGCCACGACGAAAGGCCTGACACAGGACTCTTGTGCTCCACAACCTCAAATGGACCTGTCCACTTATCCTGAAGTGCACAAGGCTCCACTGGGGCCAAGACCCACACCTTTTTTCCAGGTTGAAACTCTACCAGAGTGGCATTCTGGTCGTACCACCGCTTCATCTCTTCCTGGCTGGCTTCCAGCTTTGCATCAGCAAGTTGCCTGAATCGCCTGGTCTGGTTTCTGAAGGCCAGCATGTAACTGTATACATTCTGGGGAGGTTTCCTGGGAGATTGCTCCCAGCCTTCCTTTACCAAACTCAGAGGTCCTCTCACAGGGTGACCATACAGCAGTTCAAAGGGGCTGAACCCTAGGGACTTCTGTGGCACCTCACGGTATGCAAAGAGAAGGCATGGCAAGAGGACGTCCCACTTACGCCTCATTGGGCCTTCCAGGCCCATGATCATGCCTTTTAGGGTTCGGTTGAATCTCTCAACCAACCCATTTCCTTGGGGATCGTAAGGGGTGGTGAACTTGTATGTTACACCACACTCTTGCCAAAGGGATTTCATATACTTGGATATGAAATTGGTCCCCCTGTCACTCACCCCCTCTAGAGGGAATCCCACTCGTGAGAAAATTCCCATCAGTGCCCGTCTCACCACGGGGGCCGTCACTGTCCTCAGAGGGATGGCTTCAGGGTACCGGGTGGCATGGTCCACCAAGACCAGGATGAACCTGTTGCCCATGGCTGTCTTGGGGTCCAGAGGCCCAACAATGTCAATACCCACTCGCTGGAATGGCGTACGACCACTGGGAAGGGTTGCAGAGGAGCCTTGGGCCTCCTTCCTGGCAAGTCTGACAGGAACTACAATGAGCATCTGAGCTCTTGTGCATTTGGGGCCAGTAAAAGTGGGTGACAAGCCTGTCATAGGTCTTGTCCATCCCCAAATGTCCTGCTAACGGCACATCATGAGCCAGCCCCAGTAGGAAGGCTCTGAACTTCTGGGGTACCACCAGCACACGGGCTGACCCAGGTTCAGCAGCCTTAGGCTCTGAATACAGGAGGTCATTCTCCCAGTACACATAATGTGTCTTGGCCTGAACACCATTGGCCTGGTCTTCAGCCTGCTGCCGCATACCCACGAGAGAAGGGCATTCTTTCTGCTCCCTGCAGAATTCTTCCCTGGAGGGGCCTCCTTCTTGCTGCCAATGGGTCCACTCCGGTACAAAAGGGGGTGGTGATGGACGGAGCATCTGAATCAATCAAACACTCACACCCAGTCAAAAGATCTGGGTTAATCCATCACCGTTCTTTAGCCCACTCTGCCACCCCAGTTCAGACATGGCTATATGCAAATCAGTCTGACCCTGTGCCTCATGGGAACAGTCCAGCCCGAACTGCCAAGCCATGTCTTCCCTGGACCGGAAACAAGCTTCCGAGGACCGGTTTCTGGCATTCCAGCCGTCTTCAGCCCGGCTTGCTTGAATCCAGTGGCAAAGTGAGCAAGGGACTCACGTCTGAGCATACCCTGCCACACTTATGGCGGCCAAAAGCGGTACAAAAGGGGGTGGCATTCTTTCTGCTCCCTGCAGAATTCTTCCCTGGAGGGGCCTCCTTCTTGCTGCCAATGGGTCAGCTCAGGCAGGTCCCACAGTTCAGCAATATGTTCCCCTGTAGGCTCCAGGGCATCCCCCTCCAGGTCTGCTTCCTCCTGGACCGTGGGAACTTCAGGGGCCGGTTTCCCGCGCCCCCTGCTCCTTCTCCCTAAGGCCGGTTCCTGGGCCTCTCCTTCAGGCCCCAGGATCTCTTGAGCACCCCTACTGGCTGCCATTGACCGGGTGGTCACGCACGCCCAGTCAGGCAGACCCACCATCCTCAGGTGAGTCGTCTTCTCCACCTTTTCCCAAGGGGAGTCTTCCAAGTCATTCCCTAGCAAACAGTCTACAGGCATGGCTTTCCTCACACAGACCTGCAGAGTACCAGAGACCCCCCCCACTCGAAGGGAACTTGAGCCATCGGACACTGACTCTCTGAATTATCAGCATTGATAACCCTACAGTAGGCATGGGGTACAACCTGCTCTTGAGACACCAGGTGCTGCCTCACTGCAGTCACACTGGCTCCTGTGTCTCTAAGAGCCTCAGCTTTCTTACCATTGATGGTCACCACCTGCCCATATTTCTTAGTGTTAGAGGGCAGGTAGTTCTCAGGGACCATCTCACTGTCCCCTAGAGAGACTAGGGTCATCTGGACAGGATCTCCACCCCCGGGGACTACTACTTCTTCCCCCAAATTAACACTAGTTACTTGCCGGGGTGGAGCACCAGTGGATGCTGGTTTACAAAACAGGCGACACTTGGGGTCACTGGCAATGTGCCCCGGGTCACCACACTTGTAACAATTGAAGAGCCCCTTGGGAACAGGCCTACCTGTCGGGGACCCAGTCTGCTTCGGGGGTGGGGGAGGCTGAGAACCTCGCTACTGGTTCCCTTGGGGATTACTTTGGGGGCCTCGCTGGAACCCTCTTTGTTTACCCCTGTCCCCCCCACTCTTCTGCTGGGGACCCTGCCCACCCTTGGTGGAGTCTCCCACTGGACCCTTGTGGACCCTGGTGCTGAGCCAGCGGTCCGCCTCCTCAGCAAGCTTCCTCGGGTTGGACAGCTTGCTATCAATCAGGTGCTGGCGTAGCTCAGGAAAACAGTGATCAGACAAGTGCTCCCATGCAATTAAATCAAGAAGCCCCTGAAAATCATTTACCTTACTACCCTTTACCTATCCATCCAGTGCTCTGCAAAAACCGGTCACATACTCCACATACATATTCCCAGGACGCTTTACACTCTCCCTGAACTTCTGTCTGTACATTTCAGGGGTAAGCCCATACCTGGTCATTAAGGCCTCTTTCATGCGGGGGTAGGAACTTTGTTCTTCAAGGGGCAAATCTAGCAGGGTGTCCCGCCTTTCGCTAAGGAACCTCCCCCACAACCCCGCTCCCCAATCCTTGTCAGGGGCCCGGTGGGAGGACATGGCTACCTCATATGCCCTAAACCATTGTCCTATGTCATCCCCCTTAAAGAACTCCTTAACTACATCTTTGGGTATGTACACCCCGGACTCTACCTGCACCGGCGTTGTGCTGCCACCAGAAGGAGTTGTTCCCAATCAATCTTAGGTCATGGTCCAGCTGGCGTTGCTGCGCCTCCATGGCCATCCTTTGCTTGTCCATTTCCAACTTTTGCTTTTCCATTTCTAGTTGCCCAGCTAATTTTGCCATCTCCATTGCATGTGCCCTGTCTGCTGCCCTGTCTGCCAGCTTCTCTGGTGACAGGCCTCTGCTAGGATCTACAACACCATCTGGTGGTATGATATCCAAAGCATTCTGTGGTTCCCTTGACTCCTTCCAGGCTCTCAGCGCCGTTACGAGTTGGGCCTTGTTGTTCAATCCATGTTTGGAAATTCTGCACTTCCCGCAGAGTTCTCTCAGCCGCTCATTTGTTAAGCCCCTCAGGGCTTCCTCTCCCCAATCTATGTCATCTTCTTCAGAGAAGACAGATAGTGCTCTTCCAACGGGGAGTGAGCCAGGCATGGCTTCAGTAATGGCAGATGTCTCAACAAAATTAAAAAATGGAAATCTGTGGCTGCGTTATCGGTCTGCTCTCACTATGTGGTGATCAGCAATTCACTGTATGTTAACCACAAATGCAAATTCGCAAATCCTCACCGCTGCGTCCAATGTTAGAATTGGGGGTCTCTGGTTGGCGCAAGTAGGCACTTGTGACAAGCAGGGACCCTCTCCTCTAAGTCAGGGCGAAGGATGACCCCTTAGAATTACCCTTGCTCACCCTCTAGGTGTGTGGCGTGAGCATCCAAGGCTATTCTTCAGGCGTTTTTGAGTTAAGCATTTGTAATCACACACAGTAAATACAACAATCCCCCCACAAATGGACACCTGGCTGTGGTTGTATAAAAATACGTTCTCTTTATGAAAAAATATATATGCAGGCAAGTATTTATCACAAGGCCTTCAGTAACGCTTTTCTTAGCCACAAGATTGAAAAATAGGCAGAGTTCTCTTTGTTGCAGTTCAAATATAGTTCAGTTCTTTGTAGAGGCCACAGTTCTCTAAATACACCCTTTTGGGCACCTTCACTCAGTTCTCATCTGTTTTATGCACTTCTTAGCGCTCCCGTCGGCTTCCGGCTCGAGATACGGGCCCAACCTGCCAAAGCTCACGCTTCTCGCGTATGGCGCGGCCAGGTCGGGTAGGGAGTACGAGTTGTACTGCGGTGTGCGACACGCACGGAAGGGAGTGCAGGCTTACGGAGCTACCAGGAGCCCCGGCGACACGGAGTGATTGATTTCCATGATTGGTTCATTGGATTTACTGTTAGTCCCCAGTAAAGTGCACCAGGAGTGCCAGGGCTTGTAAAGGCCAATACTGCTAGTGGGCCTGCAGCGCTGGTTGCGCCACCCACAAAAGCAGCCTTTTAAAAGGTGTCTATGGTCTGCCATTGTAGAACCTGCGTGCAGTCTGGTACTGTCATGCTGGCTGGGCAAGCGCACACACTTGCCAGCCCCTAAACCTACCCTTAACTTCATATTAGTCACCCCTTTGGTAGGCCCAAGGGCAGGGTGCATTGTAAGTGTAAGGTAGGACATGCTCTGATGTGTGTGGCATGTCCTAATAGTGAATTACAGCCAAATTCGTTTTTCACTATTGTAAGGCTACCTGTTCTCTTAGGCCAAGATCGGCTGCTGGAATTATTACACCCTATAATCCCAGCAGGCTCAGGGAACATGGTAGAAAATAAAGTTTAGTATGCCTGAACTCAGAATAATAAAATACTTCTTTTAGTAAAGTTTATTTTATTATCCTGTGTTTGCAAATGCTACTTTTAGAAAGTTAGCATTTGCTTGCCTAACCATTTCAGCCCGCCTCTGCTAGGATGTGTATCTGACTGTCTGGGTTATGTGAGTGACAGGGCTGGGGGATGACAGGTGGTGAATGCCAGGATTACACCTTGGTGGGAGGTGGGAGTGCCCCTGGACTCTGAATAGGGCTGTGCTCTGCCACCACAATGCTGGCTCTGCACCCTGGGGAGCGACTGATGACTCAGCCCGACACCTGGCCCAGGAGAGGCAAAGCACTGTCAACAAGGTACTCCTGGCTGCCCCTGTCCACACAATGCTGGCTCCACCTCCTGTGGAGCGTCTGATGTGCCTACCCCTCATACTGAAAGAAGCCAGAGTACACCCACAAAGTGCTCAGAGACTGAAAGAAGTTATGCAAAGGCCCCCTGGCCTGTAAGAACAAAGAAAATGCTGTATAAAAGTAGGAGCCCTGCTCCTTGTAAATCAGAATCCTGTTTCCCACAAAGAACCTCTGCCCAACTAGAAGGAGAAAAAGACGCTGGAAGGACTGGCCTGCTGCTTGCCTTGCTGAGGAAGGAGAGGAAAAGACTTGCAGAAAAGACTTTGCTGACTTGTGCTAGAAACTTTCTCCAAGGGCTTGACTGAGCTTGCCCCCTGACCTGAGCCACAGGATCATCTGGCTCAACCTGCTCTCTGCTCATCTGCCGGTAATTGTGAAGATTTCTGCTCCCGCCGGAGCCGTGACCCTGGTGCCCCCCAGCCCCTCCTCGAGGCCGTGACCAACTGTGTTTCCCCGTCCCCGCCGAGGGTGAGCCCCACTCCGACGAGCCGCTCCCCCCCGCTGAGGGAAATCACTGTGTCACCTCGCCATTTGGAGGCTCGCTGCCGTGACCTTGGTGCCCCCTAGCCCCTCCTCGAGGCCGTGATCAACGGAGTTTCCCCGTCCCCGCCGAGGGAGAGCCCCGCTCCGCTGAGCCGTTCTCCCCCGCTGAGGGAAATCGCCGAATCACCTTGCCATCGGAGGCTCGCTGGTGTGCCCCCACGCTCCTGCCTGAAATCTCCGACGGACCCCAAAAGACCCAGAGAACAGACCCACCGAATCCCGGACGCCTCGGGCACCAGCCTCGCTTTGACCGGGAGCCGCTGTGCGCCTCGCATCTGCCTTCGCGGGGATCAACGCCAAGACATCTTCACCGGGCTCGGGGCCCGCCACGTTCTTATTTCCCCGCACCCGCCTTCATAAAGAATCTCTAAGGTACTGTAACCCAGCCGCGGTACGAGCCGCCCTGCCAGCGAGGCTCGCACCGTTCTTTGTACCCTGGGCCCCTGGTACGCTCCGTAGCCTGCGCTCCCTCCCGTGCGAGTCGCACACAGCTGTACGACTCGTACTCCTTGCCAGACCCAGCCGTGCCATACGCGCCTCACGCGAGAAGCATTAGCTTTGGCAGGTCGGGCCTGTATCATGAGCCAGAAGCGTACAGGAGCGCTAGGAAGCGCACAGACAGATGAGAACTGCGTGAAGGTACCCCAAAAGAGTGCATTGAAAGAACTGTGGCCTCTACAGAGACCTGAATCTATACATTTGAACTGTAACCAAGAGTAAAAGGAAGCAGCTATTAAGTTAACAGAACACTTGCCATTTCTCTATAATCTGGTGGCCTAAGAAAAACGTTATTGATGGTCTTGTGATAAATACTTGCCTGCACATATATATTTTTACATAAAGAAGACGTATTTTTATATAACTACAGCCTGGTGTCCATTTGTGGGGGGATTTGTACATTTACTGTGCGTGTTATTACAAATGCTTAACTAGCAACGCCTGAAGAATAGCCTTGGCTGCTCACGCCACGCACCTAGAGGGTGAGCAAGGGTAATTCTAAGTGGTCATCCTTCGCCCTGACTTAGAGGAGAGAGTCCCTGCTTGTCACAAGTGAATACTTGCGCCAACCAGAGACCCCCAATTCTAACAACCACCATGTCAGCCACCATGTCCACCATCACATCCACCACCACCACATCCACCACCACCATGTGCACCACCACTACCATGTCCACCAGCCCCATGTCCACCACCACCACGTCCACCACCACCACAACTACCACCACCATGTTCACCACCACCACATCCACCATGTCCACCACCACCACGTCCACCACCACCAAATCCACCACCACCACATCTACCACCACCACATCTACCACCACCACCACATCTACCACCACCACCACATCCACCACCACCACATCCACCACTATCACCACATCCACCATAACCACGTCTACCACCACCACGTCCATCACCACCATGTCCACCAGTACGTCCACCACCACCACATCCACCACCACCACGTCCATCACCATGTTCACCACCACCACATCCACCACCATGTCCACCACCACGTCCGCCACCAAATCCAGCACAACCACATCCACCACCACCACGTCCACAACCACATCAACCACCATGTCCACCAGCACCACATCCACCACCACCACCACATCCAGCAACACCATGTCCACCACCACATCCACCACCACCACTTCCACCATCATGCCATTCATCAGCACCACATCAACTACCACTATGTCCACCACCACATCTACCACCACCACGTCCTCCACCAACACCACATCCACCACCACCACATCCACTACCACTACGTCCACCATCACCATGTCTACCACCACCACATCCACCACCACCACATCTACCACCATGTCCACCACCACCACAACATCCACCACCACTACAACCACGTCCACCACCACCATGTCCACCACCATTACCACCACGTCCACCACCACCACCAACACATCCACCACCACCGCATCCACCACCAGGTCCACCACCACCACGCCCACCACCACCATGTCCACCACGTCTACCAACAGCACATCCACCACCATGTCCACCATCACCACCACATCCACCACCACCATCACGTCCACCACCACCATGTCCACCACCACCATGTCATCACTACCATGTCCACCACCACCATGTCCACCACCACCACGTCCACCACCACCATGTCCACCACCACCACATCCACCACTACCACGTCCACCACCACCATTTCTAGAACCATTTCCACCACCACAACGACGTCCACCACCACTACTACCACGTCCACCACCACCATGTCCACCACGTCTATCAACACCACATCCACCACCATGTCCACCATCACCACCACATCCACCACCACCATCACGTCCACCACCGCCACGTCCACCACCACCATGTCATCACTACCATGTCAACTACCACCATGTCCACCACCACCACGTCCACCACCACCATGACCACCACCACCACATCCACCACCACCACGTCCACCGCCACCACATCCACCACCACCACTATTGCCACCACCACCATGTCCACCACCACCACCTCCACCACAATGTCCACCATCACCACATCCACCACCACAATGCCCACCACCACCACCATGTCCACCACGTCCACCACATCCACCACCACCACCATGTCCACCACAACCAACCCCACATCCACCACCACCACATCCACCACCACCATGTCCACTACCACCACATCCACCACTTCCACGTCCACCACCACCATTTCTAGCACCATTTCCACCGCCACTACATCCACCACCACCACGTCCACCACCACCACATCTACTAACACATTCACCACCACCAAGTCCACCATCACCACGTCCACCATCACCACGTCCACCACATCCATCACCACCACGTCCACCATCACCACCACATCCATCACCATGTCCACCACCACCATGTCCACCACCACCACATCCACCACCACCACTTGCACCATCACCATGTCCACCACCACCACCACATCCACCATTAACACATCCACCACCACCACCACATCCATCATTACCACATCCACCACCACCATGTCCAACACCATGTCCACCACCACATCCACCACCACATCCACCACCACCACGTCCACCACCACCACATCCACCACCACCACCACATCCACCACATCCACCACATCTACCACCACCATGTCCACCATCACCACCATGTCCACCACCACCATGTCCACCACCACCACATCCACCACCACCACATCCTCCACCACTACGTCCACCACCACCACGTCCACCACTTCCACATCCACCACTACCACCACATCCACCACCACCACATCCACCAACACATCCATCCCCACCACCACGTTCACCACCACCACATCCACCACCACCACATCCACCACCACCACGTCCACCACCACCACCACGTCCACCACCACCACATCCACATCCACCACCACCACCACCACATCCACCACCATCACATCCATTACTATGTTCACCATTACCACATCCCCAGCACGTCCACCACCACCATGTCCACCACCACATCCAGCACAACCACGTCCACCACCATGTCCACCACGTCCACCACCACCACATCATCCACCACCACGTCCACCACCACCATGTCCACCACCACCATGTCCACCATGTCCACCACATCCACCACCACATCCACTACATCTACCACCACCACATCCACCCGCCATGTCTACCACCACCACCATGTTCACCACCCACACACACCACCACCACATGTACCACCACCACATCTACCACCTCCACATCCACCACCACCAGGTCCACCACATCCACCACCATGCCCACCACCACCATGCCCACTACCACATCCACCACCACCAAGTTCACCACCACCATGTCCACCACATCCACCACCACCACATCCAACACCACGTCCACCACCACATCCACTACCTCCACCATGTCCACCACCACCACATCCACCATGTCCACCACCACATCCACCACCAAATCCACCACCACCATGTCCACCACATCCACCACATCCACCGCCACCACATCCACCACCTCCATGTCCACCACAACCACCACCATGTCCACCACGTCCACCACCACATCCACCACCACTATGTCCACCACCACCCTTATGTCCACCACCACCACTATGTCCACCACCACCATGTCCACCACCACCATGTCCACCACCACCACGTTCACCACCACCACATGCACCACCACCATGTCCACCATCACACTGTCCACCACATCCTCCACCACCACCATGTCCACCAGTATGTCCACCACCACCACATCCATCACCACCACGTCCATCACCATTTTCACCACCACCACATCCACCACCCCATCCACAACCACATCCACCACCAAATCTAGCACAACCACATCCACCACCACCACCACCACGTCCACCACCACCACATCAACCACCATGTCCACCAGCACCACATCCACCACCACCACCACATCCACCAACACCACGTCCACCTCCACATCCACCACCACCAGGTCCACCACCACGCCATTCACCAGCACCACATCAACTACCACTACGTCCACCACCAACCCTACCACCACCACGTCCACCACCAACACCACATCCACCACCACCACATCCACTACCACTACGTCCACCACCACCATGTCCACCACCATCACGTCCACCACCACCACATCCACAACCACCACGTCCATCACCACCACCATGTCCACCACCACCGCGTCCACCAATACCATGTCCACCACCACCACATCTACCACCATGTCCACCACCATATCCACCACCACCACCATGTCCACCACCACTACCACCACGTCCACCACCACCATGTCCACCACCAATACCACCACGTCCACCACCACCATGTCCACCACCACCGCATCCACCACCACACCCACCACCACCATGCCCACCACCACCATGTCCACATCCACTGACACATTCACCACCACCAAGTCCTCCATCACCACGTCCACCACATCCATCACCGCCACGTCCACCACCACCACCACATCCATCACCACGTCCACCACCACCATGTCCACCACCACATCCACCACATGCACCACCACCATGTCCACCAGCACCACCACATCCACCATTACCACGTCCACCACCACCATGTCAAACACCATGTCCACCACCACATCCACCACCACCACATCCACCACCACCACATATACCACCACCACAAGCACCACCACCATGTCCGCCACCACATCCACCACAGCCACCACCACCACATCCACCACCATGTCCACCATCACCACCACAATCACGTCCACCACCACCATGTCCACCACCACCATGTCATCACTACCATGTCCACCACCACCATGGCCACCACCACCACGTCCACCACCACCATGACCACCACCACCACGTCCACCACCACCACATCCACCACCACCACATCCACCAACACCACTATTGCCACCACCACCATGTCCACCACCACCAACACGTCAGCCACCACCACCACCACCTGCACCACCATGTCCACCATCACCACCACATCCACCACCACCATCACGTCCACCACTACCACGTCTACCACCACCACCACCATGTCCACCACCACACCCACCACCTCATCCACCACCACCATGTCCACCATGTCCACATCCACCACATCCACCACCACAACCATGTCCACCACAACCAACCCCATGTCCACCACCACCACATCCACCACCACCATGTCCACCACCACCACATCCACCACTACCACATCCACCACCACCATTTCTAGCACCATTTCCACTGCCACCACATCCACCACCACCACGTCCACCACCACATCCACTAACACATTCACCACCACCAGGTTCACCATCACCACGTCCACCACATCCATCACCACCACGTCCACCACCACCACCACGTCCACCACCACCATGTCCACCACATCCACCACATGCAACTCCACCATGTCCACCAGCACCACCACATCCACCATTACCATGTCCAACACCATGTCCAACACCATGTCCACCACCACATCCACCACCACCACGTCCACCACCACCACAAGCACCACCGCCATGTCCTCCACCACATCCACCACAGCCACCACCACCACCACATCCTCCACCACTACCTCTGCCACCACCACCACCACCATGTCCACCACTTCCACATCCACCACTACCACCACATCCACCACCACCACATCCACCAACACGTCCATCACCACCACCACATACACCACCACCACATCCACCACCACCATGTCCACCACCACCACATCCACCACCACCACATCTGCCACCACTACATCCACCACCACGTCCACCATGTCCACCACCACCATGTCCACCACGTCCATCACCACCACCATGTCCCCACGTCCATCACCACCACCATGTCCCCACATCCATCACCACCACCATGTCCACCACATTCATCACCACCACTACCTTTATGTCCACCACCACCACATCCACCACCACCACCACATCCACCACGTCCACATCCACCACCATCACCACGTCCATCCCCACCATGTCTACCACCACCACCACATCCACCACCATCACGTCCACCACCACCACATCCACCATGTCCACCACCACATCCACCACCACCACCACCACCACCACCTCCACATCCACCACCATGTCCACCACCACCATCACATCCACCACCACCACCACATCCACCACCATCACATCCACCACCACCAAGTCCACCACCACCAGGTCAGCCACCACCACCGAGCCACCACCACCACCACATCCACCACCACCATCACGTCCACCACCACGTCCACCACCACATCCACCACTACCACGTCCACCACCACTATGTCCACCACTACGTTCACCACCACCACATCCACCGCCACCACGTCCACCACCACCATGTCCATCACCACCTTGTCCACCACCACCACCACATCCACTGTGTCCACCACCACCATGTCCACCAACACCACGTCCCCCACCACCACGTCCACCATGTCCACCAGCACCAAATGCACCACCACTTCCACCATGTCCACCACCACCACATCCACCACCACCACGTCTACCACCACCATGTCCACCATCACCACATGTCAGCCACCATGTCCACCACCACATCCACCACCACCATGTCCACCACTACTACCATGTCCACCACCACCATGTTTACCACCACCACATCCACCACCACATCCACATCCACCACCACGTCCACCACCACGTCCACCTCCAAATCCAGCACCACCACATCCACCACTACCACGTCCACCACTACCACATCAACCACCATGTCCACCAGCACCACATCCGCCACCACCATCACATCTACAAACACCATGTCCACCACCACATCCACCACCACCAGGTCCACCACCACGCCATTCACCAGCACCACATCAACTACCACTACGTCCACCACCACATATACAACCACCACGTCCACCACCAACACCACATCCAACACCACCACATCCACTACCACTACGTCCACGACATCTACCACCACCATGTCCACCACCATCACGTCCACCACCACCAAATCCATCACCACCACGTCCATCACCATCACCACATCCACCACATCCACCACCACCATGTCCACCACCACGTCCACCACAACCACGATGTCCACCACCACTACTACCATGTCCACCACCACCATGTCCACCACCACTACCACCACGTCCACCACCACCATGCCCACCACCACTGCATCAACCACCACATCCACCACCACCATGCCCACCACCATCATGTCCACCACGTCTACCAACACCACATCCACCATCACCACCACATCCACCACTACCATCACATCCACCACCACCACCACATCCACCACCACCATGTCATCACTACCATGTCCACCACCACCATGTCCACCACCACCACGTTCACCACCACCATGACCACCAGCACCACATCCACCACCACCATGTCCACCACCACGTCCACCACCACCACGACATCCACCACCACTACTACCATGTCCACCACCACTATGTCCACCACCACTACCACCACGTCCACCACCACCACGCCCACCACCACTGCATCAACCACCACGTCCACCACCACCATGCCCACCACCATCATGTCCACCACGTCTACCAATACCACATCCACCACCATGTCCACCATCACCATCACATCCACCACCACCATCACATCCACCACCACCACCACATCCACCACCACCATGTCATCACTACCATGTCCACCACCACCATGTCCACCACCACCACGTTCACCACCACCATGACCACCAGCACCACACCCATCACCACCACGTCCACGTCCTCAACATCCACCACCACCACTATTGCCACCACCACCATGTCCACCACCACCAACACATCAGCCACCACCACCACCACCTCCACCACCATGTCCACCATCACCACCACATCCACCACCACCTTCACGTCCACCACTACCATGTCCACCACCACCACTACCATGTCTACCACCATCACCACCATGTCCACCACCACTACCACCATGTCCACCACCACCACGTCCACCACCACTGCATCAACCACCACGTCCACCACCACCATTCCCACCACCATCATGTCCACCACATCTACCAACACCACATCCACCACCATGTCCACCATCACCACCACATCCACCACCACCACCACCATCACATCCACCCCCACCACCACATCCACCACCACCATGTCATCACTACCATGTCCACCACCACCATGTCCACCACCACCACGTTCACCACCACCATGACCACCAGCACCACACCATCACCACCACGTCCACGTCCTCAACATCCACCACCACCACTATTGCCACCACCACCATGTCCACCACCACCAACACATCAGCCACCACCACCACCACCTCCACCACCATGTCCGCCATCACCACCACATCCACCACCACCTTCATGTCTACCACTACCATGTCCACCACCATCATGTCCACCACCACATCCACCATCACCACGCCCACCACCACATCTACCACCACCATGTCCACCACATTAACCACCACCACATCCACCACCAAGTCCACCACAACCAACCCCACGTCCACCACCACCACATCCACCACCACCATGTCCACCACCACCACATCTACTACTTCCACGTCCACCACCACCATTTCTAGCACCATTTCCACCGCCACCACATCCACCACCACCACGTCCACCACCACCACATCCACTAACACATTCACCACCACCAAGTCCACCATCACCACGTCCACCACATCCATCACCACCACCACCACCACCACATCCACCATTACCACATCCACCACCACATCCACCATTACCACGTCCACCACCACCATGTGCACCACCACATCCACTACCACCATGTCCACCACCACATCCACCACCACCACCACATCCACCACCACCACAGCTACCACCACCATGTCCACCATCACCACCATGTCCACCACCACCACATCCACCACCACATCCACCACCACCACATCCTCCACCACTATGTCCGCCACCACCATGTCCACCACTTCCACATCCACCACTACCACCACATCCACCACCACCACATCCACCAACACGTTCATCACCACCACCACGTTCATCACCACCACATCCACCACATCCACCACCACCACATCCACCACCACCACCACGTCCACCACCACCACCACATCCAACACCACCACATCCATTACTATGTTCACCATTACCACATCCACCACCACGTCCACCACCACCACGCCCACCACCGTCATGTCCACCATGTCTACCAACACCACATCCACCACCATGACCACCATCACCACCACATCCACCACCACCATCACATCCACCACCACCACCATGTCCACTACCACCATGTCATCACTACCATGTCCACCACCACCATGTCCACCACCACCATGTCCACCACTTCCATGACCACCACCACCACATCCACCACCACCATGTCCACCACCACCACATCCACCACCACCACTATTGCCACCACTACCATGTCCACCACAACCAACACATCAGTCACCACCACCACAACCTCCACCACCATGTCCACCATCACCACCACCTCCACCACCACCATCACGTCCACCACTACCATGTCCACCACCACCACCACCATGTCCACCACCACCACCACACCCACAACCACCACGCCCACCACCACATCCACCACCACCATGTCCACCATGTCCACCACCACCACATCCACCACTACCACCATGTCCACCACATCCAACCCCACGTCCACCACCATCACATCCACCACCACCATGTCCACCACCACCACATCCACCTCTTCCACGTCCACCACCACCATTTCTAGCACCATTTCCACCACCACCACATCAATCACCACCACGTCCACCACCACCACCACATCCATCACCACGTCCACCACCACCATGTCCACCACCACATCCACCAGCACCACTTGCACCACTACCATGTCCACCACCACCACCACATCCACCATTACCACGTCCACCACCACCATGTCCACCACATTCACCACCACCACATCCACCACCATGTCCACCACAACCAACCCCATGTCCACCACCACCACATCCACCACCACCATGTCCACCACCACCATGAACACCACTTCTACATCCACCACCACCACATCCACCAACACGTCCATCACCACCACCATGTTCATCACCAGCACATCCACCACCACCACCACGTCCACCACCACCACATCCACCACCACCACCACCACATCCAACACCACCACATCCATTACTATGTTCACCATTACCACATCCACCACCACATCCACCACCACCACGCCCACCACCGCCATGTCCACCATGTCTACCAACACCACATCCACCACCATGTCCACCATCACCACCACATCCACCACCACCATCACATCCACCACCACCACCATGTCCACCACCACCATGTCATCACTACCATGTCCACCACCACCATGTCCACCACCACCATGTCCACCACCACCATGACCACCACCACCACATCCACCACCACCATATCCACCACCACCACATCCACCACCACCACTATTGCCACCACCACCATGTCCACCATCACCACCACATCCACCACCACCATCACGTCCACCACTACCATGTCCACCACCACCACCACCATGTCCACCACCACCACCATGCCCACCACCACATCCACCACCACCATGTCCACCACCACCACATCCACCACTACCACCATGTCCACCACATCCAACCCCACGTCCACCACCATCACATCCACCACCACCATGTCCACCACCACCACATCCACCTCTTCCACGTCCACCACCACCATTTCTAGCACCATTTCCACCACCACCACATCAACCACCACCACGTCCACCACCACCACATCCACTAACACATTCACCACCACCACCAAGTCTACCATCACAACATCCACCACATCAATCACCACCACATCCATCACCACGTCCACCACCACCATGTCCACCACCACATCCACCAGCACCACTTGCACCACCACCATGTCCACCACCACCACCACATCCACCATTACCACGTCCACCACCACCATGTCCAACACCATGTCCACCACCACATCCACCACCACCACGTCCACCACCACCACATGCACCACCACCATGTCCACCACCACCACATCCACCACATCCACCACCACCACATCCACAACCACATCCACCACCACCATGTCCACCATCACCACCATGTCCACCACCACTATCACGTCCACCGCCACCACATCCACCACCACCACATCCACCACCACCATGTCCACCACTTTCACCACATCCACCAACACATTCACCACATCTACCACCATCACATCCACCACCACCACCATGTCTACCACCACCACCAGGTCCACCACCACCACATCCACCACCACTATCACGTCCACCACTATCATGTCTACCACCACCATGTCCACCACCACTACCACCACGTCCACCACCACCACGTCCACCACCCCTGCATCAACCACCACGTCCACCACCACCATGCCAACCACCATCATGTCCACCACATCTACCAACACCACATCTACCAACACCACATCCACCACCATGTCCACCATCACCACCAAATCCTCCACCACCATCACATCCACCACCACCACCACCACCACCACCATGTCATCACTACCATGTCCACCACCACCATGTCCACCACCACCACGTTCACCACCACCATAACCACCAGCACCACACCCATCACCACCACGTCCACGTCCTCAACATCCACCACCACCACTATTGCCACCACCATGTCCACCACCACCAACACGTCAGCCACCACCACCACCACCTCCACCACCATGTCCACCATCACCACCACATCCACCACCACCTTCACATCCACCACTACCATGTCCACCACCACCACCATGTCCACCACCACATCCACCATCACCACGCCCACCACCACATCCACCACCACCATGTCCACCACATTCACCACCACCACATCCACCACCAAGTCCACCACAACCAACCCCATGTCCACCACCACCACATCCACCACCACCATGTCCACCACCACCACATCTACTACTTCCACGTCCACCACCACCATTTCTAGCACCATTTCCACCGCCACCACATCCACCACCACCACGTCCACCACCACCACATCCACTAACACAATTACCACCACCAAGTCCACCATCACCACGTCCACCACATCCATCACCACCACATCCACCATTACCACGTCCACCACCACATCCACCATTACCACGTCCACCACCACCATGTCCACCACCACGTCCACCACCACATCCACCACCACCACCACATCCACCACATCCACCACCACCACAGCTACCACCACCATGTCCACCATCACCACATCCACCACCACATCCACCACCACCACCACCACATCCTCCACCACTATGTCCACCACCACCATGTCCACCACCACCATGTCCACCACTTCCACATGCACCACCACCACATCCACCAACACGTCCATCACCACCACCATGTTCATCACCACCACATCCACCACATCCACCACCACCACATCCACCACCACCACCACGTCCACCACCACCACATCCACCACCACCACCACCACATCCAACACCACCACATCCATTACTATGTTCACCATTACCACATCCACCACCACGTCCACCACCACCACGCCCACCACCGCCATGTCCACCACGTCTACCAACACCACATCCACCACCATGTCCACCATCACCACCACATCCACCACCACCATCACATCCACCACCACCACCATGTCCACCACCACCATGTCCACCACCACCATGACCACCACCACCACATCCACCACCACCATATCCACCACCACCACATCCACCACCACCACTATTGCCACCACCACCATGTCCACCATCACCACCACATCCACCACCACCATCACGTCCACCACTACCATGTCCACCACCACCACCACCATGTCCACCACCACCACCACGCCCACCACCACATCCACCACCACCATGTCCACCACGTCCACCACCACCACATCCACCACTACCACCATGTCCACCACATCCAACCCCACGTCCACCACCATCACATCCACCACCACCATGTCCACCACATCCACCTCTTCCACGTCCACCACCACCATTTCTAGCACCATTTCCACCACCTCCACATCAACCACCACCACGTCCACCACAACCACATTCACTAACACATTCACCACCACCAAGTCTACCATCACAACATCCACCACATCCATCACCACCACGTCCACCACCACCACCACATCCATCACCACGTCCACCACCACCATGTCCACCACCACATCCACCAGCACCACTTGCACCACCACCATGTCCACCACCAGCACCACATCCACCATTACCACGTCCACCACCACCATGTCCAACACCATGTCCACCACCACATCCACCACCACCACGTCCACCACCACCACCACATGCACCACCACCATGTCCACCACCACCACCACATCCACCATAACCACGTCCACCACCACCACGTCCACCACCACCATGTCCACCAGTACCTCCACCACCACCACATCCACCACCACCACGTCCATCACAATGTTCACCACGACCACATCCACCACCACCACGTCCACCACCACCACATGCACCACCACCATGTCCACCACTATCACCACATCCACCATAACCACGTCCACCACCACCACGTCCACCACCACCATGTCCACCAGTACATCCACCACCACCACATCCACCACCACCACGTCCATCACAATGTTCACCACCACCACATCCACCACCACATCCACCACCACGTCCACCTCCAAATCCAGCACCACCACATCCACCACTACCACGTCCACCACTACCACATCAACCACCATGTCCACCAGCACCACATCCACCACCACCATCACATCCACAAACACCATGTCCACCACCACATCCACCACCACCAGGTCCACCACCACGCCATTCACCAGCACCACATCAACTACCACTACGTCCACCACCACATATACCACCACCACGTCCACCACCAACACCACATCCAACACCATCACATCCACTACCACTACGTCCACCACATCTACCACCACCATGTCCACCACCATCACGTCCACAACCACCACATCCACCACCACTATGTCCACCACCACGTCCACCACGACGTCCACCACCACTACTACAATGTCCACCACCACCATGTCCACCACCACTACCACCACGTCCATCACCACCATGCCCACCACCACTGCATCAACCACCATGTCAACCACCACCATGCCCACCACCATCATGTCCACCACGTCTACCAACACCACATCCACCACCATGTCCACCATCACCACCACATCCACCACCACCATCACATCCACCACCACCACCACATCCACCACCACCATGTCATCACTACCATGTCCACCACCACCATGTCCACCACCACCACGTTCACCACCACCATGACCACCAGCACCACATCCACCACCACCATGTCCACCACCACCACGTCCACCACCACCACATCCACCACCACCACATCCACCAACACCACTATTGCCACCACCACCATGTCCACCACCACCAACACGTCAGCCACCACCACCACCACCTGCACCACCATGTCCACCATCACCACCACATCCACCACCACCATCACGTCCACCACTACCACGTCTACCACCACCACCACCATGTCCACCACCACGCCCACCACCTCATCCACCACCACCATGTCCACCATGTCCACATCCACCCCATCCACCACCACAACCATGTCCACCACAACCAACCCCACGTCCACCACCACCACATCCACCACCACCATGTCCACCACCACCACATCCACCACTAACACATCCACCACCACCATTTCTAGCACCATTTCCACTGCCACCATATCCACCACCACCACGTCCACCACCACATCCACTAACACATTCACCACCACCAGGTTCACCATCACCACGTCCACCACATCCATCACCACCACGTCCACCACCACCACCACGTCCACCACCACCATGTCCACCACATCCACCACATGCAACTCCACCATGTCCACCAGCACCACCACATCCACCATTACCATGTCCAACACCATGTCCAACACCATGTCCACCACCACATCCACCACCACCACGTCCACCACCACCACAAGCACCACCGCCATGTCCTCCACCACATCCACCACAGCCACCACCACCACATCTACCACCACCATGTCCACCATCACCACCATGTCTACCACCACCATCATGTCCACCACCACCACATCCACCACCACCACATCCTCCACCACTACCTCTGCCACCACCACCACCACCATGTCCACCACTTCCACATCCACCACTACCACCACATCCACCACCACCACATCCACCAACACGTCCATCACCACCACCACATACACCACCACCACATCCACCACCACCATGTCCACCACCACCATGTCCACCACCACCACGTTCACCACCACCATGACCACCAGCACCACATCCACCACCACCATGTCCACCACCACCACGTCCACCACCACCACATCCACCACCACCACATCCACCAACACCACTATTGCCACCACCACCATGTCCACCACCACCAACACGTCAGCCACCACCACCACCACCTGCACCACCATGTCCACCATCACCACCACATCCACCACCACCATCACGTCCACCACTACCACGTCTACCACCACCACCACCATGTCCACCACCACGCCCACCACCTCATCCACCACCACCATGTCCACCATGTCCACATCCACCCCATCCACCACCACAACCATGTCCACCACAACCAACCCCACGTCCACCACCACCACATCCACCACCACCATGTCCACCACCACCACATCCACCACTAACACATCCACCACCACCATTTCTAGCACCATTTCCACTGCCACCATATCCACCACCACCACGTCCACCACCACATCCACTAACACATTCACCACCACCAGGTTCACCATCACCACGTCCACCACATCCATCACCACCACGTCCACCACCACCACCACGTCCACCACCACCATGTCCACCACATCCACCACATGCAACTCCACCATGTCCACCAGTGTTGGACCTAGATTACCCAAGCCTACATATGGTAGCTTGGCACAGTAGTGGTCTACAGCTAACTCAAGGCGTTGGCTAAGTACTTACAAGTCTCACCCACAGTAACACAGTGATGAGCCACTAAAATAAAGACACAACACCTTTGTTTGTAAAAATACCGTTACCTTTTATAAAAATAATATGGCTCTTTGGATTTGAAATCATACAGGTTACAACATCAATTACTTTTAGGAATAGACATTACACTTCTACCAGAGAGATTACTTTTCACTCCTCCAGCTGTGGAAAAAGGGCAGAAAACTACATTCAAATAACAAGGTTTCAGTACGATATAAAAGTAACTCATTTGATAATTTACGGGAAACCCTTTAGTTTCACCTTATGCAGGATTACTTACATTAGTACACCATGTCAGCAATACTTCATCAATACAACCTGCCAATTCACTGGTTAATTTACAACATTCAGGGCTATGCCCTTTATACTTTTATCTGCACCTTAACTTTGTGTTAGCTTACACACACAGAGTGATTTGTAAGAATACCACTGGTTTTACAGCTTCTCACAACAATTGTTATGAGTTTCTGAGGGAAGCTTCCTTCCAACAAGACCTGTCAGCGCTCTACTGGTATTAGGTTAATTTCTCTACTAATTTCTAGCTTAATAGCCGCTTGTCAGAAGCCTACAGAAGTGAAGTTGGGGTCATGTGACTCTTTTTCCCCCCCTTTGCTTATTCTGACACAGTTCAGGACTTAACGTTGCTGGGATATCAGGTCACTCGATTAAGCGCTGTGATTTGTGGTACTAGCGCTACACCCAGAACGATTTAGCCCGTTCCTTTCTCAACCCCCCTCTCTCCTTACTGTCGTGGCGGTCGGTGCGCCACAGTTCACAGATCTTTACTTGGCGCCCGCCTCCGAGGCTTTGTTGCAGTTCAGCACAATGGTCCGGTTATCAACAGGACGCTAGGGCTGGCCGGTCAGACTCCGCCTTAAGCGCTGGCCTCGTAGAGAGCGCTCGCACGCAGGGGGGTCACTGTGGACGAGGCAGCGCTCTTGGAGATCTTCCGGCGTCTCCTCAGCTAAGCCGGCAGTCGCGCTAAACCTCCGGGCATGCGCAGACGCTCTCGTACCTCTTCCGCCTCCGCACTCGCTCATAGGAAGGACGCTGCTCTTCACGTTGACGCTGATCTCCTGGGCCTGCCCGACCCTAGGCCCCTCCTGCTCTCGATAGCGGGCGCGCTGGGAGCATGCGCGGAAGCACTACCTGCTCTGCTTGACGCGGCTGGTGCCCCCGGGGTCCCGCAATCCACAGCGCTGCTACTCTTCCTCAGACACCTTCAGCTCCGGCCTCTCAGGAAGGATGTGCACACACGGCGCCCTCGCTCTTTAGGGCGCTTAGATGCCACAGACGCCCACCTTCTCTACAGCTGATCCACAACACCGGTGAGCACAGCGCTGGGTATGGTCAGTCAGGAATGCCTTCAATTAAGGGTGATCTGAGTGGTTTTACTGGGGCGCTGAGATAAAAGGATCTTCTTCCTCCAGTAACTCGATTTCCTTTTCAATAGTTGTTGTCTTGAGAGAGGGATCGGTCAAAGGCTGAAGGGGGAACAATCCTCTGAAGTAACTGTCAGCCTCAGTGACAAACTAGCTGCTCTCAGTGTGTCCACCTCCTCTCACCACTGCCTCACTCCTCTACTCTGGGGTCAGCACAAAATGGCTGCTGGTCACTGGCCTTATATAGGGTGGCCTGAGACCTGCAGAAGTCTCTAGTCAATTCTAGAAAGTTCCCTAATGTTATCCTATGGACCTGTCCTCCAGTAGTGTCCGTTATGGCAGTTGGAGGACACCATCTTAGGTTTCTGGAGATCCCTAGATTTTCAAGGGGGCTGACTAGGCCTCACAGGTTATGAGGGAAAAATGGCGTCATTGCCAAGGAACACCTAGCCCCCTGACAGCATTAAAAAATTCCTGATGGACATATGTAAAAATAAAAATAGAAACTCTGGGAGGCTAAGGGGGACAAAAATAAATCACGATGGTTAGAGTCTTCCCAGAAGCAGACAGGTCTAACACGCGTCCCCCCCAGCTGAAAGTGGGGAGAACTACCCAACCCCTTGGGAGTCCTCATCACTAAGGCGGAAATATCTGGATAGACCGTCTGCGTTGGCATGGTCTGCCCCAGGTCGGTGTTCCACCCTAAAGTCCATTCCCTGTAGGGAGATGGACCACCTTAACAACTTGGGATTCTCCCCCTTCATTTGCATCAGCCAACGAAGGGGGCGATGGTCAGTCTGAACTAGGAAGTGCGAACCAAACAGGTATGGTCGCAGCTTCTTCAGAGCCCAAACCACCGCAAAGGCTTCTCTCTCAATTGTACTCCATCTCCTTTCCCTGGGGAGTAGCCTTCTGGACAGGAAGACCACGGGTTGATCCAAGCCCTCATCATTTAGCTGCGATAACACTGCCCCAATGCCATGTTCTGACGCATCTGTTTGGACAATGAATTCTCTAGCAAAATTAGGGGCCTTGAGAATGGGAGCGGAACACAATGCTTGTTTCAAGGTCATGAAGGCTCGCTGGCAAGCCTCTGTCCAGACTACCCGTCGGGGTTGCTTCTTGGAAGTAAGTTCAGTGAGGGGGGCCACGATAGTGCCATACCCCTTCACGAAGCGACGGTAGTATCCAGTGAGGCCCAGGAAGGCTCGGACCTCGGTTTGGGTCTTGGGGGGCTCCCAGGCGATGATGGTCTCAATCTTTGCCTGGAGGGGCTGCACCGTCCCCCTGCCCACCAAGTGACCTAGGTACACCACCGACCCTTGTCCGATCTGACACTTGCTGGCCTTGATGGTCAAGCCAGCCTGTTGTAGGGCATGAAGAACAGCTTGCAGGTGCTGCAAATGGTCCTCCCAGCTGCTGCTGAAGACAGCAATGTCGTCCAGGTATGCAGCAGAAAAAGCTTCCATTCCCGAAAGGACCCTGTTCACCAGCCGCTGAAAAGTGGCAGGGGCATTCTTGAGCCCAAAGGGCATCACACGAAATTGGTAGTGTCCCTCAGGTGTAGAGAAGGCTGACCTTTCCTTCGCCTCCTCGGTAAGGGAAATCTGCCAGTACCCTGAAGTTAGGTCAAAGGTACTTAAGTATTGGGCAGCTCCCAGCCGGTCAATAAGCTCATCCGCCCGTGGGATAGGATGTGCATCAGTTTTAGCCACTGAGTTCAAGCCTCGGTAGTCCACACAGAATCTCAATTCAGGTGTGGTGCCTGGTGGGGCAGCTTTTGGTACCAAAACCACCGGGCTAGACCAAGGGCTACCAGAAGGTTCAATCACCCCTAGCTCCAGCATCTTGGCGACTTCACTTTTGATGTTGGCCTTCACCTTGTCCGACAGCCGGTAGATTTTAGATTTCACAGGTGGGCTGTCTCCTGTGTCCACGTCATGGGTACACAGGTGGGTCCTGCCTGGGACAAGGGAGAACAGGGGAGAAAATTGCTCCAGGATCTGGCGGCAATCACTTTGCTGTTCAGAAGTCAGGGATGGCGAGAGAATCACTCCCTCCACTGATCCATCTTTTTCTTTGTACGAGAGAAGATCAGGGAGAGGTTCACTTTCTTCTTCCTCTGCTCCATCGGTCACCAGCATTAAGACAACCTCGGGCCTCTCATGATGTGGCTTGAGACGATTGGCATGCAGCACCCTGAGGGGCTGCCTCGGGGTCTTAAGATCCACCAAATAGGTAGACTTCCCCTTTTTCTCCAAAACCTCAAAGGGGCCTGTTCAACGGTCCTGGAGGGCATTTAGCTCTCCAGGTTCCATTACCCACACTTTCTGTCCAGGCTCCAGTTCCACTGGGTGAGCGTTGTGGTCATACCACTCTTTCATAACTGCTTGGCTGGCCTCCAAGTTGTCTGAAGCCTGCTTCCACAACTTAGCCATTTGGCTCCGGAAGGCCAGCATGTAGCTCACCACGTCCTGGGGAAGCTTCCTGGGAGTCTGTTCCCATCCGTCTTTCACCAGGCTGAGAGGTCCCCTTACAGGGTGCCCATACAAAAGTTCGAAGGGGCTGAAGCCCACTCCCTTCTGTGGCACTTCCCTGTAGGAAAACAAGAGACAGGGTAGGAGGATGTCCCATTTCTTCCGTAGGCTCTCAGGAAGACTCCGTATCATACCTTTCAAGGTTTTGTTAAACCTTTCCACAAGACCATTGGTTTGTGGGTGATAGGGAGTAGTAAACCGATAGGTAACGCCGCACTCCTTCCACATGGCCCGCATGTATGCTGAAAGGAAGTTAGTCCCCCTGTCGGAAATGACCTCCTTGGGGAAACCCACTCTGGTGAAAATCCCCATCAGGGCCCTTGCCACTGCAGGTGCAGTGATGGTCCTCAGAGGTATTGCCTCTGGGTACCGGGTGGCATGATCCACCAAAACCAGTATGAACCGATGTCCAGCTGAAGTTGGTGGATCCAATGGCCCTACAATGTCGATGCCCACCCTCTCAAAGGGGGTGCTAACGACGGGTAGTGGTTCCAGGGGAGCTTTTAGCTTCACCCCAGTTTTCCCACTGGCTTGGCAAGACACACACGTCCGACAATATGTATCCGACGCCACTTTCATTCGAGGCCAGTAGAAATGGGGGACAAGCCGGGCAAAGGTCTTGTCCTGTCCTAGGTGTCCTGCCAATGGTATCTCATGAGCCAGTTCCAGTAGAAAGGCTCTAAAGCATTGAGGGACCACCAAGGCTCTGGCTGAACCGTGGCCAGGTGTCTTGGGCTCACTGTAGAGGAGTCCATCCTCCCAGTAAATCTGGTAGCTCCCTTCAATGTTTCCCGCTGCCTGGGCGTTGGCCTGTTGCCGCAGCCCCTCGAGAGTAGGACACTCTTTCTGAGCTTTGCAGAACTCTTCCCGGGAAGGACCTCCCTCCACATGCCATTCAGTTGGGATGGGTAGGTTTTCCAGGGAAGCAACATTCTCCCCGGTGGACTCCAGATCCACCTCCGCAGGTGGTCCAGTTGTCTCACGAGGTGGAGATGTCGAGGCAGGGTCCTCCGGCCTCCTGTCCTTCTCCTCTCTGGCAGCCGGCTGGGCCATTGTTCCAGGCTCCAGCGTCAATGAACTCCCCCTTCGGGCAGTCGCGGACCTTGTGCTGACACAAGTCCAGTCAGGGGGTCCCAGCATCTCAGAGTGAGTCTGGTACTCCACCCTCCTCCAAGCATTGTGCTCCATATCATTCCCTAACAGGCAGTCAACAGGCACGGCAGGGCTTACGGCAACTCGAAGTGGACCTGCAACCCCTCCCCACTCAAAGGGAACCTCAGCCACAGGATAGTGGCCCAATCTGCCGTCAGCCATTACGGCGGGATGGAGTACATCTGGGATGACCTGCTCTGGAGACACCAGCTGACTCCTTACCATAGTCATGCTGGCTCCTGTGTCTCTCAGAGCCTCCCCTCTTCGGCCATTGATGGTGACCCACTGCTCATACTTAGTAGTATTAGAGGGCAGCTGGGTCTTGGGAACCATCTCTTTATCTCCCAGGGACACTAAGGTGACACCCGCCCGCTCCCCTCCATTAACCAAAGGTATCTCCTCCCCGAGCACTACACTAGTGATTCCCGGGGCTTTTCCTCCAGTGGGAGGGGGTGGTCTTTTTGGGCACCTCACATCTCCTTTATAGTGTCCCACACCACCACACTCAAAACAATGAACAACCCTTGGCTGCTGGCTTTGGCCAGGGGTAGGGTTGCGAGGGGGGTTACTCTTGGGGATGAATCCTCTGCCCCTTCCTTGCGAAGTATTTTGTGGCCCTTTTGAGAACTCCCTCTTAGTTTCCCCTCCCTCTTTCCTCTGGGGGGCGCCCTGTCCTTGCTTCTGGGAATTCCCTCCAGTCCCCTTAGTCGACACCCGGGTACTAACCCAGATGTCCGCCTCCTCAGCAAGCTTCCTGGGGCTGGTCAGCTTGCTGTCCACCAGATGCTGTCTTAGTTCGGGAAGACACTTCTCGAGTAGGTGTTCCTTGAGTATGAGGTCATATAGTCCCTCATAGTCTCCTACTTCGCTGCCTCTTACCCAACCCTCCAGGGCCTTCCTGGCGTAGTCCAAGAAATCTACCCAGTTTTGCGTGCCCAGCTTGTAGCTACCCCGGAACTTTTGCCTATATTTCTCAGGGGTCAACCCAAACTTCTTGAGCAGCGCTGATTTCATAGCCGGATAGTAGGTCTGTTCACTCTGGTCAAGAGCCAACAAAGTATCCCTGCCAGTGGGGGGCATGTATTTGTATAACCCACCTCCCCAGTGGACTTCCAGAATCCCATGGGCCCTTAGCGAGACCTCGTAGGCGGCTAGCCACTTAGCAATGTCGTCACTGGGTACATAACAAGCCATAATATCTTTTGGTAGGTACGGTCTAGGTTCTTTGATGTTGGTCTGGGTATCGCTGCCACCATTCTCTAATTTGGGGGATCCTCGGTTTAGGGCTTGTAAATCCATCTCTTTGATGGTTCGCTCATGTGCCAACCTCCTATCCTCCCTTTCCATGTCCATCCTGGCTAGTTCTATTTTCAACCTCCTCTCCTCCCTCCTATCTTCCAGCTCGGCTTCGGTTAAGCCCCTGTCTGAAACACTGCTGCTTGCCCTTGAAGGTAGCCTGGGACCTGTCAGAAGATTCCCTCTCCCCATTTGGTTCAGCAATGCAGCCTCAGTAACAGTGTCCCCATCACCCATTTCCGTTTCTGGTTCCTCCCTTAGGCGAGCTTCTAACCATGCCCTTATGCTTGTCAGCAACTCTCCTTTCTTGGCACCTTTATTGAAAAATACCCCGTTCTGCTGACACCAATCCCTGAGTTGGGCCACAGTATTGGCTTCCAACTCTTTAAGATTCACCTCCAGCTTTGCCATGGTATAAAATTACTCACAGGAGAAAACCACGAAGTGACTTGAGGTTAACCTCCACCCACCACCAGAAGTAAATTTAGAAAAATCAAAAATATAAATTAGGAGGGCCGCAGGGAGAAAACTCCAGGTGAGGTCTTGTGGTTAGCACTGCGTTACTAATAAGTGAGTGTAAGTACAAATCCGTTATCCCACCGCTGAAACACCAATTATGTTGGACCTAGATTACCCAAGCCTACATATGGTAGCTTGGCACAGTAGTGGTCTACAGCTAACTCAAGGCGTTGGCTAAGTACTTACAAGTCTCACCCACAGTAACACAGTGATGAGCCACTAAAATAAAGACACAACACCTTTGTTTGTAAAAATACCGTTACCTTTTATAAAAATAATATGGCTCTTTGGATTTGAAATCATACAGGTTACAACATCAATTACTTTTAGGAATAGACATTACACTTCTACCAGAGAGATTACTTTTCACTCCTCCAGCTGTGGAAAAAGGGCAGAAAACTACATTCAAATAACAAGGTTTCAGTACGATATAAAAGTAACTCATTTGATAATTTACGGGAAACCCTTTAGTTTCACCTTATGCAGGATTACTTACATTAGTACACCATGTCAGCAATACTTCATCAATACAACCTGCCAATTCACTGGTTAATTTACAACATTCAGGGCTATGCCCTTTATACTTTTATCTGCACCTTAACTTTGTGTTAGCTTACACACACAGAGTGATTTGTAAGAATACCACTGGTTTTACAGCTTCTCACAACAATTGTTATGAGTTTCTGAGGGAAGCTTCCTTCCAACAAGACCTGTCAGCGCTCTACTGGTATTAGGTTAATTTCTCTACTAATTTCTAGCTTAATAGCCGCTTGTCAGAAGCCTACAGAAGTGAAGTTGGGGTCATGTGACTCTTTTTCCCCCCCTTTGCTTATTCTGACACAGTTCAGGACTTAACGTTGCTGGGATATCAGGTCACTCGATTAAGCGCTGTGATTTGTGGTACTAGCGCTACACCCAGAACGATTTAGCCCGTTCCTTTCTCAACCCCCCTCTCTCCTTACTGTCGTGGCGGTCGGTGCGCCACAGTTCACAGATCTTTACTTGGCGCCCGCCTCCGAGGCTTTGTTGCAGTTCAGCACAATGGTCCGGTTATCAACAGGACGCTAGGGCTGGCCGGTCAGACTCCGCCTTAAGCGCTGGCCTCGTAGAGAGCGCTCGCACGCAGGGGGGTCACTGTGGACCAGGCGGCGCTCTTGGAGATCTTCCGGCGTCTCCTCAGCTAAGCCGGCAGTCGCGCTGAACCTCCGGGCATGCGCAGACGCTCTCGTACCTCTTCCGCCTCCGCACTCGCTCATAGGAAGGACGCTGCTCTTCACGTTGACGCTGATCTCCTGGGCCTGCCCGACCCTAGGCCCCTCCTGCTCTCGATAGCGGGCGCGCTGGGAGCATGCGCGGAAGCACTACCTGCTCTGCTTGACGCGGCTGGTGCCCCCGGGGTCCCGCAATCCACAGCGCTGCTACTCTTCCTCAGACACCTTCAGCTCCGGCCTCTCAGGAAGGATGTGCACACACGGCGCCCTCGCTCTTTAGGGCGCTTAGATGCCACAGACGCCCACCTTCTCTACAGCTGATCCACAACACCGGTGAGCACAGCGCTGGGTATGGTCAGTCAGGAATGCCTTCAATTAAGGGTGATCTGAGTGGTTTTACTGGGGCGCTGAGATAAAAGGATCTTCTTCCTCCAGTAACTCGATTTCCTTTTCAATAGTTGTTGTCTTGAGAGAGGGATCGGTCAAAGGCTGAAGGGGGAACAATCCTCTGAAGTAACTGTCAGCCTCAGTGACAAACTAGCTGCTCTCAGTGTGTCCACCTCCTCTCACCACTGCCTCACTCCTCTACTCTGGGGTCAGCACAAAATGGCTGCTGGTCACTGGCCTTATATAGGGTGGCCTGAGACCTGCAGAAGTCTCTAGTCAATTCTAGAAAGTTCCCTAATGTTATCCTATGGACCTGTCCTCCAGTAGTGTCCGTTATGGCAGTTGGAGGACACCATCTTAGGTTTCTGGAGATCCCTAGATTTTCAAGGGGGCTGACTAGGCCTCACAGGTTATGAGGGAAAAATGGCGTCATCGCCAAGGAACACCTAGCCCCCTGACAGCATTAAAAAATTCCTGATGGACATATGTAAAAATAAAAATAGAAACTCTGGGAGGCTAAGGGGGACAAAAATAAATCACGATGGTTAGAGTCTTCCCAGAAGCAGACAGGTCTAACAACCAGCACCACCACATCCACCATTACCATGTCCAACACCATGTCCAACACCATGTCCACCACCACATCCACCACCACCACGTCCACCACCACCACAAGCACCACCGCCATGTCCTCCACCACATCCACCACAGCCACCACCACCACATCTACCACCACCATGTCCACCATCACCACCATGTCTACCACCACCATCATGTCCACCACCACCACATCCACCACCACCACATCCTCCACCACTACCTCTGCCACCACCACCACCACCATGTCCACCACTTCCACATCCACCACTACCACCACATCCACCACCACCACATCAACCACCACGTCCACCACCACCATGCCAACCACCATCATGTCCACCACATCTACCAACACCACATCTACCAACACCACATCCACCACCATGTCCACCATCACCACCAAATCCTCCACCACCATCACATCCACCACCACCACCACCACCACCACCATGTCATCACTACCATGTCCACCACCACCATGTCCACCACCACCACGTTCACCACCACCATAACCACCAGCACCACACCCATCACCACCACGTCCACGTCCTCAACATCCACCACCACCACTATTGCCACCACCACCATGTCCACCACCACCAACACGTCAGCCACCACCACCACCACCTCCACCACCATGTCCACCATCACCACCACATCCACCACCACCTTCACATCCACCACTACCATGTCCACCACCACCACCATGTCCACCACCACATCCACCATCACCACGCCCACCACCACATCCACCACCACCATGTCCACCACATTCACCACCACCACATCCACCACCAAGTCCACCACAACCAACCCCATGTCCACCACCACCACATCCACCACCACCATGTCCACCACCACCACATCTACTACTTCCACGTCCACCACCACCATTTCTAGCACCATTTCCACCGCCACCACATCCACCACCACCACGTCCACCACCACCACATCCACTAACACAATTACCACCACCAAGTCCACCATCACCACGTCCACCACATCCATCACCACCACATCCACCATTACCACGTCCACCACCACATCCACCATTACCACGTCCACCACCACCATGTCCACCACCACGTCCACCACCACATCCACCACCACCACCACATCCACCACATCCACCACCACCACAGCTACCACCACCATGTCCACCATCACCACATCCACCACCACATCCACCACCACCACCACCACATCCTCCACCACTATGTCCACCACCACCATGTCCACCACCACCATGTCCACCACTTCCACATGCACCACCACCACATCCACCAACACGTCCATCACCACCACCATGTTCATCACCACCACATCCACCACATCCACCACCACCACATCCACCACCACCACCACGTCCACCACCACCACATCCACCACCACCACCACCACATCCAACACCACCACATCCATTACTATGTTCACCATTACCACATCCACCACCACGTCCACCACCACCACGCCCACCACCGCCATGTCCACCACGTCTACCAACACCACATCCACCACCATGTCCACCATCACCACCACATCCACCACCACCATCACATCCACCACCACCACCATGTCCACCACCACCATGTCATCACTACAATGTCCACCACCACCATGTCCACCACCACCATGTCCACCACCACCATGACCACCACCACCACATCCACCACCACCATATCCACCACCACCACATCCACCACCACCACTATTGCCACCACCACCATGTCCACCATCACCACCACATCCACCACCACCATCACGTCCACCACTACCATGTCCACCACCACCACCACCATGTCCACCACCACCACCACGCCCACCACCACATCCACCACCACCATGTCCACCACGTCCACCACCACCACATCCACCACTACCACCATGTCCACCACATCCAACCCCACGTCCACCACCATCACATCCACCACCACCATGTCCACCACATCCACCTCTTCCACGTCCACCACCACCATTTCTAGCACCATTTCTACCACCTCCACATCAACCACCACCACGTCCACCACAACCACATTCACTAACACATTCACCACCACCAAGTCTACCATCACAACATCCACCACATCCATCACCACCACGTCCACCACCACCACCACATCCATCACCACGTCCACCACCACCATGTCCACCACCACATCCACCAGCACCACTTGCACCACCACCATGTCCACCACCAGCACCACATCCACCATTACCACGTCCACCACCACCATGTCCAACACCATGTCCACCACCACATCCACAACCACCACGTCCACCACCACCACCACATGCACCACCACCATGTCCACCACCACCACCACATCCACCATAACCACGTCCACCACCACCACGTCCACCACCACCATGTCCACCAGTACCTCCACCACCACCACATCCACCACCACCACGTCCATCACAATGTTCACCACGACCACATCCACCACCACCACGTCCACCACCACCACATGCACCACCACCATGTCCACCACTATCACCACATCCACCATAACCACGTCCACCACCACCATGTCCACCAGTACATCCACCACCACCACATCCACCACCACCACGTCCATCAGAATGTTCACCACCACCACATCCACCACCACATCCACCACCACGTCCACCTCCAAATCCAGCACCACCACATCCACCACTACCACGTCCACCACTACCACATCAACCACCATGTCCACCAGCACCACATCCACCACCACCATCACATCCACAAACACCATGTCCACCACCACATCCACCACCACCAGGTCCACCACCACGCCATTCACCAGCACCACATCAACTACCACTACGTCCACCACCACATATACCACCACCACGTCCACCACCAACACCACATCCAACACCATCACATCCACTACCACTACGTCCACCACATCTACCACCACCATGTCCACCACCATCACGTCCACAACCACCACATCCACCACCACTATGTCCACCACCACGTCCACCACGACGTCCACCACCACTACTACAATGTCCACCACCACCATGTCCACCACCACTACCACCACGTCCATCACCACCATGCCCACCACCACTGCATCAACCACCATGTCAACCACCACCATGCCCACCACCATCATGTCCACCACGTCTACCAACACCACATCCACCACCATGTCCACCATCACCACCACATCCACCACCACCATCACATCCACCACCACCACCACATCCACCACCACCATGTCATCACTACCATGTCCACCACCACCATGTCCACCACCACCACGTTCACCACCACCATGACCACCAGCACCACATCCACCACCACCATGTCCACCACCACCACGTCCACCACCACCACATCCACCACCACCACATCCACCAACACCACTATTGCCACCACCACCATGTCCACCACCACCAACACGTCAGCCACCACCACCACCACCTGCACCACCATGTCCACCATCACCACCACATCCACCACCACCATCACGTCCACCACTACCACGTCTACCACCACCACCACCATGTCCACCACCACGCCCACCACCTCATCCACCACCACCATGTCCACCATGTCCACATCCACCCCATCCACCACCACAACCATGTCCACCACAACCAACCCCACGTCCACCACCACCACATTCACCACCACCATGTCCACCACCACCACATCCACCACTAACACATTCACCACCACCATTTCTAGCACCATTTCCACTGCCACCATATCCACCACCACCACGTCCACCACCACATCCACTAACACATTCACCACCACCAGGTTCACCATCACCACGTCCACCACATCCATCACCACCATGTCCACCACCACCACCACGTCCACCACCACCATGTCCACCACATCCACCACATGCAACTCCACCATGTCCACCAGCACCACCACATCCACCATTACCATGTCCAACACCATGTCCAACACCATGTCCACCACCACATCCACCACCACCACGTCCACCACCACCACAAGCACCACCGCCATGTCCTCCACCACATCCACCACAGCCACCACCACCACATCTACCACCACCATGTCCACCATCACCACCATGTCTACCACCACCATCATGTCCACCACCACCACATCCACCACCACCACATCCTCCACCACTACCTCTGCCACCACCACCACCACCATGTCCACCACTTCCACATCCACCACTACCACCACATCCACCACCACCACATCCACCAACACGTCCATCACCACCACCACATACACCACCACCACATCCACCACCACCATGTCCACCACCACCACATCCACCACCACCACATCTGCCACCACTACATCCACCACCACGTCCACCATGTCCACCACCACCATGTCCACCACGTCCATCACCACCACCATGTCCCCACGTCCATCACCACCACCATGTCCCCACATCCATCACCACCACCATGTCCACCACATTCATCACCACCACTACCTTTATGTCCACCACCACCACATCCACCACCACCACCACATCCACCAGGTCCACATCCACCACCATCACCACGTCCATCCCCACCATGTCTACCACCACCACCACATCCACCACCATCACGTCCACCACCACCACATCCACCATGTCCACCACCACATCCACCACCACCACCACCACCACCTCCACATCCACCACCATGTCCACCACCACCATCACATCCACCACCACCACCACATCCACCACCATCACATCCACCACCACCAAGTCCACCACCACCAGGTCAGCCACCACCACCGAGCCACCACCACCACCACATCCACCACCACCATCACGTCCACCACCACGTCCACCACCACATCCACCACTACCACATCCACCACCACTATGTCCACCACTACGTTCACCACCACCACATCCACCGCCACCACGTCCACCACCACCATGTCCATCACCACCTTGTCCACCACCACCACCACATCCACTGTGTCCACCACCACCATGTCCACCAACACCACGTCCCCCACCACCACATCCACCATGTCCACCAGCACCAAATGCACCACCACTTCCACCATGTCCACCACCACCACATCCACCACCACCACGTCTACCACCACCATGTCCACCATCACCACATGTCAGCCACCATGTCCACCACCACATCCACCACCACCATGTCCACCACTACTACCATGTCCACCACCACCATGTTTACCACCACCACATCCACCACCACATCCACATCCACCACCACGTCCACCACCACGTCCACCTCCAAATCCAGCACCACCACATCCACCACTACCATGTCCACCACTACCACATCAACCACCATGTCCACCAGCACCACATCCACCACCACCATCACATCTACAAACACCATGTCCACCACCACATCCACCACCACCAGGTCCACCACCACGCCATTCACCAGCACCACATCAACTACCACTACGTCCACCACCACATATACAACCACCACGTCCACCACCAACACCACATCCAACACCACCACATCCACTACCACTACCACTACGTCCACGACATCTACCACCACCATGTCCACCACCATCACGTCCACCACCACCAAATCCATCACCACCACGTCCATCACCATCACCACCACCACCACCACCACATCCACCACCACCATGTCCACCACCACGTCCACCACCACCACGATGTCCACCACCACTACTACCATGTCCACCACCACCATGTCCACCACCACTATCACCACGTCCACCACCACCATGCCCACCACCACTGCATCAACCACCACGTCCACCACCACCATGCCCACCACCATCATGTCCACCACGTCTACCAACACCACATCCACCATCACCACCACATCCACCACCACCATCACATCCACCACCACCACCACATCCACCACCACCATGTCATCACTACCATGTCCACCACCACCATGTCCACCACCACCACGTTCACCACCACCATGACCACCAGCACCACATCCACCACCACCATGTCCACCACCACATCCACCACAACGTCCACCACCACTACTATCATGTCCACCACCACCATGTCCACCACCACTACCACCACGTCCACCACCACCACGCCCACCACCACTGCATCAACCACCACGTCCACCACCACCATGCCCACCACCATCATGTCCACCATGTCCACCAACACCACATCCACCACCATGTCCACCATCACCACCACATTCACCACCACCTTCACGTCCACCACTACCATGTCCACCACCACCACCACCATGTCCACCACCACATCCACCATCACCACGCCCACCACCACATCCACCACTACCATGTCCACCACATCCACCACCACCACATCCACCACCATGTCCACCACAACCAACCCCACATCCACCACCACCACATCCACCACCACCATGTCCACCACCACCACATCTACTACTTCCACGTCCACCACCACCATTTCTAGCACCATTTCCACCGCCACCACATCCACCACCACCACGTCCACCACCACCACATCCACTAACACATTCACCACCACCAAGTCCACCATCACCACGTCCACCACATCCATCACCACCACCACCACCACATCCACCATTACCACGTCCACCACCACATCCACCATTACCACATCCACCACCACCATGTCCACCACCACATCCACCACCACCATGTCCACCACCACATCCACCACCACCACCACATCCACCACATCCACCACCACCACAGCTACCACCACCATGTCCACCATCACCACCATGTCCACCATCACCACCATGTCCACCACCACCACATCCACCACCACATCCACCACCACCACATCCTCTACCACTATGTCCACCACCACCATGTCCACCACTTCCACATCCACCACTACCACCACATCCACCACCACCACATCCACCAACACATCCATCACCACCACCACGTTCATCACCACCACATCCACCACCACCACATCCACCACCACCACCACGTCCACCAACACCACATCCATTACCACCACCACCACATCCAACACCACCACATCCATTACTATGTTCACCATTACCACATCCACCACCACGTCCACCACCACCACGCCCACCACCGCCATGTCCACCACGTCTACCAACACCACATCCACCACCATGTCCACCATCACCACCACATCCACCACCACCATCACATCCACCACCACCACCATGTCCACCACCACCATGTCATCACTACCATGTCCACCACCACCATGTCCACCACCACCATGTCCACCACCACCACATCCACCACCACCATGTCTACCACCACCACATCCACCACCCCCACTATTGCCGCCACCACCATGTCCACCACCACCAACACATCAGCCACTACCACCACCACCTCCTCCACCATGTCCACCATCACCACCACATCCACCACCACCATCACATCCACCACTACCATGTCCACCACCACCACCACCATGTTCACCACCACCACCACACCCACCACACCCACCACCACAACGCCCACCACCACATCCACCACCACCATGTCCACCACATCCACCACCACCACATCCACCACTACCACCATGTCCACCACATCCAACCCCACGTCCACCACCATCACATCCACCACCACCATGTCCACCACCACCACATCCACCTCTGCCAAGTCCACCACCACCATTTCTAGCACCATTTCCACCACCACCACATCAACCACCACCACGTCCCCCACCACCACATCCACTAACATATTCACCACCACCAAGTCTACCATCACAACATCCACCACATCCATCACCACCACGTCCACCACCACCACCACATCCATCACCACGTCCACCACCACCATGTCCACCACCACATCCACCAGCACCACTTGCACCACCACCATGTCCACCACCACATCCACCATTACCACGTCCACCACCACCATGTCCACCACCACATCCACCACCAGCACGTCCACCATCACCACATGCACCACCACCATGTCCACCACCACCACCACATCCACCACATCCAGCACCACCACATCCAGCACCACCACATCCACCACCACCATGTCCACCATCACCACCATGTCCACCACCACTGTCACGTCCACCTCCACCACATCCACCACCACCACATCCACCACCACCATGTCCACCACTTTCACAACATCCACCACCACATCCACCACATCTACCACCACCACATCCACCACCACCACCATGTCTACCACCACCACCATGTCCACCACCACCACATCCAGCACCACTATCACATCCACCACTACCATGTCTACCACCACCACCACCATGTCCACCACCACTACCACCACGTACACCACCACCACGTCCACCACCACTGCATCAACCACCACGTCCACCACCACCATGCCCACCACCATCATGTCCACCACATCTACCAACACCACGTCCACCACCATGTCCACCATCACCACCACATCCACCACCACCACCACTATCACATCCACCCCCACCACCACATCCACCACCACCATGTCATCACTACCATGTCCACCACCACCATGTCCACCACCACCACGTTCACCACCACCATGACCACCAGCACCACACCCATCACCACCACGTCCTCAACATCCACCACCACCACTATTGCCACAACCACCATGTCCACCACCACCAACACATCACCCACACCACCACCACCTCCACCACCATGTCCACCATCACCACCACATCCACCACCACCTTCATGTCTACCACTACCATGTCCACCACCACCACCACCATGTCCACCACCACATCCACCATCACCACGCCCACCACCACATCCACCACCACCATGTCCACCACATTAACCACCACCACATCCACCACCATGTCCACCACAACCAACCCCACATCCACCACCACCACATCCACCACCACCATGTCCACCACCACCACATCTACTACTTCCATGTCCACCACCACCATTTCTAGCACCATTTCCACCGCCACAACATCCACCACCACCACGTCCACCACCACCACAACCACTAACACATTCACCACCACCAAGTCCACCATCACCATGTCCACCACATCCATCACCACCACCACCACCACATCCACCACCACATCCACCATTACCACGTCCACCACCACCATGTCCACCACCACATCCACCACCACCACGTCCACCACCACATCCACCACCACCACCACATCCACCACATCCACCACCACCAAAGCTACCACCACCATGTCCACCATCACCACCATGTCCACCACCACCATCACGTCCACCACCACCATGTCCACCACCACCATGTCCACCACCACATCCACCAGCACCACTTGCACCACCACCATGTCCACCACCACCACCACATCCACCATTACCACGTCCACCACCACCATGTCCAACACCATGTCCACCACCACATCCACCACCACCATCACGTCCACCACCACGTCCACCACCACATCCACCACTACCACGTCCACCACCACTATGTCCACCACTACGTTCACCACCACCACATCCACCGCCACCACGTCCACCACCACCTTGTCCACCACCACCACCACATCCACTGTGTCCACCACCACCATGTCCACCAACACCACGTCCCCACCACCACGTCCACCATGTCCACCAGCACCAAATGCACCACCACTTCCACCATGTCCACCACCACCACATCCACCACCACCACGTCTACCACCACCATGTCCACCATCACCACATGTCAGCCACCATGTCCACCACCACATCCACCACCACCATGTCCACCACTACTACCATGTCCACCACCACCATGTTTACCACCACCACATCCACCACCACATCCACATCCACCACCACGTCCACCACCACGTCCACCTCCAAATCCAGCACCACCACATCCACCACTACCATGTCCACCACTACCACATCAACCACCATGTCCACCAGCACCACATCCACCACCACCATCACATCTACAAACACCATGTCCACCACCACATCCACCACCACCAGGTCCACCACCACGCCATTCACCAGCACCACATCAACTACCACTACGTCCACCACCACATATACAACCACCACGTCCACCACCAACACCACATCCAACACCACCACATCCACTACCACTACCACTACGTCCACGACATCTACCACCACCATGTCCACCACCATCACGTCCACCACCACCAAATCCATCACCACCACGTCCATCACCATCACCACCACCACCACATCCACCACCACCATGTCCACCACCACGTCCACCACCACCACGATGTCCACCACCACTACTACCATGTCCACCACCACCATGTCCACCACCACTATCACCACGTCCACCACCACCATGCCCACCACCACTGCATCAACCACCACGTCCACCACCACCATGCCCACCACCATCATGTCCACCACGTCTACCAACACCACATCCACAATCACCACCACATCCACCACCACCATCACATCCACCACCACCACCACATCCACCACCACCATGTCATCACTACCATGTCCACCACCACCATGTCCACCACCACCACGTTCACCACCACCATGACCACCAGCACCACATCCACCACCACCATGTCCACCACCACATCCACCACAACGTCCACCACCACTACTATCATGTCCACCACCACCATGTCCACCACCACTACCACCACGTCCACCACCACCACGCCCACCACCACTGCATCAACCACCACGTCCACCACCACCATGCCCACCACCATCATGTCCACCATGTCCACCAACACCACATCCACCACCATGTCCACCATCACCACCACATTCACCACCACCTTCACGTCCACCACTACCATGTCCACCACCACCACCACCATGTCCACCACCACATCCACCATCACCACGCCCACCACCACATCCACCACTACCATGTCCACCACATCCACCACCACCACATCCACCACCATGTCCACCACAACCAACCCCACATCCACCACCACCACATCCACCACCACCATGTCCACCACCACCACATCTACTACTTCCACGTCCACCACCACCATTTCTAGCACCATTTCCACCGCCACCACATCCACCACCACCACGTCCACCACCACCACATCCACTAACACATTCACCACCACCAAGTCCACCATCACCACGTCCACCACATCCATCACCACCACCACCACCACATCCACCATTACCATGTCCACCACCACATCCACCATTACCACATCCACCACCACCATGTCCACCACCACATCCACCACCACCATGTCCACCACCACATCCACCACCACCACCACATCCACCACATCCACCACCACCACAGCTACCACCACCATGTCCACCATCACCACCATGTCCACCATCACCACCATGTCCACCACCACCACATCCACCACCACATCCACCACCACCACATCCTCTACCACTATGTCCACCACCACCATGTCCACCACTTCCACATCCACCACTACCACCACATCCACCACCACCACATTCACCAACACATCCATCACCACCACCACGTTCATCACCACCACATCCACCACCACCACATCCACCACCACCACCACGTCCACCAACACCACATCCATTACCACCACCACCACATCCAACACCACCACATCCATTACTATGTTCACCATTACCACATCCACCACCACGTCCACCACCACCACGCCCACCACCGCCATGTCCACCACGTCTACCAACACCACATCCACCACCATGTCCACCATCACCACCACATCCACCACCACCATCACATCCACCACCACCACCATGTCCACCACCACCATGTCATCACTACCATGTCCACCACCACCATGTCCACCACCACCATGTCCACCACCACCACATCCACCACCACCATGTCTACCACCACCACATCCACCACCCCCACTATTGCCGCCACCACCATGTCCACCACCACCAACACATCAGCCACTACCACCACCACCTCCTCCACCATGTCCACCATCACCACCACATCCACCACCACCATCACATCCACCACTACCATGTCCACCACCACCACCACCATGTTCACCACCACCACCACACCCACCACACCCACCACCACAACGCCCACCACCACATCCACCACCACCATGTCCACCACATCCACCACCACCACATCCACCACTACCACCATGTCCACCACATCCAGCCCCACGTCCACCACCATCACATCCACCACCACCATGTCCACCACCACCACATCCACCTCTGCCAAGTCCACCACCACCATTTCTAGCACCATTTCCACCACCACCACATCAACCACCACCACGTCCCCCACCACCACATCCACTAACATATTCACCACCACCAAGTCTACCATCACAACATCCACCACATCCATCACCACCACGTCCACCACCACCACCACATCCATCACCACGTCCACCACCACCATGTCCACCACCACATCCACCAGCACCACTTGCACCACCACCATGTCCACCACCACATCCACCATTACCACATCCACCACCACCATGTCCACCACCACATCCACCACCAGCACGTCCACCATCACCACATGCACCACCACCATGTCCACCACCACCACCACATCCACCACATCCACCACCACCACATCCAGCACCACCACATCCACCACCACCATGTCCACCATCACCACCATGTCCACCACCACTGTCACGTCCACCTCCACCACATCCACCACCACCACATCCACCACCACCATGTCCACCACTTTCACAACATCCACCACCACATCCACCACATCTACCACCACCACATCCACCACCACCACCATGTCTACCACCACCACCATGTCCACCACCACCACATCCAGCACCACTATCACATCCACCACTACCATGTCTACCACCACCACCACCATGTCCACCACCACTACCACCACGTACACCACCACCACGTCCACCACCACTGCATCAACCACCACGTCCACCACCACCATGCCCACCACCATCATGTCCACCACATCTACCAACACCACGTCCACCACCATGTCCACCATCACCACCACATCCACCACCACCACCACTATCACATCCACCCCCACCACCACATCCACCACCACCATGTCATCACTACCATGTCCACCACCACCATGTCCACCACCACCACGTTCACCACCACCATGACCACCAGCACCACACCCATCACCACCACGTCCTCAACATCCACCACCACCACTATTGCCACAACCACCATGTCCACCACCACCAACACATCAGCCACACCACCACCACCTCCACCACCATGTCCACCATCACCACCACATCCACCACCACCTTCATGTCTACCACTACCATGTCCACCACCACCACCACCATGTCCACCACCACATCCACCATCACCACGCCCACCACCACATCCACCACCACCATGTCCACCACATTAACCACCACCACATCCACCACCATGTCCACCACAACCAACCCCACATCCACCACCACCACATCCACCACCACCATGTCCACCACCACCACATCTACTACTTCCATGTCCACCACCACCATTTCTAGCACCATTTCCACCGCCACAACATCCACCACCACCACGTCCACCACCACCACAACCACTAACACATTCACCACCACCAAGTCCACCATCACCATGTCCACCACATCCATCACCACCACCACCACCACATCCACCATTACCACATCCACCACCACATCCACCATTACCACGTCCACCACCACCATGTCCACCACCACATCCACCACCACCACGTCCACCACCACATCCACCACCACCACCACATCCACCACCACCAAAGCTACCACCACCATGTCCACCATCACCACCATGTCCACCACCACCATCACGTCCACCACCACCATGTCCACCACCACCATGTCCACCACCACATCCACCAGCACCACTTGCACCACCACCATGTCCACCACCACAATCACATCCACCATTACCACGTCCACCACCACCATGTCCAACACCATGTCCACCACCACATCCACCACCAGCACGTCCACCACCACCACATGCACCACCACCATGTCCACATCCACCACCACCACATCCAGCACCACCACCATGTCCACCATCACCACCATGTCCACCACCACTATCACGTCCACCACCACCACATCCACCACCACCACATCCACCACCACCATGTCCACCACTTTCACAACATCCACCACCACATCCACCACATCTACCACCACCACATCCACCACCACCACCATGTCTACCACCACCACCATGTCCACCACCACCACATCCAGCACCACTATCACGTCCACCACTACCATGTCTACCACCACCACCACTATGTCCACCACCACTACCACCACGTCCACCACCACCACGTCCACCACCACTGCATCAACCACCACGTCCACCACCACCATGCCCACCACCATCATGTCCACCACATCTACCAACACCACATCCATCACCATGTCCACCATCACCATCACATCCACCACCACCACCACCACCATCACATCCACCCCACCACCACATCCACCACCACCATGTCATCACTACCATGTCCACCACCACCATGTCCACCACCACCACGTTCACCACCACCATGACCACCAGCACCACACCCATCACCACCACGTCCACGTCCTCAACATCCACCACCACCACTATTGCCACCACCACCATGTCCACCACCACCAACACATCAGCCACCACCACCACCACCTCCACCACCATGTCCACCATCACCACCACATCCACCACCACCTTCATGTCTACCACTACCATGTCCACCACCACATCCACCATCACCACGCCCACCACCACATCCACCACCACCATGTCCAACACAACCAACCCCACGTCCACCACCACCACATCCACCACCACCATGTCCACCACCACCACATCTACTACTTCCACGTCCACCACCACCATTTCTAGCACCATTTCCACCGCCACCACATCCACCACCACCACGTCCACCACCACCACAACCACTAACACATTCACCACCACCAAGTCCACCATCACCACGTCCACCACATCCATCACCACCACCACCACCACATCCACCATTACCACGTCCACCACCACATCCACCATTACCACGTCCACCACCACCATGTCCACCACCACAACCACCACCACCACGTCCACCACCACATTCACCACCACCACCATATCCACCACATCCACCACCACCACAGCTACCACCACCATGTCCACCATCACCACCATGTCCACCACCACCACATCCACCACCACATCCACCACCACCACATCCTCCACCACTATGTCCACCACCACCATGTCCACCACTTCCACATCCACCACCACCACATCCACCAACACGTCCATCACCACCACCACGTTCATCACCACCACATCCACCACATCCACCACCACCACATCCACCACCACCACCACCACATCCAACACCACCACATCCATTACTATGTTCACCATTACCACATCCACCACCACCATGCCCACCACCGCCATGTCCACCACATCTACCAACACCACATCCACCACCATGTCCACCATCACCACCACATCCACCACCACCATCACATCCACCACCACCATCTCCACCACCACCATGTCATCACTACCATGTCCACCACCACCATGTCCACCACCACCATGTTCACCATCACCATGACCACAACCACCACATCCACCACCACCATATCCACCACCACCACATCCACCACCACCACTATTGCCACCACCACCATGTCCACCACCACCAACACATCAGCCACCACCACCACCACCTCCGCCACCATGTCCACCATCACCACCACATCCACCACCACCATCACGTCCACCACTACCATGTCCACCACCATGTCCACCACCACCACCACCACATCCACCACCACCATGTCCACCACGTCCACCACCATATCCACCACTACCACCATGTCCACCACATCCAACCCCACGTCCACCACCATCACATCCACCACCATGTCCACCACCACCACATCCACCTCTTCCACGTCCACCACCACCATTTCTAGCACCATTTCCACCACCACCACATCAACCAGCACCATGTCCACCACCACCACATTCACTAACACATTCACCACCACCAAGTCTACCATCACAACATCCACCACATCCATCACCACCACGTCCACCACCACCACCACATCCATCACCACGTCCACCACCACCATGTCCACCACCACATCCACCAGCATCACTTGCACCACCACCATGTCCACCACCACCACCACATCCACCATTACCACGTCCACCACCACCATGTCCAACACCATTGTCACCACCACATCCACCACCACCACATCCACCACCACCACATGCACCACCACCATGTCCACCATCACCACCATGTCCACCACCACTATCATGTCCACCACATCCACCACCACCATGTCCACCATCACCACCATGTCCACCACCACTATCACGTCCACCACCACCACATCCACCACCACCACATCCACCACCACCACATCCACCACCACCATGCCCACCACTTTCACCACATCCACCACCACATCCACCACATCTACCACCACCACATCCACCACCACCACCATGTCTACCACTACCACCATGTCCACCACCACCACATCCACCACCACTATCAAGTCCACCACTACCATGTCTACCACCACCACCACCATGCCCACCACCACCACCACCATGCCCACCACCTCATCCACCATCACCATGTCCACCATGTCCACCACCACCACATCCACCACCACAACCATATCCACCACAACCAACCCCACGTCCACCACCACCACATCCACCACCACCATGTCCACCACCACCACATCCACCACTACCACGTCCACCATCACCATTTCTAGCACCATTTCCACTGCCACCACATCCACCACCACCACATCCACTAACACATTCACCACCACAAAGTCCACCAACACCACATCCACCACATCCATCACCACCACGTTCACCACCACCACTACATCCATCATCACATCCACCCCCACTATATCCACCACCACCACCACATCCACCACATGCATTACCACCATGTCCACCACATCCACCATTACCATGTCCACCACCACCATGTCCAACACCATGTCCACCACCACATCCACCACCACCACGTCCACCACCACCACATGCACCACCACCATGTCCACCACCACATCCACCACAGCCACCACCACATCTACCACCACCATGTCCACCATCACCACCATGTCCACCACCACCATCACGTCCACCACCACCACATCCACCACCACCACATCCAACACCACCACATCCAACACCACCACATCCATTACTATGTTCACCATTACCACATCCACCACCACCACGCCCACCACCGCCATGTCCACCACATCTACCAACACCACATCCACCACCATGTCCACCATCACCACCACATCCACCACCACCATCACATCCACCACCACCATGTCCACCACCACCATGTCATCACTACCATGTCCACCACCACCATGTCCACCACCACCATGTTCACCATCACCATGACCACCACCACCACATCCACCACCACCATATCCACCACCACCACATCCACCACCACCACTATTGCCACCACCAACATGTCCACCACCACCAACACATCAGCCACCACCACCACCACCTCCGCCACCATGTCCACCATCACCACCACATCCACCACAACCATCACGTCCACCACTACCATGTCCACCACCATGTCCACCACCACCACCACCACATCCACCACCACCATGTCCACCACGTCCACCACCACCATATCCACCACTACCACCATGTCCACCACATCCAACCCCACGTCCACCACCATCACATCCACCACCACCATGTCCACCACCACCACATCCACCTCTTCCACGTCCACCACCACCATTTCTAGCACCATTTCCACCACCACCACATCAACCAGCACCACGTCCACCACCACCACATTCACTAACACATTCACCACCACCAAGTCTACCATCACAACATCCACCACATCCATCACCACCACGTCCACCACCACCACCACATCCATCACCACGTCCACCACCACCATGTCCACCACCACATCCACCAGCATCACTTGCACCACCACCATGTCCACCACCACCACCACATCCACCATTACCACGTCCACCACCACCATGTCCAACACCATGTCCACCACCACATCCACCACCACCACGTCCACCACCACCACATGCACCACCACCATGTCCACCATCACCACCATGTCCACCACCACTATCATGTCCACCACCACCACATCCACCACATCCACCACCACCATGTCCACCATCACCACCATGTCCACCACCACTATCACGTCCACCACCACCACATCCACCACCACCACATCCACCACCACCATGCCCACCACTTTCACCACATCCACCACCACATCCACCACATCTACCACCACCACATCCACCACCACCACCATGTCTACCACCACCACCATGTCCACCACCACCACAACCACCACCACTATCACGTCCACCACTACCATGTCTACCACCACCACCACCATGCCCACCACCACCACCACCACGCCCACCACCTCATCCACCATCACCATGTCCACCATGTCCACCACCACCACATCCACCACCACAACCATGTCCTCCACAACCAACCCCACGTCCACCACCACCACATCCACCACCACCATGTCCACCACCACCACATCCACCACTACCACATCCACCATCACCATTTCTAGCACCATTTCCACTGCCACCACATCCACCACCACCACATCCACTAACACATTCACCACCACCAAGTCCACCAACACCACATCCACCACATCCATCACCACCACGTTCACCACCACCACCACATCCATCATCACATCCACCCCCACTGTATCCACCACCACCACCACATCCACCACATGCATTACCACCATGTCCACCACATCCACCATTACCACGTCCACCACCACCATGTCCAACACCATGTCCACCACCACATCCACCACCACCACGTCCACCACCACCACATGCACCACCACCATGTCCACCACCACATCCACCACAGCCACCACCACATCTACCACCACCATGTCCACCATCACCACCATGTCCACCACCACCATCACGTCCACCACCACCACCACATCCACCACCACCACATCCTCCACCACTACGTCCACCACCACCACCACCATGTCCACCACTTCCACATCCACCACTACCACCACATTCACCACCACCACATCCACCAACACGTCCATCACCACCACCACATACACCACCACCACATCCACCACCACCATGTCCACCACCACAACATCCACCACCACCACATCTGCCACCACTACATCCACCACCACATCCACCACCACCATGTCCACCACGTCCATCACCACCACCATGTCCACCACATCCATCACCACCACCATGTCCACCACATCCACCACCACCACTACCTTCATGTCCACCACCAACACGTCCACCACCACCACATCCACCACCACCACCACATCCACCACGTCCACATCCACCACAATCACCACGTCCATCCCCACTATGTCTACCACCACCACCACCATCACGTCAACCACCACCACATCCACCATGTCCACCACCACATCCACCACCACCACCACATCCACCACCATGTCCACCACCACCATCACATCCACCACCACCATCACATCCACCACCACCACGTCCACCACCACCAGGTCAGCCACCACCATCAGCACGTCAGCCACCACCACCATGTCCACCACCACCATCATGTCCACCACCACATCCACCACCATGTCCACCACTACCACGTCCACCACCACCATGTCCACCACTATGTTCACCACCACCACATCCACCACCACCACATCCACCATCACCATGTCCATCACCACCATGTCCACCACCACATCCACTGTGTCCACCACCACCACGTCCACCAACACCACATCCACCACCACCACGTCCCCCACCACCACGTCCCCCACTACCACATCCACCACCACCACGTCCACCACCACCATGTTCACCATCACCACCATGTCAGCCACCATGTCCACCACCACATCCACCACCACCATGTCCACCACCACCACCACTACCATGTCCACCACCACCATGTCCACCACCACCATGTCCACATCCACCATCACATCCACCACCACCACAACTACCATCACCATGTTCACCACCACCACATCCACCATGTCCACCACCACCACCAAATCCACCACCACATCCACCACCACATCCACCACCACCACATCTACCACAACCACCACATCCACAACCACCACATCCACCACTATCACCACATCCACCATAACCACATCCCCCACCACCACATCCACCACCACCATGTCCACCAGTACATCCACCACCACCACATCCACCACCACCACGTCCATCACAATGTTCACCACCACCACATCCACCACCACATCCACCACCAAATCCAGCACCACCACATCCACCACCACCACGTCCACCACCACCACATCAACCACCATGTCCACCAGCACCACATCCACCACCACCACCACATCCACCAACACCATGTCCACCACCACATCCACCACCACCACCAGGTCCACCACCATGCCATTCACCAGCACCACATCAACTACCACTACGTCCACCACCACATCTACCACCACCACGTCCACCACCAACACCACATCCACTACCACTACGTCCACCACCACAACTACCACCACCATGTCCACCACCATCGCGTCCACCACCACCACATCCACCAACACCCTGTCCATCACCATCACCACCACCACCACATCCACCACCACCACATCCACCACCACCACATCCATCACCACCACCACCACATCCACCACCATGTCCACCACCATGTCCACCACCACCACATCCACCAATACCATGTCCCCCACCACCACATTCACCACCACCACATCTACCACCATGTCCACCACCACATCCACTACCACCACGACGTCCACCACCACTACTACCACATCCACCACCACCATGTCCACCACCACTACCACCACGTCCACCACCACCATGTCCACCACCACCACATCCACCACCATATCCACCACCTCCACGCCCACCACCACCATGTCCACCACGTCTACCAACACCACATCCACCACCATGTCCACCATCACCACCACATCCACCACCACCACCATCACGTCCACCACCACCATCACGTCCACCACCACCACCATGTCCACCACCATGACAACCACCACCACGTCTACCACCACCACGTCCACTGCCACCACATCCACCACCACCACCATGTCCACGACCACCAACACGTCAGCCACCACCACCACCACCTCCACCACCATGCCCACCATCACCACCACATCCACCACCACCATCACATCCACCACTACCATGTCCACCACCACCACCACCATGTCCACCACCACCACCACATCCACCACCACCACCATGCCCACCACCACATCCACCACCATGTCCACCATGTCCACCACCATCACATCCACCACCACCATGTCCACCACCACCACATCCACCACTTCCACGTCCACCACCACCATTTCTAGCACCATTTCCACCGCCACCACATCCCCCACCACCACATCCACCACCACCACATCCACTAACACATTCACCACCACCAAGTCTACCATCACTATATCCACCACATCCATCACCACCACGTCCACCACCACCACCACATCCATCACCACGTCCACCACCACCATGTCCACCACCACCACATCCACCAACACCCTGTCCATCACCATCACCACCACCACCACATCCACCACCACCATGTCCACCACCACGTCCACCACCACCACGTCCACCAATACCATGTCCCCCACCACCACATTCACCACCACCACATCTACCACCATGTCCACCACCACATCCACTACCACCATTACCACGTCCACCACCACCATGTCCAATACCATGTCCACCACCACATCCACCACCACCACATCCACCACCACCACATGCACCACCACCATGTCCACCACCACCACCTCCACCACATCCACCACCACCACATCCACCACCACCATGTCCACCATCACCACCATGTCCACCACCACCATCACGTCCACCACCACCACATCCACCACCACATCCTCCACCACTACGTCCACCACCACCACCATATCCACCACTTCCATATCCACCACTACCACCACATCCACCACCACCACATCCACCAACAGGTCCATCACCAATATAAATATCTGGGCCCACTGTTCGAGTCTAGTTTAAAATGGAACAAGCATATGGAAAATCAGAATGCAAAAGCTTTGGCATCCATTTGTGGTTTAAAAAAATGTAATAAAAACGTTGGTGATATGTCACACAAACCCATGATGGAAGCCTTTACAGCCATGGTCCCCCCACAAGTATTATACGGAGCAGAGGTGCTCCTTTTTAGTGGAAAAGGCGACTGGGACCGGGAAGAAAGTAAGGCTTTAAAAACGCTTCTGTCCCTTCCAAAGTCAGCAATGGTGCAGGCAATTAGACTCGAAACAGGAATGATAGGGTGGAATACCCAGGCCAAAATGCTAGTGGCCAGATTCTGGAAACGCCAATCTCAGGGGGAAGCCCAAAAGGTCTCACATTGGTGCAGTGAGGAGATCCGACAAAGTAGCTTAAGATGTGCAACCGAGGCAAAAAAGAAAATAAAGGAAATAATGTGCTGCCTAAAGGTGGGGGTAACCCAAAATTCTTTAGAGGTTAATTTCACAAAAAGCTCACTAAGAGCACAAGGGAGGGAACTTTCCAGAACACAAGACCTAGTATATGTTAGAAATAAAAAATCTGTCCATAATATGATAGAGGTATGGGAAGCCGAAGTGGGGTATCCTTACCTGGAAGCCTTGCCGAACCATGGATTTAGGTGGGATATATTAAAAATTAGAATTGGCATTATCCCCTGGCGATTGGAAGTGAGAGTGATGACTGAAATGATGCACCCTGATGGTATATGTAAATGTGGACTAGGGACTAAGTGCGGAATAGTGCACATATTATTGGATTGTTTTATGAGTATAGAAATGAGGAAACGTTTTCTGCGACCCTTATTTATAAAGTATGATATGAGAGCAAGAGCACAAGCAATTGATTTATTGTTAAGAATGGAACATCTAGAAATAGCAATTGCTCTTGGGTATTATTTGAAAGGGGTGAATGCACTGGCAAGGGAAAAGCTCAAATAAGGATAGTAAATTCCCCTGTACACTATATCTAGCAACGCCGGAAAGTTAAATCGGGGGTGACGCAAACTCAAACGGATCGAATTTTGTACAGCAAATGGAAATACATAATGAAAAGAACCCTCCACCATTACAAATTTTTACAAAGACTTGATCTTCTGTTTTAGAATGTACATAAGTTTTTAAACTTTTAAAGATTTTAATGACTTTTAAAAATGAAATTAAATGACGTATAGAATTAACTAGGCGGAACGTATAGAATGAATGGATAGATTTTAATAAGTCTGTATTTTTTGCTATTAGCTCATTTTGTATAGGGCTTTGAATTTTGAGTTCTTCTTCTCACTGATATGTCCATCACCACCACCACGTACACCCCCACCACATCCACCACCACCACCACGTCCACCACCACCACATCCACCACCACCACCACCACCACCACATCCACCACATCCATTACTATGTTCACCATTACCACATCCACCACCACGTCCACCACCACCATGTCCACCACCACATCCAGCACGACCACGTCCACCACCATGTCCACCACGTCCACCACCACCACATCATCCACCACCACGTCCACCACCACCATATCCACCACCACCACGTCCACCACCACCGTGTCCACCACATCCACCCCATCCACCACATCCACCACCACTTCCACCACATCTACCACCACCACATCCACCACCACCACCATGTCTACCACCACCACCATGTCCACCACCACCACATCCACCACCACCACATCCACCATCACCACATCTACCACCTCCACATCCACCACCACCAGGTCCACCACATCCACCACCATGTCCACCACCACCACCATGCCCACCACCACCATGCCCACTACCACGTCCACCACCACCAAGTCCACCACCACCATGTCCACCACATCCACCACCACATCCACCACCACCACATCCACCACCACCACATCCAACAACACCACGTCCACCACCACCACCACATCCACCACCATGTCCACCACCTCAACCATGTCCAACACCACCACATCCACCACAACCACCATGTCCACCACCACATCCACCACCAAATCCACCACCACCATGTCCACCACATCCACCACGTCCACCACCACCACATCCACCACCTCCATGTCCACCACAACCACCACCACATCCACCACGTCCACCACCACATCCACCACCACTATGTCCACCGCCGCCACATTCCCCACCACCATGTCCACCACCACCATGTCCACCACCGCCATGTTCACCACCACCACATGCACCACCATCATGTCCACCATCACACTGTCCACCACGTCCTCCACCACCACCCCATCCACCACCACCCCATCCACCACCACCATGTCCAACACCACCATCATGTCCACCATCACATGCACCACCACCACGTCCACCACCTCCATATGCACCACCATAATGTCTCCCCCCACATCCACCACATCCACCACCACCACATCCACCACCACCATCACCACCATGTCAGCCACCATGTCCACCACCACATCCACCACCACCACCATGTCCTCCACCACTACCATGTCCACCACCACTATGTCCACCACCACCACATCTACCACCACATCCACATCCACCACCACGTCCACCACCATCACAACTACCACCACCAAATCCATCACCACCACATCCACCACCACATCTACCACCACCACATATACCACCACCACATCCACCACCACCACCACATCCACCACCACCACATCCACCACTATCACCACATCCACCACCACATCCACCATAACCACGTCCACTACGTCCACCACCATGTCCACCAGTACGTCCACCACCACCACATCCACCACCACCACGTCCATCACCATGTTCACCACCACCACATCCACCACCATGTCCACAACCACGTCCACCACCAAGTCCAACACCACCACATCCACCATGTCCACCACATCAACCACCATGTCCACCAGCACCCCATCCACCACCACCACCATGTCCACCACCACATCCACCACCACATCCACCACCACCAGGTCCACCACCACACCATTCACCAGCACCACATCAACTACCACTACGTCCACCACCACACCTACCACCACCACGTCCACCACCAACACCACATCCACCACCACCACATCCACTACCACTACCACTACGTCCACCACCACATCTACCACCACCATGTCCACCACCATCACATCCACCACCACCACATCCACCACCACCACATCCATCACCACCACCACCACATCCACCACCATGTCCACCACCATGTCCACCACCACCACATCCACCAATACCATGTCCACCACCACCACATCCACCACCACCACATCTACCACCATGTCTACCACCACATCCACCGCCACCACAATGTCCACCACCACTACTAACACGTCCACCACCACCATGTCCACCACCACTACCACCACATCCACCACCACCACGTCCACCACCACCGCATCCACCACCACGTCCACCACCACCATGTCCACCACCACCATGTCCACCACGTCTACCAATACCACATCCACCACCATGTCCACCATCACCACCACATCCACTACCACCATCACGTCCACCACCACCACATCCACCACCACCATGTCATCACTACCATGTCCACCACCACCATGTCCACCACCACCACCACCACATTCACCACCACCATGACCACCACCACCACGTCCACCGCCACCACATCCACCACCACCACTATTGCCACCACCACCATGTCCACCAACACGTCAGCCACCACCACCACCACCACCTCCACCACCATGTCCACCATCACCACCACATCCACTACCACCATCACGTCCACCACTACCACATCCACCACCACCACCACCATGTCCACCACAACCAACCCCACGTCCACCACCACCACATCCACCACCATCATGTCCACCACCACCACATCCACCACTACCACGTCCACCACCACCATTTCTAGCACCATTTCCACTGCCACCACATCCACCACCACCACGTCCACCACCACCACATCCACTAACACCTTCACCACCACCAAGTCCACCATCACCACGTCCACCACATCCATCACCACCACGTCCACCACCACCACCACATCCATCACCACGTCCACCATCACCATGTCCACCACCACCACCACATCCACCACCACCACATGCACTACCACCATGTCCACCACCACCACCACATCCACCATTACCACGTCCACCACCACCATGTCCAACACCATGTCCACCACCACGTCCACCACGTCCACCACCACCACATGCACCACCACCATGTCCACCACATCCACCACAGCCACCACCACCACATCTACCACCACCATGTCCACCATCACCACCATGTCCACCACCACCATCACACCCACCACCACCACATCTGCCACCACATCCACCACCACCACATCCTCCACCACTACATCCACCACCACCACCATGTCCACCACTTCTACATCCACCACTACCACCATATCGACCACCACCACATCCACCAACACGTCCATCACCACCACCACGTACACCACCACCATATCCAACAACACCATGTCCACCCCACCACATCCACCACCACCACATCTGCCACCACTACATCCACCACCACGTCCATGTCCACCACCACCATGTCCACCACATCCATCACCACCACCACCATGTCCACCACCACCACTACCTTCATGTGCACCACCACCATGTGCACCACCACTACATCCACCACCATCACCACATCCACCACGTCCACATCCACCACCATCCCCACATCCATCCCCACCATGTCTACCACCACCACATCCACCACCATCATGTCCACCACCACCTCATCCACCACCACATCCACCACCACATTCACCACTATGTCCACCACCACCATCACATCCACCACCACATCCACCACCATCACATCCACCACCACCACGTCCACCACCACCAGGTCAGCCACCACCACCACCACATCAGCCACCACCACGTCCACCACCACCATCAAGTCCACCACCACATCCACCACCACGTCCACCACTACCACATCCACCACCACCATGTCCACCACTACGTTCACCACCACCACATCCACCACCACCACGTCCACCACATCCACCACCACCATGTCCATCACCACCATGTCCTCCACCACCACCACATCCACTGTGTCCACCACCACCACGTCCACCAACACCACATCCACCACCACCACGTACCCCACCACCACGTCCACCACCATGTCCACCACCACCAAATGCACCACCACATCCACCATGTCCACCACCACCTCTTTCACCACCACCACATCCACCACCACCATATCCACCACCACCACCTGTGACGGGTAAAGTGTCACTGGAGGGCAGGGGTAATAGGAGTGTCAACCCTGGCTGTACATGGGACATTTAAGGATGCATTGGTTGTGGGAATAGGGGCTAGAATTATTACAAAAGACCCAAGATAAATTTTGAAGAGGCGCAATGTCACAGGGGCTCCTGTAAAAGCACTCACAGCATCATTCCCTCACAGTGGCATGCCTGCGCAAGCCACTGACTCAAAACAAGCATTGACATAGCCAATAGGTCTCCCCTTTGGGACCTTATAAGTGTTTTGCTATGCAACACTTGATGTTGTTGCACCAAGGATATTGTGCTGGATAACTAAACACTTATAAGGTCCCAAAGGCGAGACCTATTGGCTATACAATGCTTGTTATATTGTGGGTTTAACTGCATTTTACAAATTCATCTGCGATCCAGTTAAAGACAAATTGGATGCATACTTAATACATTTTGTGGCCTTATGTAGTCCTGCACAATGCAGCGTCTGAGTATGCCTAACCTGTTCCTACAGTCTCCAGGTGAACTGATCACAAAATGGAAAAATCATTTTGTTGCCATTGAAGGTAATTCTTTTGATGCTGAGCATAAAAATGCTGTTCTATATATTTCTTTAGCTGTGAAGGCCAGAGGGTGTTTGATCACCTTTTGAAGTTGATCTTGATAACTCATTGTTTGGTTGATGGGATGACAATACAGAGGCTTTTGCCAGGCCGGAGCTACATTTTTTGGAGGATCTGAGTATTGCCATTGGAAGGCACACATTCTTCACAAGTAAATAGATGTCTCTTAAACATTTGATAATTGTATGGCAGAACTATGAAATGTGGCTTCTACATGTGATTTTGATGGTTCTGTTTCAGCGGAAGCACTTTTTGATTTTCTAGTACTGGGTCAACACAGGTGCTTTACTAACTTCATCTCTTCACTCAGATTCTATACTTCATCCATAGAAGCACTGGTTCTCTGATGGACCTTCCTTCGTTGTAGTGAGGGTGCAAAATTAGAATGTCCAACTGTTGGCTACCCAATGAGGACCATTAATTGTTAGCCTACTCACAAACTAGAAATTAGGTGCAAGTATATGACTTTCAGAACCATGGTATAGAAATAGAGTATTGCAATTGGAAAACCCAACCTTCTAAAGTATATAGAAACTAAGAGCTCTGATGTGGCTACACAGAACAAGAGCAAAAAGAACCAGAATCTATGCCTTTCTCTATCACACATTTAGAAATCAATATACTGTCACTGTCTACAGGCCCATAGGAATCAATGGCAAATACCGAATCGGTAAATACCGAATCCTACCGATTCAGTATTTTTTACCGAATTTTTACCTACATTGGATTTACCGATTCATAAATACCGAATCGGTAAAATTCGGTATTTATGAATCGGTAAATCCAAATTACCTACATCTAGCCTTAATGTCATTGAACATGTTCCCATGGAAGTCAGTTGAATGAGGGATCACCAATTACATCTGACAAGCTCTTTTACAAAAAGTGGCAGACTACACGTTTACTTCCAGCAGACATATATCCATGGGCTTTTGTTAAACAGAAAATGTATATGTTGAGTAATTTTTGGAAGCACGTTGTTAGAAATGGGGTCTGTAGTTGACAAAGGTATGCACCCTGTCCAAGTTGGGACCACCCCTCTATACACAGTGATGTTGATGCATCAGGTCCTTTGAGTGAAGCGCCAGTGCCGAGTGCAGGGGGTTCCAAAGACGATCGGCTGGATTAATCTATGCTGGAGGGGCGATGCTTTGATCTTCTCCATGCATTGACGGCAATACATTGGTTCCGAAGAGGTGGGTCCGATGTGAGGCGGATGTTTCAAGTGTGATGTGCTGATTCAATTCCTATAATAGGGTTGGTGTGCCGGTTCTGCTACACACAGATTGACAATGCATCAATTTCTCTGGTGCAAGTATCTGGGTCCACTTTCAGTGGACCTGAGTCTCAATCAACAAGAGGCAAGCCAACAAGCCATTGGATATCACTTTGGTGTGAAAGCAGAGTTCAGCTCTCCTCAGCAGAGTCAGTGAGCAACGTGCAGCAGGACAGCACAAGAGAAAAGCAGGCCTTCCAGGTCAGCAGTCCAGCAGAGTGGCAGTCCTTGATGCAGCACAGCAGTTCTTCTGACAGAATCCAGTTGTAGGTCCAAAAGTGTCTGATTTGGTGGTGTCATAGACCCAATACTTATACCCAAATGTTCTTTTGAAGTGTGGGCAACAAAAATGATGATGTCATCCTGAAAAGCTGCTACTCCTTCCATACTCCCAAATAGGGAATCCATTAATCTCTCGAATATGGAAGCAGCAGGAGCTAATCCAAATGACATACATAAGTAATAAAATTCCCCACAAGGTGTTACAAAAGTGGTAACATGTTGGCAATTTTTTATTAATTCAATTTGGTGATATGTTGCTTTGAGATCTGAGGTGGTAAAAAATGTAGCCTTTCTCATTTTTGTGAAAATGTCCTGAATTTGGGGGAGAGGGTGACAGTCTATTAAGATCTGCTTGTTACAAGATCTTAAATCTGTGCATATCCTTAAACTTTCTGGATTTTTAAAAACTAAAATATTAGGAGACACTGACTGAAATGACTCAATGGGTTGAATGATTCCTTCTTTGCACATATTGTCTAAATTCGCCAATGTGGAATTAAAAATGGATCCATACAAAATTGATTAAGTAAGCTCTTTAATAGGTCCCTACAGCCGGGTGAATCAATGCTTCTCAGCAGCACAGAGTAACTGCCAGGAAGGCCTGAGTTTCTGAAGTATATCATAGCAACAGTAATTGAAGGTTAGCGCTTTACTAATGTGAATTATTAATTTATTTATAGTAAAGGGCAGGCGTGGGGACAGGGAACCAACACAAGGGAAAATATGCACAAGGATAACAGGGAAAACAGAGGAAAGAGAACAGATGACAGATATGGGGAATATAATAAATACAACCGAATAGTAGTTAATGTGGGAATCTTTTAGTGGTGATGGTGGTGATCTTGGTGCTAGTCACATAGGAGGTCATTGACCCTCAAGCGTCTCAGGAGTCTGCTCCTTCAAGTGGTGGTCAGATTCCTTTGTACAACTAGACCAGGGTAAGCTGCCTTTCAAAGTATCTTGAGGATTATTATGCGGAAAAGTAACTGTTTTTTGATGTATGTGTTTTTCTTTTAAGCTGTTGTTGTTTTCACATATGTCATGGTAACCTGTGATTTAGACTTTATTGATATTGGCTGTTACATAAGTTATATTGTTAACCTAATTTGTTTTGTGTAGGGGTGTGTGTTATGGGGATTGTTTAGAGGTGATGTAATGGAAGTAATTACCTCAGTGCAATGTGGAATGTCGAAGTTAGAATGTGAGAAATGACAGTTTAAGAAGTGAGTTGTTTGGAAGACGTGGAGTGCTTGGTCGCATAAAAAAGGAAGTTTTTAAAATTTCATTTGTGTAAAGTGTTACTTCACAAAATTGGCGGTGAGTTGCGGCCAGGCCTTATTCATGAACCAGTGTATTCCCTTCTGATGTTTCCCGGTGAATCTCTTTCATATTGACTAGGAACTTTGAAGGAACGTTTTTCCAATGTGCGGCTGAAGAGATTGTAAAAGCTGTTGTCTCGTTGAGAAGATCCTTTGTAGAGGTGCCTACTTACCTTGATCGGTAGGGGAGCTATGAGGAGAGCTGCATGGGAGCTGCAAGGCTAGTGCGCTTGACGAAACACTGTGTGCACAAATTCCTCTGCCTCACTCTCCAGAAACTGCTGCCTGGAGCTACCAGAAGGTGCTTACTCCTCAGGCAACCTATACATTGAGGTTTTTTGGAGGATGGAGTACAGAGGAGATTTGAAGAAGTTTTGGTGATGTGATGTGCCATTTTTTTTCCACATGTGATTTTCCTTGCATGCAGGTGTACTGTCTCTTGCTGAGGCAGGGAACAGTGGTGTGTGTATACACTGTGCTTTGAAAGGCATCAGCCGCCATATTCGAAGACGTGAGAACAACAGGGGCACAGTGAGTAACAGTGTTCCAAGGGCACAATCAGTAACAGTGTCCTGAGTGGCTATCCGCTCACCTTGATTATTTGGTGTGGAAAACCCTTGATGATTCGCACATCTTAAAGCAAAACTTATCATTTTAAGGAATGCTGTGCAGAGAACACTCGGTGATTCGCTCACCCTAATGCATACCTAAGTATCTTAAGATTTGCACACCTTATAGCTAAAATTTTTAAGCTATTAATGTCAATAATTTTAATTTTAATAATTTTAATAAGTTTTAAAAAAAAGTCACCAGTGACAAGTGGATATGGTCGCACATCATAAGTCATGTTAATCTGCATGTTAGACCTGGCACCTTGGCGTGAGTCTCCCTTCCACTTTTTGCTGATGTGCCTCAGATGTTTTTGCTGGTGTTGGCTGCTCAGGTCACTGCGCCACGGCCAATCCGTGCCGCAGTGCAAGTGCTCCCAATGTAAAATGTATATGTGATTGATTTCCATGATTGGCTCATTGGATTTACTGTCAGTCCCCAGTAAAGTGCACCAGGGGTGCCAGGGCTTGTAAATGCCAATACTGATAGTGGGCCTGCAGCGCTGGTTGCGCCACCCACAGAAGCAGCTCTTTTAAAATGTATCTAGGGTCTGCCATTGCAGAACCTGTGTGCAGTCTGGTACTGTCATGCTGGCTGGGCAAGTGCACACACTTGCCAGCCTCAAAACCTTCCCTTTGCTTCATATTAGTCACCCCTATGGTAGGCCCTAGGGCAGGGTGCATTGTAAGTGTAAAGTAGGACAAGGCCTGATGTGTGTGGCATGTCCTAATAGTGAATTACAGCCAATTTCGTTTTTCAGTATTGTAAGGCTACCTGTTCTCTTAGGCCAAAATGGGCTGCTGGAATTATTACACTCTATAATCCCAGCAGGCTCAGGGAACATGGTAGAAAGTCAAGTTTAGTATGCCTGAACTCAGAATAATATAATACTTATTTTAGTAAAGTTTATTTTAATATCCTGTGTTTGCAAATGCTACTTTGAGAAAGCTAGCATTTGCTTGCCTAACCATTTCAGCCCGCCTCTGCTAGCATGTGTATCTGACTGTCTGGATTGTGTGAGTGACAGGGTTGGGGGATGACAGGTGGTGAATGCTAGGATTACACCTTGGTGGGAGGTGGGATTGCCCCTTGACTCTGAATAGGGCTGTGCTCTGCCACCACAATGCTGGCTCCGCCCCCTGGGGAGTGACTGATGACTCAGCCCGACACCTGGCCCAGGAAGGAGGAAGCCTATCAACAAAGTACTCCTGGCTGCCCCTGTCCACACAATGCTGGCTCCACCTCCTGCGGAGCGTCTGATGTCCCTGCCCCTCACACTGAAAGGAAAAGCCAGGAACAGCACAACGGAGTGCTTCAAAACTGAAATGGGCTATGCAAAGGCCCCCCTGGCCAGAAAAGACAAAAGAAACTGACTATAAATGTAGAAGCCCTGCTCCTAACAAACTAGATCTGCTTGAAGCCAAGAAGAAGCTCTGCCTGAGGAGGAGGCGCCGGGAAAGCTGTAAGGAGGAAGACTGTCCCTCTCCTGGGGACTGGCCTGCAGTGGTGACCTTGCTGCCAAAGGAGAGCAGAGAGGAACTTTTAAAGACTTGCTGCATCTTGTTTATCTTCCAAGATCTTGTGCTTATCAACTATCTCCAAGGGCCTGGAAGAAGAGCTTGCCCCCTGACCTGAGCCACAGGACCATCTGGCTGTACCTTCTCCCTGCTCATCTGCAGGCAACTGTGTGGATTTCTGCCCCGCCGGAGCCGTGACCCTGGTGCCCCCCAGCCCCTCCTTGAGGCTGTGACCGCTGCTGTTTGGCCGTTCCCGTCGAGGAAGAGCACGCTCCGCTGAGCCGCTCTTCCCCCACTGTGTCAGGCCGCCCTGTCACCACGCCCTTGGAGGCTCGTTGGTGTGCCCCCCACGCTCCCGCTTGAAGCCCCCACCGGACCCAAAGATCCAGAGAGCAGACCCCACAAGGATCGGACGCCCCGGATGCCGGCCTCGCCCTGCCTAGAGCCGCCGTGCGCCCCGCATCCGCCTTCGCTGGGATCATCAAGAGGAAAATAAGGTACAGTGCACACAGGACTCGGGGTCCGCAACGTCTGCCTTCCCCGTACTTCAGCATGTAATCATTGCCTGTGCGCTTCGTATTACCAGCAAGTGAGTGTGCGCTTCAAATTGCCAACAAGTGATTGTGCGTTTCTTATTTCAAGTAACTAGGCGTCCCGTATTTCCAAAAGAAGCTGTACGCTTCGCATCTGAACTGCCTTACTGTACGCTTCGTATTGGTTTAAGTAAATGGACCACCACGTACGCCGGCTCACGTTGAATGCGTGAGCATTGGTGGGGCCGTCCCCGTTCTCCCGTTCGGAGCGCCCAGGAGCGTCCCGAAGTGTACCACAGGTGCTAGACTGGGTTTAAGTCACCAAAAACCCTAGAAGAAGCATTTTCTAGGGACCAAGACCACTGCTACGTGACTGAACCTGTTTGAACTGCAATAAAGGACTCTTTACCATTTTATAAGTATTGTGGCCCACTTGAACAACGTTACTGGGTCTTGTGATAAGTCTGCTTGAAAATATATATATATAAATACTATTTTTATATACAACCTGTTTGGTGTCCCTTTGTGGTGCAATTGATGTGTTTACTGTGTGTATCTACAAATGCTTAACACATAACGCCTGAAGTTTAGCCTTGTCTGCTCGCGCCACGCACCTAGAGGGTGCGCAGGGGTAATTCTAAAGGGGTTATCCTTCGCCCTGACTTAGAGGAGAGGGTCCCTGCTTGTCACAAGTGAATACTTGGGCAAACCAGAGACCCCCAATTCTAACATTGGCAACAGCGGAAGAATCACTCTCTGTAGAAAGGGCAGCCTCTGTCTTCTCTTGAGTAGATGACGTATATTGGGGAGAAGAAGCGCTGAGGAGCTTAACAAATGAACAGCTGAAAGGTTTCTGCGTGAAGTTCAGAATTGACGAACAGGGATTGAACAACAAGACCCAACTCGTAACGGCGCTGAGGGCCTGGTATGAGTCAAGGGCACCAGAGAATGTGGTGGAGGTGATTCCACCAGACAGCAACCATGGATTTGGTAGTGGCCTGTCGCCAGAGGAGTTGGCGGACAGGGCCGCAGCCAGGGCACATGAAGTGGAGATGGCAAAAATCAATGGCCAGATGGATATGGAAAAGCAAAGGCTGGCAATGGAAAGCCAGAGACTGGCCATGGAGGAAAAGAAAATCCAAGAAGTTCTGTCGTACTCTCGAGAAAACCTGGAGAAAAAACCCAACCACTGACAACCTAGCCGGTGCACAGACATAATATCGACTCCAAAATATCGTTTGGACAGAATATCGAGTTTTAAATATCGTTTGGAGAAAATATCGACAGGACAGAATATCGACAGCCAAAATATCGTTTTTAAGGTAAGTGAAGTAATACCGACTGTAAATAATATCGAAAGTAAAAAATATCGTTTTTTATATAATATGTAATTATTTATAGTGTTTTTATGTTATAATATGTGTGAAAAGTGTCATTTTATGTTATAACTATTTTTAATTAATGATTTTTTTTTAATTATTGTGTAATTTTATTCTGTAGCGGGTTGTGGGTTTATAGGGGAATAGGGTGGGAAGTAATTTAATTATAACTAATTAAATATGTAAATTTATTAATTGGTAGTAATAATTAATTAATTGGTAATTAAATATTATATGTTAATTATTTAAAATTTAATTGGTAATTAATTTAATTTAATTGATTAATTGCTAATTATGTAAATTAAAATAATGTATTTCCTGTAGCGGGTTGTGGGTTTATAGGGGAATAGGGTGGGAAGTAATTTAATTATTATTTATTAAATATGTAAATGTATTAATTGGTAGTAATATTTAATTAATTGGTAATTAAATAATAATTGTTAATCAATTAAAATGTAATTGGTAATTAATTTAATTTAATTGATTAATTGCTAATTATGTTAAATTAAAGGGGTATTTTTAGGGTTCAGGGTCAGTTTTTAGTTTTTGGGTAAAGGGGTATTTTAAGGGTTCAGGGTCAGTTTTTAGTTTTTGGGTAAAGGGGTATTTTTAGGGTTCAGGTTCAGTTTTTAGTTTTTGGGTAAAGGGGTATTTTTAGGGTTCAGGTTCAGTTTTTAGTTTTTGGGTAAAGGGGTATTTTTAGGGTTCAGGGTCAGTTTTTAGTTTTTGGGTAAAGGGGTATTTTAAGGGTTCAGGGTCAGTTTTTAGTTTTTGGGTAAAGGGGTATTTTTAGGGTTCAGGGTCAGTTTTTAGTTTTTGGGTACAGGGGTATTTTTAGGGTTCAGGGTCAGTTTTTAGTTTTTGGGTAAAGGGGTATTTTTAGGGTTCAGGGTCAGTTTTTAGTTTTTGGGTAAAGGGATATTTTTAGGGTTCAGGGTCAGTTTTGGGTTTTTGGGTAAAGGTTTTTTTTAGGGTTCAGGGTCAGTTTTGGGGTACAGGGGTACAGTGTAAAAATAAAGTAAAATTACATTTACATTAATTTAATTTAATGAAATGAAATTAAATTAAATTAAATTATATTTAAATAATTTTAAATAATTTAAATTAAAAAAAATTATTATATACTTACCAATACTTACGTTGTAATGGTAGTGCGTTGTAAAAGTTGCGTTGTAACGTCATATATCCACTGTTGCACTCTTTGCAGTGGGAATAGTAATTTTTACTCTTTTGTATTTGTACGTTAATAATATTGGCTATTATTTAATTAAATTTTGTTACTATATATATATATATATGTTTTAAGAAATATGATTAAAAAAATATTATTTTTTTACTTTCATTAATTATTTAATTATTAAAAGCAATTTTAAGTATTGTTAATTATATTTTAGTAATTAATTTTTTATATTAATGTAATTAAACATTGTTTTTATTAAAGTCGATATTTTTTACAACTATATTTTTGTTAAAGATATTTTGTACTCGATATTTTTGTACTTACCTGTTTGTACATACAAACTCGATATTTTGGTTGTAGATATTTTCTCGTCGATATTTTGGGTAGTCGATATTTTGGTAGTCGATATTATTTCAGTGATCCAACCTAGCCACCTTCAAGAACGCCACCCGCAAACACCAACAACTGATCCGTTCCACCAAGAAATCAGCATTCAAGGATCGACTTGACAACAATGCCCAAAACAGCAAGGAACTATTCAACATAGTCAAAGAATTTACTAACCCTGCCGCCGGCACCAACGACATCACCCCCTCCCAAGACCTCTGCGACTCTCTATCCTTATTCTTCCACAACAAAATCGCCGAAATACACAACAGCTTTGAAAACCAGTCCGAAGAACAGTCCACTCCACCCACCTCCGAACCAAAACCGCACTCTAACAACCTTTGCTCCTGGAACCCAATCAACACCGAAGACACCATCCGCCTGATGAACTCCATCCACTCAGGATCGCCAACCGACCCATGTCCCCACCACATTTTCAACAAAGCAGACTCCATCATCGCACCCCATCTCCGCGATGTCATCAACTGTTCCTTCAACTCCGCTACCTTCCCGGAAAACTGGAAACATGCCGAACTCAGCGCCCTTCTGAAGAAACCCACAGCAGACCCCACCGAACTTAAGAACTACCGCCCCATCTCGCTCCTCCCATTCCCTGCCAAAGTCATTGAGAAAGCCGTCAACAGTCAGCTGGGTGTCGTCTGCGTAGGAGATGATGTTGAGGTTGTGTTGTCGTGCGATGGATGCGAGGGGACTCATGTATACGTTGAAGAGGGTGGGACTGAGTGATGATCCTTGTGGTACGCCGCAGATGACTTCGGTGGCCTCTGATTTGAATTCGAATCCAACAAATCCCTCGACCCTTCACAGTCCGGCTTCCGAGCCAAACACAGCACCGAAACCGCCCTCATCGCAGCAACAGACGACATCCGAACTCTACTGGACAACAGAGAAACAGTTGCTCTCATCTTACTTGACCTCTCCGCAGCCTTTGACACAGTCTGTCATAGCACCCTCATACAACGCCTCAGCAACGTCGGAATACAAGGAAAAGCATTGGACTGGATCATCTCGTTCCTCACCGGAAGAACCCAGAGAGTCCGCCTCCCCCCTTTCAAATCAGAGGCCACCGAAGTCATCTGCCGCGCACCACAAGGATCATCACTCAGTCCCACCCTCTTCAACGTATACATGAGTCCCCTCGCATCCATCGCACGACAACACAACCTCAACATCATCTCCTACGCAGACGACACCCAGCTGATACTCTCCCTCACCAAAGACCCAAACACCGCCAAAACCAACTTACACGAAGGAATGAAAGAAGTAGCCGAGTGGATGAAGAACAGTCGATTAAAACTAAACTCGGACAAAACGGAAGTCCTCATCTTAGGGTCATCCCCCTCTGCCTGGGACGACTCATGGTGGCCACCGGCCCTGGGTACCGCACCCATACCTACGGACCACGCACGTAACCTAGGCTTCATCCTGGACTCCTCCCTCTCGATGAACAGACAAGTCAACGCCGTCTCATCATCATGCTTCAACATCCTACGCATGCTCAAAAAAATCTTCCGTTGGATCCCCACCGAAACAAGAAAGACAGTCACCCACGCACTGGTCACAAGCCGACTGGACTACGGAAATACCCTTTACGCCGGAACCACAGTCAAACTACAGAAAAAACTCCAACGCATCCAAAACGCCTCAGCCAGACTCATATTGGACATTCCTCGGCAAACCCACATCTCCGGCCACCTGAAAGACCTCCATTGGCTCCATGTCAACAAGAGAATAACGTTCCGTCTCCTCACCCACACACACAAAGCCCTCTACGACCTAGGACCCGAATGCCTCAACACCCGACTATCCTTCTACACCCCCCCCCCCGCCAACTACAATCGTCCAATCAAGCCCTCGCCGCAATTCCGCGCATCCACAGATCCACCATGGGGGGAAGATCCTTCTCCTACTTAGCAGCCAAAACCTGGAATTCTCTTCCCACCCACCTCCGCCTTACACAGAATCACCTCTCCTTCAGAAAGCAACTAAAAACTTGGATATTCGATAAGTAAAGCACCTCCCTCCCTCAAGCGCCGTGAGACCCTCTGGGTGAGTAGCTCGCTATACAAATTTTTGAACTTGAACTTGAACAGAGAGGGTTCCAGAGAGGCCCCCAAAGTAATCCCCAAGGGAAACAGCAGAAAGGTTCTCAGCCTCCCCCACCCCCGAAGCAGAATGGGGCCCGACAGGTAAACCTGTTCAAAGAGGGCCCATCGCCTGTTACAGGTGTGGTGACCAGGGTCACATTTCCATTGATCCTAAGTGTCGCCTATTTGGAAAACCCGCACCCACTGGTGCTTCCCCCCGGCAGATGGCTAATGTTAATTTTGGGGAGGAAGTAGCAATCCAGGAGGGTGGGGGTCCTGTGCAGATGAACCTAGTCTCTTTAGGAGACAGTGAAATGGTCCCTGAGAACTACCTGCCCACTAACACTAAGAAATATGGGCAGGTGGTGATCATCAATGGTAAGAAAACAGAGGCTCTTAGAGATACAGGAGCCAGTGTGACTGCAGTGAGGCAGCACCTGGTGTCTCAAGAGCAGGTTGTACCCCATGCCTACTTTAGGATTGTCAATGCTGACAACTCAGATAGTCAATGTCCAATGACTCAAGTTCCCTTTGAGTGGGGTGTCTCTGGTACTCTGCAGGTTGTTGTGAGAACGTCCATGCCTGTAGACTGTTTGCTAGGGAATGATCTGGAGAACTCCCCTTGGGAAAAGGTGGACAAAACAGCTCACCTGAGGATGATGGGCCTGCCTGACTGGGCGTGTGTGACCACCCGGTCAATGGCAGCCAGTAGGGGTGCTCAAGAGATCCTGGAGCCTGAAGGAGAGGCCCAGGAACCGGCCTTAGAGAGAAGGCGCAGGGGGCGCGGGAAACCGACCCCTGGAGTTCCCACGGTCCAGGAGGATACAGACCTTGAGGGGGATGCCCTGAAGCCTACAGGGGAACAGATTGCTGCACTGGGGGAACTGCCTGAGCTGACCCATTGGCAGCAAGAAGGAGGCCCCTCCAGGAGGAATTCTGCAGGGAGCAGAAAGAATGCCCTTCTCTTGTGGGTATGCGGCAGCAGGCTGCAGACCAGGCCAATGGTGTTCAGTCTGGAACACATTATGTGTACTGGGAGAATGACCTCCTATATTCTGAGCATAAGGTTGCTGAACCTGGGTCAGCCCGTGCGCTGGTGGTACCCCAGAAGTTCAGAGCCTTCCTACTGGGGCTGGCTCTTGATGTGCCTTTAGCAGGACATTTGGGAATGGACAAGACCTATGACAGGCTCGTCACCCACTTTTATTGGCCCCAAATGTACAGGAGCTCAGATGCTTACTGTAAGACCTGTCAGACTTGCCAGGCAAGTGGTAAGAGCGGAGGGAAGCACAAGGCTCCTCTGCAACCCTTCCCCGTGGTCAGTACTCCATTCCAGCGAGTGGGTATTGATATTGTTGGGCCTCTGGACCCCAAGACAGCCATGGGCAACAGGTTCATCCTGGTCTTGGTGGACCATGCCACCCGGTACCCTGAAGCCATCCCTCTGAGGACAGTGACGGCCACCGTGGTGTGACGGGCACTGATGGGAATTTTCTCACAAGTGGGATTCCCTCTAGAGGTGGTGAGTGACAGGGGCACCAATTTCATATCCAAGTATATGAAATCCCTTTGGCAAGAGTGTGGTGTAACATACAAGTTCACCACCCCTTACCACCCCCAAGGAAATGGGTTGGTTGAGAGATTCAACCGAACCCTAAAAGGCATGATCATAGGCCTGGAAGGTCCAATGAGGCGTAAGTGGGACGTCCTCTTGCCATGCCTTCTCTTTGCATACCGTGAGGTGCCACAGAAGTCCCTAGGGTTCAGCCCCTTTGAACTGCTGTATGGTCACCCAGTGAGAGGACCTCTGAGTTTGGTAAAGGAAGGCTGGGAGCAATCTCCCAGGAAACCTCCCCAGAATGTATACAGTTATATGCTGTCCTTCAGAAACCAGACCAGGTGATTCAGGCAACTTGCTGAGGCAAATCTGGAAGCCAGCTAGGAAGAGATGAAGCGGTGGTACGACCAGAATGCCACTCTGGTAGAGCTTCAACCTGGACAAAAGGTGTGGGTCTTGGCCCCAGTGGAGCCTTGTGCACTTCAGGATAAGTGGACAGGTCCATTTGAGGTTGTGGAGCGCCAGAGTCCTGTCACCTACTTGGTGGACATGCAGTCTCCCAGGAACCCTTTGAGGGTCCCACATGTTAACCGCCTTAAGCCGCACTTGGAGAGGTCCGAAGTGGGCATGCTCTTGGCAACTGATGATGGGATGGAGTAGGAGACTGAACCTCTTCCTGACCTCTTGGTAGCCTCTGAGAAAGATGGGTCAGTGGATGGAGTTAACCTCTCACCCACCCTGACGCCTGAACAACAGGATGACTGCCGCCAATTGCTGGGGCAGTTTCCCGATCTGTTCTCCCTCGTTCCTGGTGTCACAGTTTGGTGCGTCCATGATGTGGACACAGGAGACAGCTTACCTGTGAGGCACAAGGCCTACAGGGTAACTGACAGGGTCAGAGCCTGCATCAAGGAGGAGGTCTCCAAAATGCTTGCTCTTGGGGTAGTTGAGTCATCCAGCAGTCCTTGGGCCAGCCCAGTGGTCTTGGTCCCAAAGGCTGCCGCACAGGGAGCCACACATGTACTCCGGTTCTGTGTGGACTACAGAGGACTCAATTCAGTCACCAAGACTGATGCGCACCCCATCCCCAGAGCTGATGAGCTCATTGATCGGCTAGGGGCTGCCCGGTTCCGCAGCACGTTTGATTTAACGTCTGGATACTGGCAGATCGCCTTGACCGATGGGACAAAGGAGAGGTCAGCATTCTCTACACCAGATGGGCATTTCCAGTTCCAGGTTATGCCATTTGGGATGAAGAATGCCCCTGCCACCTTCCAGAGATTTGTCAACCAGGTGTTGGCGGGACTGGCTGAGTTCAGCGCCGCCTACCTGGATGACATCGCAGTGTTCAGCAGCACATGGAAAGAAAACTTGCGACACCTCTGGGAAGTGTTGATGGCACTGCGCAAGGCAGGCCTCACGATCAAGGCAAGCAAGTGCCAGATCGGGCAGGGCTCAGTGGTGTACTTGGGACACCAAGTGGCGAGTGGCAAGGTGGCACCCTTGCAGCCCAAAATTGAAACCATCCTGGTTTGGGAACCCCCCAAAACCCAGACTGCGGTGAGAGCCTTCCTGGGGCTCACTGGGTACTACAGGAGGTTTGTCAAGGGATTTGGCACCATTGTTGCCCCCTTGACAGAGCTGACTTCTAAGAAGCAGCCCAGGAAAGTGATCTGGACTGACACCTGTCAGAAGGCTTTTGACACCCTGAAAACTGCCATGTGCACGGTGCCCGTGCTCTTGGCCCCTGATTTCTCCAAGGAATTTCTAGTGCAAACAGACGCTTCAGAGCATGGTGTAGGGGCTGTTCTCTCACAGATGACGGAGGAGGGCTGGGACCAACCTGTAGCCTTCATCAGTAGGAGGTTACTTCCACGGGAACGTAGGTGGAGTGCAATAGAGCGAGAAGCTTTTGCTGTGGTCTGGGCACTGAAGAAGCTAAGATCCTACTT